>NC_135727.1:131158608-131458608 GCF_964656455.1 Halichoerus grypus | reverse complement strand
CCAGCTTCTGGGGCTCCAGGCGTCCCTGGGCTGGTGGCCACGTCCCTCCTGTCTCTGCCTCCATCCTCATGTGGCTTCTCCTCTGTGTCTGTGTCTCCTCTTGTGTCTCTTACAAGGACATCTGTCATTGGATTTAGGGCCACCGTCATCCAGGATAAGCTCATCTCAGATCCTTTCCTTATATTTGCAAAGACCCCATTTGCAAATAAGGTCCCATACTCAGAGATGAGTACACATGAATTGGGGGGACACCATCCAACCCACGACACGCTCCCATTAAGTAAGAACCCTATAAATAACCGCTCGGCAGATAAGTGGTGAACTTCTTCCAAAATCTGATGACAACAGTTAATTCATGTGTCTTTGTCAAACTCCGATCTCTCACCACTAGGGTTTTTAAGAAGTATTTTTGGGGTCCCTAACTGATGGACATACAAGTGAAGGGTATGTGCCTTCCCCATAGAAAAGCGGATGTAGGGGGTGCTTCACGGTTTCCTCCTGTGACTGTAGGGATTCGTGTCCTTGGGGTTGGCAGTGACCACTGGGCAGCCGGCGTCATCTTTGGGGCAGCTGACATTGGGGACCTTTGCTGGTTTCCCGGCTGTGAGCTGGTAGAGTCCGCAGTCCCGCCTTTCTCCTGTCTTTCCGTGTGGTGCGGTGGACAGAAATGGGGGCACAAGGAGCCAGAAGCAGCCTCCCCAGGAAGCGCAGAAGCACAGTGGATAGTGGGCAGTGTTTCCTCATCCCCCGGGGGGCGCGGGCACAGAACCCAGCCGAGGGACAGGGGCCAGAGGTCCACCGATGCCCTGTGCGTGATGCAGCAAGCGACTCTGCGTCAGCACCAGGTGAGCCCTGAGGCTGCAAGCAGGACGGGAGGGCGGCCACGGGGACAAGGGCTCCCATAGTACAGGGGCCACAGCTAGAACCAGGAGGAAACACAGCCATGTCCGTGGAAGCCAGTGTGGACAGGTGCAGAAGACCCAGATTCCTGCCCACCAGGCCGGGATGCTCCAAAACCCCAGCCAGCCAGCTTTGTCACGTCCTCCCAGAGGACCCACAGGATGTGCCCAAAGGAGCTCAAAAAAACAGACAAACAAAACAAAACAAAAACCACCGCGCACCTAGTCAGCACGGGATATGATAATTCTGTCATCTTGTATTTGTGTCCTCAAGCGAAACAGCTGCAGTCAAGATGCTCTATGTGCACGGACCGCTTTGTCCATTCATCCATCCGCGGGTACTTACATTGCTTCCTTGTCTCGGGTGCTGTGAATCGGGGGGTCCGTGAGCACGGGGGTGCGGGTGTCTTTTCGATTTAGGGATTTTGTGTCCTTCGGATAGACACCCAGCACAGGCATCGTGGGACGGTGCACTGTATTTTCTCATTATTTCACAAGACAACATCACCTTGCAGGCTCTGTCCATTATTGTCACCAAAGTGTGGACAATACGCCCCAGGCTGCCGGAGTGCCCTCATAGCCCCCAGAGCGTGAGGATCCCCCCCATCTTTACGACATCATGCTTGAGGAGAAGAGAAAGACTAGTTTTTTGTGCTCTTTCTGAGGCTTCGCAGTGATTCCACCTTCTGCCGGGAGGATCTGTGTCGACAGTTCTAAAGTCAGTAAGAAAATCCGGAGCTTTGTGTGTCTCGCAAATTTTGGCAGATGAGCTACGACTCCGGATGGTTTTGCTTGCGTGCTGAGCTCCAACAGAGACTGTGTTGCAGGAAAACGTCCCACATTGTATTGTGCGCCCATTCCGGAGCGTGCGTGATACATAGTAACATGCACAGGATACAAAACGCACAATATGTAAGACCATCGGGACGATGTGCAGTAAGTGCTCCATGGAATGGTTTCCACGTCCCTCGTAACATCAACCAGTCGGGTTTATGAGTAACTCCGCGGCATCCCTGGGACATAGAGGAAATATTCTCTTTTCTAAGCCCGAATGTGTTGGTCTGAACACAGATTTTCACCAGTAAATTCTACCACGACCCTGTGTGGACATCTTGCATTTCGTCCCTACGGCCGCTCAAGGAGGGGCTGTGGGTTTTCACACCAGAGGCAAAGGCTCAGAGAGGTTCAGAGACTGCCTGAGGTCACACAGCACAGCCCAGGGGCTGGACAGCAAACCACAGGGCTGCTCACGTTCCTTGAAGGTCTGGCCATTCTCAAGGCGGGTGGACAGAGGGGCAGCCCTGTCTGCAGAGTAGTCTCTCCTTCCGCCTTCAATTTGCCCGTGGAAACGTCCCCTCTTCCTTTTCAAGTGCTCCGGGGGGCACACGGGGTGCTCAGTTGCAGCTGGGGTAGGGGGCCATCCTCAGCTTTCAACCTGTCATCCCTGCCGTGGATCACAATAACCACCGTGTGGGGGCGGGGACAGCTCAGGGAGGGGGTGGGCCCCCAGAGATGGGAACGGGAGGCAGACCAAGGGGACAGATAGCATCTGTGACTCATGACCGTTCTCGAGAACATCCGCCCGTTTGGGCTACAGGTTCTCAGGCCTCACGCGAGACCCAGTGTCAGGCCCGCCCCACACATGTCAAAGTAGAGGTGCGGAGAGCCGCGGGGGTGAACAAGAATGCATGACATGTGCAAACCCGAGGGCTTGGGGTGCAGGTGGGGGTTCCCTGTTCCGAACGCATGCCTTCGGGACCCAGTGACGGTTTATAAATTCTGGGTTTGGGGAGGCATTCTATGGGATGGAGGGGTCCGCACCGAAGGAGGGGGAGCCCAGGGTCTGTCCCTGGGACCCCCAGCAGCAGAGCTAGTCTGATGAGTTAGTAGGGTGGCATGTGGATGAAGCTGCAATACTCCCAATGAAGGTCCTAACTCCCGAACCCTGGATCTCTCCATGACGCCAGGCTCCGTGAGCCCCGTGCATACCTCCTGGTGGAAAAGGGCCATGTCCCCCCAAAACCAGAGCCCACCAAAGGGCAGAACACAGGGTCCCCTGGGGCGGTGTGCACCTGCTGGGCTAAGTCCAGGGCCCAGAGGGATGTCAGCACTAGGAGAGTTAATATTAGGGCCTCAGCACCAGTCCTGAGTGGGGCCTCATGAGCGCCCCTCAACCGCGGACTCACCTTTGTCCATCGAACTGTGTGTAGACATGTCCCAGGGGTACCACCTGAACTTCCTGAAACCAGAGCTTGGACAGCAGAAACTGATGCCCCCGAAGGACCCTTCCTCAGCTACCCGGGCCTCTGTTGCAGCCACTGTCTGAGCCACCTATTTGGGGTAACTTGTTACTGTAGCCACAGGGAACCCATGCAGAGCATTGACAAAGACGGGGATAGCACTCTACAGATTATCTCCCCCTACATCTGGTCACCTCCAATATCTGGTCAGCTGGATATCTGCTCACCTGAATGTCTGATTGGGTTCTTCATCTTCCACCACCCTCAATATCTGCTCACCTGGATTCCTGGTCACCTGCATACCTGGTCTGGGTATCTGCCTACCTGGATATTTGCTCACCTGGATATCTGGTCATGTCAATATGTGGTCATCTGGATACCTGGTCGCCTGGATATCTGAATGGGTTCCTCATTGCCCGCCACCCCCAGGTAACACCTGATCACCCTGCTCTGCCTTCAGCAGGAGTCCTGAGGGATCAGTTTAGCCAGCATCCCCCCGATCCCTGATGCTCCTCCTGATAATTTTCCATCCACGAACCCACCTGCCCCTTGACTGTGAACCCCACTTGCCCACGCAGTATTCAGAGCTGAGCTGGGTCTCTACCAAGGTCTCCTAGCCTCTGTTGCATCATCCCTGAACGAAATCTGCTTTTACCACTTTAACTACTGTCCCATTCTCTCTCTCTCTCCTCTTTTTTTTAACACGTAACACTGAAACCATGTAACTCACCGTACGGGGGTGCTTAGCACCATGCACATCTGTGAACGGGCAGAATTGGGTCCGAGAACTGGACCCGGGCTTTACTGTCACATAGAGGGGTTGGTGGGGAGCAGAGCTGAGCTGGGGTCTTCCTCCAGCGCCTGGAGGCTCTCGATATCGACCAAGCAGTGAGTGCTTGACCACGCATCTTGGCGAGGACGTGACTGTGTACGTGTACATGTACGTGCAGACCCAGCACTCACGTGCAGAAAGCCCATACTCTCTTCTGCACTCACGTTCCTTTGAAAGGGGGGCCCTCCCAACCCGGAAGCCAGGCTTGTCCTCCACGCGGACGCCACCACCCACACCCCCTTGCCCAGCGTCGCACGGTTCATAATGACTTGTGTAAAGCTCATTTTCCCTAATAGAATAAGTGCCATGAGTGCTGGATTCACACCTGCTTAACAGTCCTGTTTGCACCCAGCTCCACCCGCACGCCGGAGTGACGCTTGAACGCGGGAAGCCGTGAGCCCCCGAATGCCAGGCCAACGTGCGCTAGGGCATCGCCAGCCCATGAAACACAGGCAGCCGTAAAACCTGCTTTCCGTGTCATAAACACAGGCTGCTCAGCATCACTGGAAAATGCACGGTCCCCCGCCTCTGGTCCGTGTGTCCGCGTCCCTCCCTTCCCATGTGAGCAGGTGCTAAATCCATGTGAGCAGGTGCTAAATGTGGTGTCCCGGGAAGCCATCCCGGTGAGGACGAACACAATGCTTTTGACGAATAAGCAAGTGACGCGCCTGCTTCTCGAAGACTGTCCTGCAAGTGACAGAGACACACCTCTCGGGTTTCTTGCTTTGGCAGGTGCAGGTCTTGGGAGCGTCTCTCCAGTGCAAAATGGTGATAATTACAGGAACGGGAAATAGAGGATGCGTGTGGGTGGACAACCACAGGTTCCCTGGCACCTCACCTCTGGGTCGCCCTCATGGTGCAGGGTTTATGTTTCTTAACTTCACCTCTTCCTTTGATTAAATGGGAGCTGTTATGGGTTGAATTGCATCCCCCTAAATCCATATGTTGACACCGTAACCCAGGACCTCAGAATGAGGCTTTATTTGGAGATTGGGTCTTTAAAGAGGTAATTAAGGTAAAATGAAGTCAGTAGGGTGGGCCCTGATCCCATAGAACTGGGGTCCTTATAAGAAAAGGGGATGAGAACAGAGATACGCACAGAGGGACGACCACGTGATGATAGAGGGAGAACCCGGGGTCTACAAGCCCAGGAGAGAATCCTCAGGGGGAACCAGCCTCGGCCCCTCCTGGATCTCACACATCCAACCTCAGCCCCGCCTGGATCTCAGACTCCCAGCCCCCAGACTGAGAGATGAATACCTATTGTTTAAGTCTCCCCATATGGGATATTTCTTATGGTGGCCCTAATACATGAGGGGAAGGCCTCACTGCACCTGGCTCCAAACTGCAAACGCACCTCCATCCTAAAGAACAGAGAAAACTAGCAATTGCCTTGGACAACATGAATGGGTTGTATGGTTTGAGGTTATGAAAACAGCGAGATTCTGTCTTTGCAATCTCTTAGCGGGTTGCCTGTGAGACAGGTTATGTTCTGGTTTCCTGCACGTTCAGTGATAAAACTCTTTTCTTTCCGTTCTACCTTCGTGGAGGGGCTTTCTGGGCAGGGGGAGGTTTTTTGAGGTTCTATTTCCCCAACACACACACACACACGGACTCCAAACTTATTTATTGCAGCAGGCAGGGGAGAGGGAGAGGGTACACCCGGTGCCAGCCCGAAGAACCACGATCTCAAGAATCTAAGAACATCCCGTACTTGAAGCCCAAGGGGATAAAACTGGTAGTGTTCTCCGCTGTCTACACAAACACCAACAACCTACTTAACTCTTAGTAAAACTCGTAAGCCAACTTTCTTTGGTCTCTTTTATTTCCATCCACAAAATAAAATGTGAGCCGCACTCAAGGGCAAGATGCTTAGAGTGACCGTGCATAGCACTGTAACGTTCGCTGTCTCTGGAGTAAATGCCATGAGTGTGGACGCCAAGAAAACGGAGTCTCCTGAAGAAAACGCCCACCACCACCACCACCCCTCTGTGCTTGAAAAGTGGGTGTTTTTCTGTCTCAGAGCACAAGCTGGGTGGCTGGTTGGCATCCACCAAGCAGGATTCCTTTCCCACCCAGGAGCAGCAAGTTCTGCTTGCTGGGTACAAAAAAGCAGGGAAACTGCTCGGGAATGGAAATGTTGGGTGGGGCACAGGTGATGTGCACAGAGGACGATGGTCTCAGGACACCCTGGTCCTTCTTCCTCACAATTTATGGGAAAACATCAGCCACAAGGAGATGTGAGCTGAAAGCAAGAAACACTCCAATGCACTGTGTCCCATCTAAGGTGAATCTGCCTTTGAGCCCTTGAGTAGCAATGTCCATGGGATGAAAGCTGACCCAGGGGGTGCACGGGTTTGGGGTCTTCAGTGACAAGCCCCTCCAGACACAGGCATTGTTCATGTTGCCTTTACCATGGTGTTGAGTCCCCGAGATGCTCCTCCTTGATCCCATAACGTCAACATAGACCCCAACGTTGGCTTTTGAGTTTGCATCCCCTCATAACATGATGTATGAGTTGTCACTCATCACAAACGTAAAGCCTCCAAGACAGACCACCTCGCCACCTTGCAGGGGCCGGCAAGGGAGCTGGCTGGGGTCCCCGGAGGCCTCTTCCTCCTCTGTCTGTGGGCACAATGGGGTGGTTGTCATGATGGGCGTCTCAGCCTCATTCTTGACCAGGTGGACAACCAGGGTCTCTTCCGGGACACACTCCTGCTCTGCACCCTCCATCTTATTCAAGTGGGCCACGTTCTGGGTGTCCTTGATCCACTCCTGCGGGGATGAAACATTGCATCCTGAAACCAAGGAAATGCCTCGTGGCTGGTGCCCCCTGACCGAGCATCTCTGGGACCCAGGCAGCCTCCCTCAGGTGGGAACGCCAATCCCAGGGGAAAACGCTCGTGTTCTTGTCTGACACCTCTGAGCTAACCCCATGGTGCTTTTTTGACCTGCCTTTTATCATCAGCCTCGAAGGCTATTTGCAAAACCTCTGTGGCCCTGTAAACGTGTTAGGACAAGGAACACGCCTTCTGCCATGGCGCTTCTGAAACTCGGTTGTGTTTGCAAGTCGCCCGGGGTCTTGTGAGCGGGATGATCACTCAGCGGGTCCAGGTGGGCTCCGGAAGCTGCAATTCTAACAAGCCCCTCGGGGATGTCCTCGACACTGGTGGGGGGATGCACCTGGGACGGGGGGCTCTACGGGACTCAGTGCCAACAGGGGGAGTGTCCTTGGCATCTGCCCAGCCTCCCCCATCTCTTTCTTCATTTTTTCTGCCCTGAAAACTCTGTTCTAACTCTCTCCCTTCTCCTAGAAAAGGATCAGGACACCACCATAAGGCACTTTGACCAAAAGATTATTTTGAGCTGAAGGTGATTAAAAAAGGACAACCGTGGGAGGAGCTCTCTGCCTTCCACCTTTCTGCACAAAAGCCTGGGCATAAGTTTCCCTTTAGTAAAGATTTCCACTTGCTAAGGTGTCCCTACAACTGCAGAGACAGCCCTGGTCACCCCAGGGGGCTTCAGTCTGCATAACAAACCTTACTTGACAACCTTTACGGTATCATCCTAGTCCCCTTCCCACATCACACCTGCCACCCAGAGGCCCAACCCTCCCTTTTCCTCTGCCCTGTCACTTCTCCAAGCTTTATCATGCTTTGTTCAAATGGCACAGGAGCCCCCGGGTCTAACCACCACTTTGGGGTTTTCACTTCTTTTCTGCGAATCTTCCTCCACCCTCATGTGCATAGGAAATAAACTTTTTTCTTCTGTTAATCTGTCTTTTTCATCTGTTTAATTTGCAGGCCCTGAACACAGAACATAAAAGGATAGAGGAAAAAAAATCTCCCCCGTTTTTTTCTTCCTTCCTCTATGTCTAAGTAGTTTTGAAATTAAACTTGCTCTGTAGGAGGTGGAATGGTACACACCCGTCCCAAAATAAAGATATGTCCATCCTAACCCCCAGAACCTATAAATGTATACTTATTTGGAAATAGCAACTTTGCAGATGGAAGGATCTGAGATGAGCTCATCCTGGCTCTAAATCCAATGACAGGTGTCCTTGTAAGAGACAGAAGAGAAGACACACACATAGAGAAGCCACGTGAAGACAGACAGAGAAGGGGCGGGGACGCGACCACCAGCCCAGGGATGCCTAGAGCCCCAGAAGCTGGAAGAGGCAGGAAGGACCCTCCCCTGGAGCTTCAGGAGGGAGCATAGCCCTGCCCCGCCCGGATCTCAGTGGTCCTGCCCCACCTGGATCTCAGCAGTCCTGCCCCGCCTGGATCTCAGACTGCCAGTCTCCAGAACTAGGAGATGATTAATTTCTGTTGTTTCAAGCCTCTGGTTGGTGGCAGCACCAGGAAACTTCTGATGCATTGTCCCCTAAAATCCACACCACCATCTGGTGAGCTCCTGGGGGTGGGGGCTACTCCCCTCTCCCCAATTCCCAGCAACTCATAGGCAGCCCTCCACAGGCATTTATCAAGTGAATGAAATAATGACTATAAACTGTTTAAAAGCGGAAGTTTCTGGTCTGTTTTCAGCTCTGCAGGGGGGAACACATTAAGAACACAACTTCCTGGTGAGATGAAAAGGCTATTGGGCTGGAAAATCCCGTGAGGGCACAGCTCTCTGGGGCTGACTTAAAGAGAAGCCGCCCTTTGAAACCCTTTCTCGACCTTCACTCTCTGCCCTGAGAGAAAACAACGAAGCTGCCGCTCTCAGTTCCTAAAAGGCTCACGGGCACGTAAGGAGGTAGCTGGAATACATATTGATTTTAAACACAGTAAGCAGGGAGGTGTTAGAGCGTGACAAAGAAATCCTGTAGAACATGCACAAGAGGATGGCATTTACCTGGAAGTTACCCTGGTGGGATTCAAAGAGTCCAGGGAAGGTGAATTTGGGATCAGGCACGATGGGCATTAGGACCTTCTTAACTCTGAAATGGACATGGAGAGTCTGGTCAGGCAGGCTGGAGTCACGCAGCAAGGCTGTGGACTTGCAAGGGGCCGAGGATGGGGACACAGTCCGCCCCTCGGGGATGTGGCACCTGGATAGAACTGTTCCTTCATTCTCAAGGCATGCCCTCCCCCCCCTCAACTCCCCAGGCACCTTGCTCCCAGCATCCACCTGACATGTCCCACTGAGAAAGTGTGGGATTACAGGGACAGAGCATCTTTCTGCACAATACCTATTGTAGTAAGTAAGTAACAGGGACTGTTACTTCCCTTTCCTGAATCCAGTGGACTGAATGGTGTCCCCACAAAATTCATAGGTTGAAGCCCTAACCCTCCCTGTGATTTGTGTTTGGAGATTGGGCTTTTCGAGTGGTAATAATGAAGGTTACATGAGTCTTAAGGGAGGGGCCTGGCGGTGATCAGGATACGCTGCCCCAAAATATGCCCCCTGGACGATTGATTATTTGGGGCTGATGGCTTTTAAGATGGAGGACACAGAGAAGGAGCTCTCTGTTCTTCCCCACCTGCCTAAGAACAAGGCATCAGTTTCCCATTTTGCAATGGAAATTTCCATTTTAAAGGTGCCCCCTCTCAATTACCAGGAAGAGGAGAACAAATTTTATCACCGAGATCTTTCCACAGACAACTTTCTCTACTATTAGTTTTGTCTATACATTTCCTAGTCACCTTCCCAGAATTTACCCCCCTAGAGCTTCAGAACCCCTTTTCCTCTGCCTAGCCACTTCCCCACAATCATTACCCTTCGTTAAAGTGGCATAAAAGCTCCCCAGACTAACGGCCTCTTTGGGTTTTCACTTCCTGTCTGGGACTCCTCCCTGAACGTAAAATTATAACAACAATAAAGAAATATATGCCTTTTGTCCTGTTAATCTGTCTTTGGTCACTTTAATTCACAGGCCCCCAAATACTGAACTTAAGAGGTTCTAATCTACTATGCTCCTAATCCGATATGACTGGTGTCTTTATGAAAAGAGAGAGCGATTACAGGGATGCGTGTGCTCACAGAGAGAGGGGACACGGGGAGAAGACAGCGTCTACATGTCAAGGAGAGAGGCCTCAGGGGAAATCAACCCTGCCCACGCCTGGGTCTCAGCCTCGCAGCCTCTAGAACTGGGAGAGAATAAATGCTTGTGACTTGAGCCTCCCCATCTTTGGTCCTTTGTTATGGCCACCCTCGGACACCGATACCCAGTATACTTGACTTTTCACCTCTCGTTGCGAATAGGGGCTTCCCTTGAAGACAGGGCAAGCGTTAGTGTTTTCCAAGAATCGTGCCCCTCAGTTTCCCTTGGGGGTGATTTCAGCTCTGTATTTAAAACACCACGCCTGTCACCGGTAGACACCCTTATCTGATTGCTTTATCTCCTCCCTAGCAGAACACCGTTTTGGTGGCATCTATTTGAGCTGGTAAAAGAGGGGAGATGAGGCTGGAAAAGTCACGGACAATCTGCAAGAATTACACAAAGCACCTCTGTGCTGTGTCAGGGTCCAAGGGGACCCTGTGGAGTTGTCCAACTCACCCTCGCGCAGACCCAGCCTCAGTGCTCCAGGATGGTGCTTCATCCTTCTCTACACATGACCCCTGCTGTCGCTATGGAAACCTCATCCTAAGAAACAAAGATGGTGCCCACTACCCTGGGCGTCAGTACCCTCACACATCATTGACAGCCAGACGCCTGGGCAACGCAAGTCGGTTTACGTAGGGATGGAAACAGCGGTGGTTAAGTTGTTGTAGGGAAGGTTAGCAAAGAAAACTATTTAATATGATATTTTTGAGAAGCTGTCTGCGGGTTCAGAGAATATTGTGTTGGTGTATCTGTCACTGGATTTAAAAAGCAGACGAGCTTCCAGGTACAATTCTTCTCACTTCCCCAACAAATCCGTTTGATAAGTCTCAATGACAATTGAAAGGTGTTTTAAGCACCTGTCGCTCTAACATGGTAGGTGGACACACCTCAGCAGGGTCTCTGTTTGAAGCAAGCTAACCCTCCGGTAGGAGTTAACACTCATATATTCTACTGTCTCTGTGAGAATATTCTCAATTAATACCCCAGGTATCTCTGCATTTTTGGCATTATTTTCCTCAATTTTCTTGTAAGACACTGTTGGCGAAGTGTGCATTGTGGGGGACTTGATGCTCACCTCAATAACCCTATCAGATGATTCTCCTTCTCTTTTCCACTTCGTGGACATATGGCAACCAAAGCCCTCTCTCCCGTGTGTATGACAAGACTGGTGAGAGTCATCCTTACCTCTGTACTTTCCATAAAGACAGAAGAAGAAGGAACACGGTCAGCAAGGCAACTGTGCCACAAATTAAAATAAATTTTGGGAAAAGCTTTTTCTCCTGGCACGAATCTAAAGCAAAAAAGAATGAGTGCTTTCAGTTTTCAAGATGATAGTAAATCAGGGTCCAACTCCCCAATTTTCTTCCTTTATAAATGGCAATATCAGCAAATCTTGATTTCGGTGGGAAGTATCCTGGAAAGAGAGACGGTGTCTCTGGACAGGCACACATCAGGCAGCCACCGCAGGAGGTGGGTAGAGCCAACACACCGCTCCCAGGTACCTGAGTTGCCAGGGGGGTTTGAGGATACTGAGGCTTGCTTTCGGCTATCATTTGTCTTCTGTGTGTCTATCTATCTATCTATCTATCATCTATCTATCTATCTAACATGTATCCATCCATCCATCATATCTAGCTATCCATCCATCTATCTAATATCTATACATCCATATATCCATCATATCTATCCATCCATCTATCCATCTATCCATTTATTCATCCATCCATCCATCCATCCATCCATCATTCTATCTATCTATCTATCTATCTATCTATCTATCTATCTATCTAACATCTATCCATCCATCCATCATATCTATCTATCCATCCATCTATCTAACATCTATACATCCATCCATCATATCATCTATCCATCCATCTATCCATTTATCCATCCATCCATCCATCATCCATCTATCCATCCTTCTATCTATCTATCCATCCATCCATCATTCTATATCTATCTATCTATCCATCCATCCATATGTATCTATTCATCCATCCGTCCATTCATCCAGCCAACATTTTAGCTATCCATCTATCTTTCTATCATCTAGCCATCTATCCATTCATTCACTTATCTATCATATCTATCTATCTATGTATCATCTATGTATCTATCCATCCATTTATGTTTTTCTAATCTATCAACTATCATTTATTTACCTATCATTATCTATTTATCTATGTCATCTATCATCTATTTATATATCTATAATCTATGCCTATATCACTGTAACAACATTCATAAATAGTACTTATTATTATTGCTGCTGTTGATAAAAATAAAAATGAAAATTAGCCCAATGAGGAAGGCAGCCTGGAGAGAGAAACAATTGCTTTGAAACTGATCTCTGAAGTGGGAGGTAAGGTCATTCATTTTTAGGTGCCCCTAAGCCTCTCTCCCCCAAAAGACAGGGTGCTAGCCCATGCACAGGTGTAGCACTGCCGTGTAACAAGCATCACCTCTCAGCTCCCCCCTCTGCTGGTGTGTCACCTCTGACCAGTCACTCGGGTATGTGTCAGGCCCATAGCTGGACTCCATTGTTTTCACTCTGGCCCGGAAGAAATAACATTTCTCAGCATCCAAGCCATCTGTCGTAACATTACAGGTTTCTCCCTCCTTGGACTGAAGAAAAAAAAGCAAACACGGTGATCAGTGATTTGACCTAAACGCTTTATCTTTGTACCAGGGAGTCACATAAGATTCCTACTCTTCAGCATTCACACTCTCGTTCCACTTCCTCTGTCTGCCTAGCAAAAACAACAGCAAAAACAAATGCAGCAACAATCTCTCGATGCCCCTCCAAGAACAAACAATCCTTTATAACAGACACTCCACAGATGCTTTTAAGAATTACTTGGTGAAAACGCACTCCTTTAAAAAAAAAGTAATTTTTTGTATGAATACAAAAGTCACTCATGCTTACTTTGGAAACTTTAGAAAACATACACACATATCAACACACGACAAAAAAAAAAAAAACATAAAAACTTCTTTATTCTAGCCCCATGATATAATCACCATTAACAAATTGATATTCTTTCTTTCCTTCCAGGAGTAGTCATATAATACAATATTTTACTGTACACATTGCTTTTATCACTAAATATCTGTTATCATTAAAGTGCCTTTGGTGGGGCGCCTGGGTGGCTCAGTTGGTTAAACGACTGCCTTCGGCTCAGGTCATGATCCTGGAGTCCCTGGATCGAGTCCCGCATCGGGCTCCCTGCTCGGCAGGGAGTCTGCTTCTCCCTCTGACCCTCCCCCCTCTCATGTGCTCTCTCTCATTCTCTCTCTCTCAAATAAATAAATAAAATCTTTAAAAAAAAATAAAAAATAAAAAATAAAGTGCCTTTGGTGACTCTTACATATTTTATCATACCTATGTACAATAATTTATTTGACTATCTTCCTAGTGCATGGCATACAGGTGGCCTTCAATGTTTTGTATTTATTTTAGATAATGCTTCAATCGATGTCTCTGTGTATAAAACCTCATCCACATTTTCAATTCTTTCCTTAGCATCAATTTCTAAAAAGGGACTGAATAGACCAGAACTAGGACAACTCCTAAGCTCTTAAAGTTTGCTAATGCACAACATCCTTGACCAGTAACACATTTTATTATTAGCATGCTTTTTAGGTGAACTCAAGTACCCACCTATTGCTTTAATTTGTATTTCTTTGATGAGTTTCATCAAATTTCGTTTCAGTGATTACATTCTACTAGACCCAGCAATAGGTCAGTTTTTTTCTATTTCTGACCTGTCCCCTCCTGCTTCAGTTACATACAACTGCCTTACAATGGTATTCTCATTTTTATCTTTATTGCGCCATTTCCAGATTTTGGGGTGTGTTACACGGGCAATGCATCCACGTAGGGTTTGTCTCCTCCTACAGAATGTACACTTCATGAGAGAAGGGATTACCATCTGATGACAGATCTCCTTGATGTCTCCGCAGATGTACCTGGTGCAGACACCAGTGACCATAATAATAATGAGTAAGGGTAGTAAGTGAGTAGTAGCTGTGAGCCTAGTGGTGAGAGTAGTAAGACTACCCATAGTAAGAATGAACTTACTTAATGCTTTTCATGTGTTATCACTTCCAACCCAAGTCGCCCTAGCTAGGTGTTATTATTATGTCCTCAGTGCTTGGGACATAGTAGATACTCAATAAGTATATCTTGAATGAATGTTGAAGGAAGCCCCTCCCAACACCTGTAAACATGGCAGATATTGACTGTCCTGGGCTGAGATGTTCAGTTATCAGTTACTCACCCTGCCTTAGCTCCCCCCTACTCCCTGGATGGTGCTGAGATATGGTGCTTCTGGTTGATTTCATTATCCAAGTCTGAAGAGCTTGATGGACACAGGTGTACTTGCAGAATTGTGGAATCATTGGCTCCTGGGATTGTCAGGGAGCTCATAGTCCAGGTAGCTTAACCACTTTTGCCGTGCTAGACTCTAATCTTTAGGAGAGCCCCTTCCTGCCAACTTCAGACTTTGGGCACCTCCAGGAATGGGCACCTCACTGTACATGATTCCAGTGATTCCGTCTGCTCTCTGCAGATTTTGCCCATTGGTTCCAGTTCTGCTTTTGCAAGGAAGTTAGTCCCTTGTTTATATGGTGGTCATTTGATTATTGGGAGACAACTGTGAGTCCCTGGGTCATTGATATTCACATAATTTTAATTTATTCCATAGATTGTGCCCATATACTCAGAACCAGAAAGGGTTCTCATGTGTTCAAAAGGCATACAAAGACGGATGGATGGTGCAGGGTGTGATGATGGTGAATTTTATTTGTCAACTTGGCCAGGGGTGGTGCCCAGTTTTTAAATCATGTGCCAGCCTAGGTGTTACTGTAAAGGTATTTTCTAGAAATGATTAATGTTTTTAATCAGCCAACTTTAGGTCACTCTATAACGTGGGTTAGTGAGCTTTATTCAATGCAAAGGCCTTGAAAGGACAGACTGAAGTTTCCCAGAGAAGTCTCAAGACCATAATGGAAACCTGTCTGGGTTTCCAGCCTGCTGGCCTGAGACCTGCCTGTCCCTATAATCCCATAAGCAATCCCTTAAAATAAATACCAGCATCTGTCTCTGTGTCTCCCTATGTTTCTTTCAGTTACCACTTGGGGATTCTCACTCATACTTGTCCTGAGAAGATGCCACCCCACTCACTTGCCACTCAGTGTCGAACATACTCTTGTACTGGATTTCATAGAGGAGACGCTTGTAGGGCAGATCAGAACAGGTCACCGTAATGGCTTCCTGATGCCACTGGAAGTTCAAGTCTTTCGGGGAGCTGGGTTTCACTAAGAAGGAGAGGCAACAAAATGATCATCACCTCTAGAAAGATAAAGATCCCACATCTCTAAAAGTATAGTGGTAAGTTTGCTTAGACTCGTGTTCTTCTGCCTGCATGAATCCTTCCTTTAATACTTTATTAGATTGGGGTTGGGGGGTTATTTGTCCTTGTCACATCTATAAGAGAGGTTTTAACCAGAACTCCAAGGACCTGTATGTGTGTCATGGAATGAACTCTTTGAAATTGTGTGAAAAATTCCTATGTATCTGTTATGGGATGAATAGTGCACCCCCACCCCTATGGGATGAATGTTGAAGTCCTAGCCCCCATATCTCAGAATATAACTGCATTTTGGATCATTAAGGGTATAATTATTAAAGAAAAGATGGGTTTTACCGGAGTAGGGTGTGTTCTGATCCTATATAATTGGTGTCCTCATAAAAGGAAACACAGACACAGAGACGGAGAAGGACATGTGAAGATAGAAGTATAGATAGGGCTGATGGGTCTACAAGCTAAGGAACACCAAGAGTTGCCAGCAGTCACCAGAAGTGAAGAGAGAGGCATGGAACAGATTATCCCCCAGAGCTTCCAGAAGGAACCAGCCCTGCCCACACCTTGATTTCAGATGCCTGGGGTCTTCTTAGCTGTGGGAAGACAAATTTATCTTGTTTTAAGCCACGCATTTTGTAGTAATTCATTGCAGTAGCCCCAGCAAACTAAAATGAAGACAGAACATGGAAAATGTCATATGGGACTCCTTTCTAGAAAATGAACACTTTTGTGAGTTACATACCAACAAGTATGTTCAAGTTCTCACTTCTGGTACTGTGAATGTGGCCTTATCAGGAAATAAGGTCTTTGCAGATATAATCAAAATAGAATGAGGTCATCCTGGATTAGGGTTGCCCTAAATCCAAGAACAAGTGTCCTTAGACAGAAGAGGAGAGACACAGACACAGGGAAGAGGCCACGTGAAGATGGATGCAGAGACAAGAGGGACATGGCCACAAGCCCAAGGATGCCTGGAGCTCCAGAAGCTGGAAGAGGCAGGAAGGACCTCCCCTGGAACTCTGGAGGGAGCACGGCCCTGCCCCGTCTGGATCTCAGCAGCCCTGCCCCACCTGGATCTCAGACTCTGGTCTCCAGAGCTGGGAGATGACTAATTTATGTTGTTTCAAACCATCTGGTTTGTGGTCATTTCATTTGTACACTGTTTTGTAATCCCAGATAGACAGCCAACACTGAATACATCTAAGAAAAACCAATGGGGCCGTATTGAGAGTGAGAGAGTGCTTCTCTCTCTCTCTCTATTGGAAGGCAGAGTGCCATGCCACATCTTTGCCCAGTGTGTGTATCAAAATGGAGTTTCTAGAAGACCAGTCTTTTCTAAGTAGGAGTAGGAAAGACGCACTTGGCAATGAGTTCATTTTTGGTACTTACAGTAAGCGCTGATCCATTGGCATTTGGTGAGAAGGAGATGTGTTTCATTCTTGATGGAAAAGCACAGAATTTCATCTTTTTTTGCCTCCAGGAGGCATCCAGCAGTGTGACTTTGTTGAAGAATATAGTTGGAGCATTGGCTACTGGTCTTATCACTGCTTAATCTGTGGTTAAACAAGAGAACCATTCAGCCATAGAGAGTCTCTGAAAATAACATCTTCACAAATCTACTGGCCACTCCCTTTGCTCCACATCTCTGCCACAGACTCAGACTGGATCCCCTTCACTTGTTTCAAGGACCCTTTCTTACAAGTACAGCAAGAACTGTCCAAACAGAAAAGTATCCCTTCTTTCAAAAGGTTAAGCTCCTTGAATGTCCCCTGTAGTGGGTTGAATTGTGGTTTTCCAAAAGGCATGTTCATGTATTAATCACTGGAATCTGTGAATGGGACCTTATTTGGAAATACAGTTTTGACAGATTAAAAGAAAGATATCAAGATAAGATCATCTTGCATTATAGTGGGTCCTAAATCCAATGATAGCATCCCTATAAGAGACACAAGACAAGACACAGGCACAGAGGAGAAGCCATGGGAAGATGGAGGTAGAGACAGCAGGGACACAGCCACAAGTCCAGGGATGCCTGGAGCCCAGAAGCTGGAAGAGGTAGGAAGAACCTTCCCCTCGAGCCTTTGGAAGGAGCACAATCCTGCCCTGCCTGGACCTCAGCAACGCTGCCCTGCCTGGATCTCAGCAGCCCTGCCCCCCATGGATCTCAGACTTCTGGTATCTAGAACTAGGGGAGGATGAATTTCTGTTGTTCTAAGCTGCTCAGTTTGTGGTACTTTGTTATGGCCACCCCAGAAAACTAATACAAGTACAGTTTGACTTGCAGAGTAACCATGCCGCTGATTTGAGGGGGCACTTTAATTAGGATGTACCAAGTTTGGCGATCTCTCTGGGGCTTCCTACAATATTAAGAAAAAACATGGTGCTCAGTTGAGACCAGTTTAAGCTCTGTCCTTAAGTCCTCAAATCCAAGCAGTGACTTGATCCAGAATTACGTCCTTTATAATGAAGAAACTGATGCTCAAGTGACTTACCTGTGTGACCACCTAGAAAATCCAGCACTTTTATTTTAGGCTTATTTTCCTGGCCAATTCACCTTAAAATGTCCCTCTTGTGTACACCTTTCCATTTGTCTCGTATGCTATCAAACTGCAAAGAATCAATCTCACATCACACATCTCCCATTCACAGAATAGAGACTAAATTAATTGGAGAATCCTTTCCTCCCACATTAATACTCATGTCCTTGAGTGTGTAAGACAAAAAAAGCCCGTGATAGAGAGAAATATTTTTGGAAGGTGGTTACGGGTAAGGTGGCATAAAAAGTCTCAGAAGGTTAACTTTTGCCATGGCTGCAATAGCATGTTTCAAGGGAACAGGGCTCCAGTTAAAGGTATCTGTTAAGACATTGCAAATGGTCCCGGATGAACAAACACCTGTGGATGTCTTGGTAAGAATCTAGGTGGTTTTGAGTGTGACTCAATCATCAGTTGGTTAGGAGGTTTGGGGATCTGTGGTTGTGGTTGTGGCGAGGGCTCAGGCCTAAACAGAACACACACATTCACACTTGCACGTTCTGATTCTTCACACTTTCACTACCTGGACCTCCCAATTGCCAGTGTCTCAGAGGAAGAAATATTTGAGCCCAGGGCATGGTGTTCCCTTCCTGAGGGCACTTACTTGTAGAGGAAAGTCAAATTTGTCCCAGAGAATTTGCTTGCATTCCATGTAACCTGCACAGCTTCAAAATTAAAGTTGATAATCTGAAGCCGCAATGCTCCTTCTGGGTAAAAAGAGACAAATAGAGGATTTTTTGAGACAAAGCTGAAAGCAGTTGGAAATTTGTCAAAGGACATCAGCACTTCTGTCACAAGAATAATAGAATGCTTTAAAGGGACAGAGAAAATCAAGATTTTCACCAACAAGCCAGACATTAATTATGTCAGTAAGAGCCCCAGGATATATAAAGGTTGCTCAGGACAGAGGCATAAGTCAGCAGCAAGATTACAGCTGCTTTTCTTCTTACGTTTGCAAGAGATAATGACCATTAATTAGTATGAAGAGCAGCTATTGAGTATCGACAGTGTGTCTGATGACATCATCTTTGTGGGCACACATGGGGGGCATTAGACACTGTCCGCCATCCACCAAACTCATTGTCTTATTCAGAACACCACACATGACAGTTTGAGAAAAAGCTCACAGACAAATGACTCCTTTGGTCTTTGCTTTTCAAGTGGCTTAAGCTTGGGTACTTTTTTGATTTTCACAGATGTCTGGGTTAGTCATTGTGAAAGTAGTTAATGGGTGTATTCTAGGATTGAGCAAATATGCTGTGATACTGTGGGTAACAAGAGGCAAGTTTCTAACTGTCAGAGAAGGGGGTAACAATTTTGGGAATATGGAAGACTAGAATGAACTCAGTGGTGTTGAGTTAGAAGTGGAAGTATCAGAATAGGTAGATAGATGAGAGAGAGAGAGAGATAATAGATGATAGATAGGTAATAGATAGATAGATAGATAGATAATAGATGATGGATGCATGGATAGGTAGGTAGGTAGATAGATAATGGATGGATGGATGGATGGATGGATGGATCAATGGACATATTTCTAGCACCTAGCAGGTTGTGGGTGAGAGGAAGGTGAACATATATATGTCCACAAATGCTGAGAAGGAGGCTCTGCAAATCCCCGGGCCAGGAACTCACACTTCACATTCAGTGCTGCATTCATTTCCCCTACCCATCAAGCAGGAGGCAAATACAGGTTCTAGCCCTAGCTCTGTTTGCTCAGCATCCCCTGTGAGGTCTCTGGGCTGGATGGCTTGGCCTGCTGAACATTCATGGGGTCACATCCCACTTCAAGGTTTAGAATTAACCATGCTCTCCCATAATGGCCTCTCAGGAATCCAAACCCAATCTTGTATTTCCCTTATGTGGTTTCTCAAGATCTCCAACCAATATTCTCATGCAATTGGCCAATGACTGTCTACACTGTGGAAATGAACAATGGCCACCCAAATGAAAACAAGCAGAAGACATCTATTCAAAGCTTGCTGTACCAGGGAGTTGAGCACCATCACTTGCACTTGGCGGACACCAAAGGCCGACAGAGGAGCGGGAGAGCCTCATAGCCGGGTGGGGGCTTGGGTGGGGTGTGGAGGCTCAAGTTTGTCCTGATGGAGGCCGTTGGCACAGGGGGAGCTTCGGGTGGTTTACTGGAAGCAGGGTGTCTGATGGGATTGGTTAGACGAGCAAAATTGTTTTTTTGTGGTTGGTTCAAAGTTGGAAGCTGGGATAAAAATTAGGGAAATTGTCAGATATTAACTCGAGGGGCAGGTTTCCTGGGCATGTTACCATAGGCTGTGAATCAGAGTTCTGTTTTCCTAGATTGTTTGGCCATTGTCCATCTGTATATTTTGTCTCTCAGTTTCCTGTATTTTGGCAATCTGACTGCAATTCGTTGAGACCCCAACGAGTCCTCTCGGTGCTGTTCTCAACCATGTTTAGTCTCATATCCTTTTTCCAATCTGGTTGACACTCCCATGTCACCTACCATGCCCAGCCCTGTGCTCAACACATAGAAAATGTTCAGGAAAGATGTGCTGAATTGGCAGCAAATAAAGAAGTTGAACTCTCTGTGAAAAATCCCATTATGGGACTCTGGTAGGGCGCCTGGATGGCTCTGTCAGTTGAGCAACCAGCTCTTGGTTTTGGCTCAGGTTGTGATCTTGGGGTGGTGAGATCGAGCCCTGTGTCAGGCTCTGTGCTCAGCATGGAGTCTCCTTCTTCCTCTCCCTCTGCTCCTCTCCTCACTCTCAATCTCAAATAAATAAATAAAATCTTAAAAAAAAACCAACATTATGAGACTCTGGGTCTATCCCAACTTCTGAAAATCAAAGGTAGAATGAAGGATGTAAGTGTTCTTTGAGTTTTTAAGGGAGACTTTCTAATGCCCGAGGTGTACAGAATACTTCTGTTCTATGCTGACCATTGTTCTTGACGTAACTGATCACAAAATAGATGATCTCAACCTTGATCCACTGGTTCCAGAAATAGAGAGAAGAGACGTCAGGAAGGACATCCTAGCTTCTGGAAATCCCTGACCTTCAGAAGCAGAGCTTGTGTCCATCTCTTATGGTGAACGCCTTCCAGCCTCTGAAAGGGAGGGGAGTGTACACCCCTGTCCTCGGCAAACATTATGACAGATCTTTGGACCTCTGTCTGTGGAAAATACCTAATGGATAAAGCCAGATGCCCCAGGGCACCTGCAGGAAAGAAGAAATGTTCTTGTGGTTCACTATCTCCCCCACATGATGAGTCAGCTGCAGGGACAGGACGCAGCTTGGTCAGACTTGAAAAGGGGAGAGAAAGGGAAGTCACCGTGTCTCTGGTGCTTCTTTACTAACTGCCCAGAATGGATTCAGACATCCCTGGCGAGTCTAGGTGAGGGACGTGACTGGGGTTTTCACCCCTGGGGCGTGGGCAAGACTTCTCTGAGGAGGAGGAGGAAAGCATGGAAGGCATCCCGCTGATCCTACAAAACGTTTTCATGTAGCACCGTGTCACTCTTGAAGTGGATTCTTCAGTCGGGCATGAAAGCAGGTCTAAGATGTTAATCCATTTGTAAGGGCTTGGGTGTGGTTTGCAAAATAGAAAGGGAACTTTTGCTTCCACATTTGGTCCTCACCCCTGCTCTGCCCTGTACCTTGTAAGGGCAAATCAAGTTTATTTTTTTTTTTTTATTTTTTTTTTTTTTAAAGATTTTATTTATTTATTTGACAGAGAGAGACACAGCGAGAGAGGGAATACAAGCAGGGGGAGTGGGAGAGGGAGAAGCAGGCTTCCCGCGGAGCAGGGAGCCCGATGCGGGGCGGGCAAATCAAGTTTAAAAATAAAACATTTGGGGCACCTAGGTGGCTTAGTAGGTTAAGCATTTGCCTTCGGCACAGGTCGTGATCTCAGGGTCTTGGGATTGAAACCTGTGTCGGGCTCCCTGCTCAGCGGGGAGTCTGCTTCTCCCTCTGCCCCTCCCCCCCTCACACGTGCTCTCTCTCTCTCTCCCCTTCTCTTTTTCAAATAAATAAATAAATAATCTTTTTAAAAAATAAAACAAATAAAAGACTTAATTCTTCCTGTTAAAAATAAAAGGGGCGCCTGGCTGACTCGGTCGGTAGGACGTGCGACTCTTGATCTTGGGGTTGGGAGTTCGACCCCACCCTGGGTCTTCAGATTACTTAAAAAAATAAATAATCTTTTTAAAGAATAAAATAAGGGGCGCCTAGGTGGTGCGCTCGGTTAAGTGTCTGACTCTTGATTTTGACTCAGGTCATGATCTCAGGGTCATGCGATGGAGCCCCATGTCAAGCTCTACACCTCAGCATGGAGTCTGCCTGAGATTCTCTCTCCCTCCCCCTCTGCCCCTCCAGCTCGTGCTCTCTCTCTCTAAAATAAATAAGTAAATCTTAAAAAAATAAATAAATAAAATAAAATAAAATTAAAAAGGAAGACATGCTTCCCCTCCCTTTCTTGGAGAATTTACTTTAGGAAACTTATAAGATCTTTCTCCATCTTTTTTTTTTCAAAGATTTTATTTATTTATTTGAGAGAGAATGAGATAGAGAGAGAGCATGAGAGGGAGGAGGGTCAGAGGGAGAAGCAGACTCCCTGCTGAGCAGGGAGCCCGATATGGGACTTGATCCTGGGACTCCAGGATCATGACCTGAGCCAAAGGCAGTTGCTTAACCAACTGAGCCATCCAGGAGCCCCACCATCTCTTTGACATACATGCAAATCTTTTTAAAAGTTAATACACTTGTTGCCAGATTTAGGACTCAGGGATATCTTTCTCAAGGGCCTGAAAAACCAACTCTTTGAAATGCAAATACCAAGGAATGTGATGCTCCATCTCCCAATTTCTGTGTGATGGTAAGTCTGGCTCCAAGTTATAACAGACATCTTATTGTAAAGATAGGAGTTTATTTTTCCATTCAATAAAACCAATTAGCTAACAGACGGTCCCTCCAATTACAGGTGAAATTAGGGAGAACTTTGTGTGACAAAGGGTGCTGAGGGGTCTCCCACTCAAAGACTAGTTACTGTTTATCCGCAGAATATGTGCGTCATGGGTGGTGCCTACGAGCTCTAAAAAAGAGTTTCTGTGTTTGCAGATCCCTTGTCTTTGTAGATCTCTTTAGCGCATTTTGTGTGATGCGTATTGCATTCTGGTTAAATGCTTATTTAATAATAAAGTGGTTTTTCTCTCTCTGCCACCTTTGTGGATGAGGCTTCTGGGTTGGCAAGCAATTTTGTTTCTTGTTAAATTTCCACAGCAGAGTCAGGAGCACCCCCATCTCTCTAGGAACTAGCCACGCTCCTGGGCCACGGGTCTATCCGTTATTAGCAATGCTGGTGGCACCATTTCCACTGAGTGATGGCATCTTACTCGTGGGATCTCAGGGCCCCCATCTTTGAATATACGCTCCTCAACAAAAAGGAACACGGGGACACCAGAACTGTGCTTTTTTCCTACAGCTGTTGCTTGAAAGCACATGTCGATTTTACTAGATATGATGAATTTATTTGGTTGTATTGAGAGGCAAAGGTTTAAAACTGCAAATTGTACCAGAGAACCTGTAACAAAGGAAGTCCTAGTAATAGAAGCTGTCTGTACGGAAAGAGAAGGAGGAAGAGAAAGAGCCTTAGGACACTGATTGCCAGACTTCATCAATAGTTCACTTCTTTTCAAAATCCCCACTTTTGTGGAGAGCCCCACATGCACTAGATGGTGGAGCCAAGGGATGGGGAGGGCATGGGAGTCAGTGTTTCATGGGGACAGAGTTTCAGTTTTGGAAGATGAGAAAGTTCTAGAAATGCGTGGTGGAGTTGGTTACACAACACTGTGAATGTAGTTAATGTCACTGACCTGTACATTTAAGAAAGATTAAGAGGGAACATTCTATATATAGTTTACCATGACTTTTTTAAAAAGAATAAGCAACATAATTTTGTAAAAAATTATATCAAACCACATAATTTTACCATACTTCTTAAAGTCATTGCTTATGCTCTAGACTTGGGAACATCTGCCCCAAGGGATGGTTCAAATGAATTTCACTGCTTTGTGTTGATGCCGATCACACAGGCATTCCAGTCTGGGGCTCGCTGGGCAAAATTCTTTCTTCCTTTTTTTTTTTTTAAGATGTATTTATTTATTTTGAAGAGTGAGAGCGTGAGCATGCACAGAGGAGGAGCAGAAGGAGAGAGAGTCTTCAAGAAGACTCTGCGCCGGGCACAAAGCCCGACCCGGGGCTCGATCTCACAACCCTGAGATCACGACCTGAGTGGTCACGGAGAGTGGGATACTCAACGGGATGAGCCACCCAAGCGCCCCTGGGGCAAATTATAAAAGTCGTGTGTTTGGACAAACACACTGTGGTCCATCCATAGGACGGGGTATCATTCAGCCATCAGAAGGAATAAAGAATCCACTTGCCCTAGAACACAGCTGAAGTATGAAAACACGCGGCTGAGTGACAGACGCCACAGAAAAAAATGGTCCCATATTGTGATGACACCATGGATATGGAATGTCCGGAAGAGGGAAATCCACGGACACAGAAAGCAGGTTAGCGGTTGTCAGGGGGCTGGGAATGGGATCGGGATGGGGGAGGGATGGATTCACGGGTATAGAGTTTCCTTTTGGGATGATGGAAATGTTCTAAAACTCATTGCATATATCTATGAATCTACTAAAAAGCGTTGAATTGTACGCTTTAAATGGACAAATTATATCCTAGAAGAGCTGCTTACAAAACAAAAAACAAAAAAAACAACAACAAAAAAACATGTCGCCCCACCCCAGCTCCCGTGGATTTTTCCCTTGATGGAGACCTTTTCCACCAACACTGATGAGCAGGGTCCCCCCCACACACAAAGGTCTGGCAATTGGAACCTGCTATTGCCAACAGCTCCCCCATGTCAAGGACCCAACAGATCTTTCGCAAAGTTGCCTCTGATCCCATAACCTTCCCAGAGCTGCAGGAGATCTGGAGCCCAGTGCATTTGCAAATGGTGGGTCTGCCTCCTGCAGGTGCATCGCTGAAACACTGACAATCTCCCTCCCAGGTGTAGTATCCGGGTCTCAGCTAACTATACAGAGAGAGAGAGACAGAAAAGATGATTCGTGAACCACACGAATTTGCTAGGGGGTGTTTGGCTGTCACCAAGGGACTCTGCGCCTAAATAGTGTTGGGTATTTCTGGGGTTAGTATGCGAGGCCCGATCAAAGCAGTGGATTGTGTTGGGAGGGAAGCCACGGAATGCCCAAGCTAGACAACGTCCTGTAAAATCCTCAGTCACGTCCCCTTTCCCTGGGGGTTGCTTCCTGCCTCGAGGTAGCAAACACAAAGACAAGTACAAAGACGACAGGGACCCACGGCATTAGTCAGGTGGGAGAGTCTGAATCGTTCCTATCTGTCCTAAATGCGAGGACACAGAGCTCGAGAAGCGGCGAAGTAAGATCCCCAAATACAGGCAGGTCCTTGAAAGGATGGGAAGCCCCACGTCCGTGCCCCCCGGGGGTTCGTCGGCTGGAAGGAGGTTGGCCGAAAACACAGCACCGCCCAGCCCTGCCCGGTGCCGGCCGGGTCTCCGTGATATCAGAGTGACGTCCGGTTAAACTCTGCAGTAATTCTGGTAAGGTGAGCATTATTAATTGTTTGCTTTGGACTCTCTTTCTCTCTCTTTCTCCCTCCCTCCTTCTTCATTTACGGTGCAGCTGACCTGCTGGCGACAGTTAGTCAAGTCAAATGCAAAGCCAGCTACATGGGGGTGCCATCCTCCAGGCCCATCCCCACCTGGACCCCCTGGGGAATCCAGCTCATGCCTGTCGGCCACGTCCTTCCCATCCACCCGACCCGCCTCGGGCTCCCCTTGTTCCTCTGGTCGTCCACACTGGCTGTGACCCGGGCACACAGGTCTGCATTATGCATGCACATCTCCCCGCTTATAGATCTCTCCCGCCCGTGACGGGGACGCTGCTAACAGCTGGCTGCCCCTACATCCACCAAGACCCCATTTCCAAATAAGGTCCCGTGGGGAGGTTCCGGGGGTTAGGACTTGAAGATTGGAGGGGTCCCAGCTGAACCCACAACGGGAGGGCACATTGCATACATGGATATAAGGACAGTAATTGTAAGCATCTATGCTCTTAAAATACACCATGCTTGGTGTGAAAAGGCAGGTAGATGTGTGTTAATAGCCGTATCTGAAGTGTCTCGGCCCCCTTGTATTCATGGGAAGACTTGACCTCGGGACTCCCCGCAAGGCTCATGCCGCATCAGCAGCACGGAGAGGGGATGAGAGCCAGGCTCCCCCCACTTCCCTGGTGCAGAGGCAGCCCGATGCCCAGTCTGTGTCCCACCTCGACGTTGCCCACCTGCAAGGCGGTTCCTTGTCTACTCACACTGCACCGTCCAGACAACCCCGGACCCCCAGACCTGGAGACGTGCCCCCCAGCAACACCATCAGGGGCACCAGAAATGGTCAGACAGCGCTCGCCTTCCACTCCTCTCACGCCTCCCACCCTAACCCACGCCCGAGGCTCTGCTGCATGTGGGGTGAGCACCTGTACTTAACTGCAGACACCTCACCGTTCCCAAATCTGCACGGGCCCTCTGTGAGTTCATGGGCGCCTTCTGGGCTAACGTGCATCCTCCTGACACCCGGTCGGAAAGCTAAATCTGCCTCTGATAGAAATGCGATCTCAAAGCCACAGTGAGTCTATATGTCTCAAACGTTCAGCTTCAGAGCAGCCTCCCTCCACGTCTGTGGGATCCCGACTCCTGCCATGGGCGGCTATGACCCATGGGAACGGGACGTCCCAGTGGGTTCGATGGGGACGCCCGGGGGGGGCACAGGACCAGTGGGGGGAGCTTTCCTAAGGCTGTGCCCCTGTGGGACCCGGTTTCCTCTACTCAGTTTCCAAGGCTTTTATGCCCTATAATGACTCGGGCGGGGGGAAGGCAACTCGATTGAAAAGAAAAGCAAGCAAACCACAAACACTGTTCACAAACCAAACAAGCTCCGGTGTTTTCTAAAAAGTTACTAGAAAGCTGTACGTTGGCTAATCGAATTTAAATAGATAAAAAAATAAATAAAGTGAAATAAAATAAAAGTGACGAGAAAGGGTCTGGGAGTGTGTTGGGCACCTCTGTCTACGGACGGTGCTTACACGCACCTGCTCGCAGGTCAGAACCCAGAACTGGCCTACACTGTCCTTTTCTGAATGTAAGTCCGAGTCTGGGGTGTCAGGGAGGGCGACCCCGATGTCCGGAAGCCACCTGGGAGCCGTTGCGGGTCCACGGGAGGTAAAATGCCGGTGCAAGGTGTCATGGGTCTGCTTCGATGTCTGGCGCGTGGAGGGTCTGATCTGAGCATGTGACAATGGACCAATGGGTGTGGCACAGAGTTTGGGAATCGGGTTAGAGCCAATGCAGCCCCAGCCTGGGGAGGCCCCCACGCAGGCTCCCTCGGACGCCTTTGCGGTGTCCGCTGGAACCCCAATGTGCCATCACGACACTATGGTCAATGGGGGGTGGGGTGGGGTGTCTACGGAGCCTTGCAAACCCAGGAGGCAAGAAGCCAGCTCAGAAACACTAGGATGAACATGCAGTGATGCAAGGAGACACTTCACAGACTACAGGTCCCTAAACTGCCATCCCCTGCTCCCGTCTGAGCCACCCCCACGCCAGAAAATCCAATCGCACCTCGTGTCGGGCGCAAGACGTGCCCCACCATGCCCACTGCAGCTGGATCTCTCCCACCGTCCCATCTGCCTTCTCTCGCCAGCTAGCACCGTGTTAGCAAACATATCCCAGGAGCACGCAGCCGGGCGGTCGTGTTTGGAAAAAAGCCCAGGAACAGGCCCCGAGACCACACAGCGAGGTGAGAGCTGAGATCCCTCTCAGGAGGCACCACCATGGGTTTCAAGGATGACCCCACAGATGGACGGCTCTGAAGCCCATGGCGCGGGTGGAGGGACGCCCTCACCTTTCCCGGAGGTAACACGAGCTCATCACCAACAGATCCATATTCACTTAAACAAAACGCCTTCGAGCTCTTGGAAGGTGGAAAGGACGGGGAAGCCACCCAGAATCTCAACGCAGCAGACATTGAGCTCTTTTATTTACTTATTTATTTTTTGTGCATTCGAACAGAACGCATTCAAACGCAATCCATCACGAGCCTTCTGCAAAGAGGCAAACTCGGGTTTGCAGAGACTCGGGAATCTGTGTGCGCTCCTTGTTACTGTTACAAAAAAACAACAACAACAACAACAACCAAAAGGAAACAAAAAATAACTACAGTTGCAAAAGAGAAAAAAGAGAAACACACGAAGATGAAGGAAGGAAGGAAGGAAAGAAGGAAGGAAGGAAAAAATAAAGGACATTTTATGCACACAAGTCCCTACATCTGCAAGCATCACTTACCCGGTGCCGAGTGCCCTGAAATGCTCACGACGGCCAGCAGGAAGAGCGCTGCAGATGCCCAGGGCAGAAACGCTGTCTTCATGCTTGCAGAGAGACACGATGGGGTGAGCAGAAGGTCTGTGCTTTCATGCCTGATCTACAGTGGTTACCCTGTTTTTAAAGAGTGGAACAGAAACAAGGAAATGACAACGGGAAACAGAGTCAATCTTTACTTAAAACGATGACTCTTGTTTAAAAGAGAGAAAAAAAAAAAACCACGACAAAAAAGCAAGATCACTATTGCCTACACGCTGCTGACGAGGAGCTGGGCTGGAAAGCGTTCTGGCTGGTCAGGAGGCTCGTGGGGAGAGTGAGGTCCTGCAGGCACTCTGTGGACGGCCAGCGTGGCAGGTCATCCAGAGGCAAGGACATTGGACACCCTCTCCTATCTGCAGCCTTATGGGGTCCATAAGGTTCACACTGGTGACTTCCAGAATTCAAATGAAGAATCATTGTTTTCAGGATGTTAATGAGGAGACTGGTCAGTGCGTGTTGCTCGAGAGTGCAAAGCTCGGACTGACCACCTGTGGCCAATTTCTGTCCGCTGCTTCTGCCTTCAAATGCACTCCCGGGAGTGGGTGCCCAGGGCTCTCAATAAAAAAAAAAAATCAGAGAGGAATGCTTGGCTGGCTCAGTCCGTGAAGCATGTGACTCTTGGTCTCAGGGTCATGAGTTCCAGCCCCACGTTTGGGAGTAGAGATTACTTAAAAATTTTTTTCTTAATTTTTTTAATTTAAATTTTAAATTTTTTAAATTAAAAAAAATCTTTTAAAAATAATACGAACAGTGATTACTGTACTGGTAAAAACAGTCCATAGGTACAAAGCACTTTTACAGACACTCACGGAATCTGTGAGCAAAAGGACATAGGCAAAAAAAAACAGCAACCACAACAAAAAAAAACAGGAATAACTTCGTTTTAGAATGAAAACTGTGTTTCTGGGAAGCTGAGCATGAGCTGAGTGGCTTCCAATCACTTATTAAATGCAGGCTGACTCAGGTCTTCCTGGCCCCTGACCAGCAATCCTTCTACCCTGAGCATCCTGAAGACCAGAAGTCCAAACAGGTCTCCCTGGGCTAAAATCATGGTGGTGACAGGCCAGCATTCCTGCTGGGATTTCTAGAGAAGAGTCGGATTTCTTTACCTCCCAGCTGCTAGAAGCTGCCTACATTCCTTGACTCCTAGACCCACATCCCTCCAACTTCTGTGTCCAAGGTCACAGCTCCTTCTCTGACACTGACCCTTCTGCCTCTCTCATATAAATGAGGGCCCTGTGCCCACCTGGGTAATCCAGTTGGATCCTCTGCATCTCCGGATTCTTAATCACATCTGCAAAAGCACTTTTGCCTTGTAAGGTAGCATATTCATAGATTCGAGGGATTTGAATGTGGACGTTTTTGGGGGACATTGTTCTGTTTACCACATGGGGATTAGGATGTGGATACCTTGGTGTGATAGCTGATAGATGATAGATAGATAGATAGATAGATAGATAGATAGATAAATGATTGATTGATAGATAGGTAGATAGATAAGATGGATGGACGGATGGATGGATGATGGATGATGGATAGATACATACAAACATACATATATAGATGATTGACACATAGATGATGATGATAGATGATTGATAGATAGATTGATAGATGATAGATAGATAGATAGATAAGATGGATGGATGGATAGATGGATGGATGGATGGATAGATACATACAAACATACATACATAGATGATCGATACATAGATGATGATAGATAGATGATAGATAGATAGATGATAGATAGATAGATAGATAGATAGATAGATAGATAGATAGATAGATAATCTGCAATGTAGGGTGTTGAGCAGCATCCCTGGTCTCCACCCACCAGATGAGAATAGCATCCCCAAGTCATGACACCCAAATGTCTCCAGACAAGTGCCCCCTTGGAGGGTGAGTATCATCTCCTTAACTCCCATCCACCCAACCTCCCTGCTGCCCTAGGGAAGCTGGACTTTCTACCTCTTTTCCGAGGGGGTCTTGCCCTCTGGAAACTTCATTTCAGGATGTTCACATATAAAAGGGAGAAATGCAGGCAGATAACTTGAAAAGAAATCACGGGGCAGGCCAATTTGAGAAAACGGCCAAGCGTTGCTTTGGCTCTTCTGTGACTTAGGAATGGTGATTTGGTGAGATTCGAACTTTATGGAAAGAGAAACGTGTAGTTCCCAAAAATGGATTATCACAGCTAATGGAGTCTATGACATGAAAAAGAGTGTTTGTCCTTTGGATGTACCTAGAAGCACTAGGAGAAATGTGGAATACATGATGTTCTCCAATACTTCCTCATAAACCATGAGACAGTCCCTGCCATATCTTACTGCTGCACACACTGAATATTACGGCTCCAAGAAGGCTGACGGGTGGAAAAAGCATTATCACTGGAGTTGGACCATCTTGATGAACTGCCACTGAATCTCTGACATTCTCTGGCCCTGCCCTTTCACTTGGGAAGAAAATAAGTAGGGGAATTCAGGAGAAAATGGGCAGCAAGCACTGTACTCCCTTTTGGATGTGGAAGCACATTCCATGTGAGTTGTGAAAGCTATCATCATCTCTCACGAAGATGACACATAACCATGCCTTCTACAACCTTTGTTCATCATCTCTGCTCAAAACCATAAACCGATATTGTGTTGTTCGTATTTCACAATGCCAGACATGTGCGATGAGTCAGGAACCAAGAAAAAAAAAAAAAACAGATGGGGTTGTAAGCCATTGGTTTGAATGTAGCTAAAAATGTCACTGCTTCTCTATGAAGAATGTTTCTCTTATTTCTTTCATGTATTCATTTCTACTTATCCTGCCTATAGGTGTTATTTTGCTCATCTATTTTGGTTATCTATAAGGGAACAAATCATGCTAAAATGTAGTAGCCTAAATGAACATCAAGCTGTTGTTATGTCTCCTGATTCTGAGGGTTGACAGGACTCAACTGCTCTACTTGGTGTTGGCTGGAGCTCTAGAGAGGATAGAATGTTCTAGATGGCCCATTCATACCCCTGGCAGCTGAGCTATCAGCCAAGAGCTTGAGTGGGACCTTCCAACTGGAAGACTTGATAGGATGGAATATTCTAGATGGCCCATTCATACCCCTGGCAGCTGAGCTGACTATCAGCCAAGAGCTTGACCTTCACCAACTAGAAGACTTGATTGGATGGAATGTTCTGGATGGCACACCTGTCATTTCCACCACCTTCCATTGGCCAAAGCAAGTGAGGGGCCAGCCCAGATTCAAGAGGAGAGAGACAGGATTTCACCTCTCTTTGAGAGTTGCTGTGAAGAATTCACACTCATTTTGATTGTTCTATGGTCATGTTTTTAATAAGCTTTAGTGTTATTTCTAAAAGAGACATTTAATTCTTACATCAACTCAAGATAAGAAGTATTCATGGAAATGACAATTTGCTCTAGAAATGGTTAAGCCTCCACTAGCTTTTCATGTCAAGCTCCTGCTGTATTTAACTGTGTCAGAATGTACATGGTGAGATGATCTCTTATCTTGACTCTGGCTGGCTTTATTTCTAATCTGCCCAACACGCTAGATGTAATCGTGAAAAGGCCTAGGTGCAGCTGAAAGTCGTGATCAACGCGGTTAAGCTATCAGATTCATCTCTGAGCAAAAGCCCGCCCAAGTTTACGTAACATTACATAAGAGAAGCATTTCCCCACCCCAGCAAGAGGGGACTGCACTAGGAGGGAGGCATATAGGACAGCAGGGTTTTTATACTACAGGACGATGTGAAAAGCCCCTTTCATTATTGAATTTGTTTTGGTAGAGATTGGAAGATGAGCATGGGCACAGGGTTCAATCCAGAACCTTCTAGAGTGGAGGGGGTGTTGGCTTCGGAGGGTGCATGCATGGACACGGGCCTGCATACGTCTTGACCTGGAAGAAGGGAGCCTTGTCCACATGTGCTTATGTTACAGTTATGTCTTTTCCCCTCTCTTCTCCGAGGACTGGCCAGCACAGGCTATCAGCATGGAGCATGGACCTGCATACAATGCTGACATCACAAGACAAAGAAAACGAAACTCCTTAACTGCATGGTTTTTCTGGGCCACATAATTACAATATTGTGCCTCTGCTGAATAACATTCTCTAAAAACACAAGAGAGTCCTCAAAATGAAAAGTTGAACAAGAGCTGTTGCTTTTGTCCTCCATCCCAATATCCTGTCTTCCCCAGCTCCACCCCACTCACCCCCAACCCAACCCAGCCTTGCTTCTCACAGAAGTACCAGGACGGGGTCAAGTTGCCGATCAACATCCTGGGCAATTGTGGGAGAACTAAACCAGTTCTCCAGACCTTTCCTAGATGAAGGAAATACAGTTGGACTAAGGAAAACTTTTTCATTTGTGATGTGATAAAGTCTCATAAACAAAATTACAAGTGAGACACTAGCTAAGTGGAGGCCTAAATAAATAAAGGATGTGATGACGACTTAACATGGTAGGGCTCTGTCACTCTGGGTCTACACCTCCCGGGAACATGGTGTCTACCCTGTGTCCAATACACAGAAAGTATATGACCCTAAAAGTTGATAGAGGGAATAAATGGATGCATGAATCAGTATATGGGTGGATGAATGGATGGATGGATGAGTAGACAGATTAATGGATGGATGAGTGGATGGATGGATGGATGGATGGACAAACGGATAGATGGATGGATGGATGAATAAAAGGATGAATGGATGGATGGATGAGTAGACAGATGAATGGATGGATGAGTGGATGGATGGATGGATGGATGGATGGACAAACGGATAGATGGATGGATGGATGAATAAAAGGATGAATGGAAGGGTGAATGGGTGGAGGGATGGATAATGGATGCATGGATAATGGGTGGATAGATGGATGGATAGATTGATGGATGATGGATAAGTGAATGAATAAATCCATGGATGCATGGTTGGGTGGGTGGGTGAAATCATGAAAGAATCATCCACTCCTGGTTTTGGAAGATGCCTGAAAGATGTTGAAATGGGTTGACTTTCCTCCTCAAAAAAGATGTTGAAATCCTAACCCCAAGTACCTATGACTATGACCTTAATTGGAAGTAGTGTCTTTTCAGTTAATTGAGTTAGATGAGAGAATTTGAGTGGGCTCTAATCCAATATGACTTGTGTCCTCATAAAAAGGGGAACTTGGAAACACAGACAGACATGTCCAGAGGAAGACCATGAGAAGACAGAGGGAGAAGGCAGCTGTCTGCAAGCTATGGAACAGCTGAGCATCCCAGAACTAGAAGGGAGCGCACGGAAGTGATTTGCCCTCACAGCCCTCAGAAAGAACCCACCCTGCCAACACACTGATGTTGGACTTACGGCCTCAAGAACTGTAATGCAGGGACACCTGGGTGGCTCGGTCGCTTAAGTGTCTGCCTTCGGCTCAGGTCATGATCTCAGGGTCCTGGGATCGAGTTCCGCATCGGGCTCCCTGCTCAGCAGAGAATCTGCTTCTCCCCCTGCCTGCCACTCAACCTGCTTGTGCTCTCTCTCTCTTTCTCTCTCTCTGACAAATAAATGAATAAAATCTTAAAAAAAAAAAAAAAAAAAGAACTGCGATGCAGTACATTTCTGTTCTTGTAAGCCACCTGTGCACTTACTTTGTTACGGCATCCCCAGGAAACTCACACAGGCATCATCCTAAGACTTCAACAGGCCGACAAGCTTGTTATGGGCAGAACAGCTCATTCCATTTCTGAATGGCTGCAATGGACAGAAAAGGCACCTGCTTCCCCCCGTTCTCAGACAACTGGGGATGAAAATACAATCCTGCTTTCCAGGCTAAAGAAGTTTCATTCTTTCATGAGCTCCCAGATCCTCCAGCAGCCTGGTCTCCCTCTTGTCAATGTGCCCTCAAATTCAAGATGGCGGCCCAGCTCCTGTAGACTTCATTCATATGGCTGAACAGTCATACAACAAAGGGTCGTCAGGGCCAGGCCTGGTCTCAAGAGTCCCTGATGGTACTTGCTTGGTCCATGCTCTTCCCAGGGCACCAAATATTCCTGCATTGACAGAACCATGCCAAAGATGGGGCTAGGCCAGCATCTCACATCCCAGGCATTGCTGGTTGGCTCCACACTCCATCCTTGTAAGACATTTTGTGTATTCCCTAAGGAATGGGTTGTTTATGGTGGGACATAGGATGAATGAGACAGTCTGAGGGGACCTGGACCCAGTCTGGTGTCTTGGGAAGAGATCCCCAATTTGTCAAGAATGGAGTTCTCTACAAAATGGTAACTTTGTCATAGAAAGGAATGAAGCTCTAACGCCTGGTACCATGTGGATGAACCTTAAAAACATGCTCAGGGAGAGAAGCCACACACAGAAAGTCACATCGTGTGTGATCCCATTGATATGCAATGCCCAGAACAGGCAAATCCACAGAGACAGAAAGTAGATGAATGGGGTGGAAGTTGGTAACCAGTGGGTGTACCAGTGGGGAGGTAGATGGGGAGTGACAGCTGATGGGGAAAGGTTCTCCTCTTGGGAAGATGAACATGTTTATTTTTTTAAGATTTTATTTATTTGAGAGAGAGAGAGAGAGAGAGAGCATGAGCAGGGGGAAAGGCGAGGGAGAAGCAGACTCCCAGCTGAGCAAGGAGTCTGATGTGGCACTTGACCCTGGAACGCCAAGATCATGACCTGAGCCGAAGACAGACACCCAACTGAGCCACCCTGGAGCCCGAAGATGAACATGTTTAGGGACAAGTAGTGGTTGGACATCGGGAATGCACTAAAATCCACTGGATCATACACCTTAAAATGGTGCATGTTTGAGGGCACCTGGCTGGCTCAGTCAATAGAGCATGTGACTGTTGATCTCAGGGTCATGAGTTCAAGCCCCATGTTGGATGTGGAACCTACTTAAAATAAAAATTAAAAAATATATGTAAAAAATAAATAAATAAAGTAAAATGGCACTTTTCTTTTGAGATGAGAATTTCATATCCATCATTAAAAAAGAAAAAGATAAAGTTGTACTCAAGTATCAAATGCCTACAAAAAAAACACCCATATCCTAAGGGAACAGCTGGATGGACCTTTGCAGATGGAGAATACCACGGCAAGCAGAACCCAAGTCAAGAACCACACTCTGGCCAGCTCCCCAGTGCCCGGCCCCCTCCCCTATTTCATCCCAACACCCAATTGGGCGGGTGCTGACCCCATGATCTTTTTCAAAAGGTCAAGTCCCAGACAAAACTGTGAAACCCCTCAACAGACATAGTTCAGAATCATAATAAGGAAATACTTAGGTCGATGTTGTTCCTTGTTCCCTGGTCACATGCTCTCATGCTCTCCAGATAGAATCTGTTCCCTATGTTGTAAGTCGCAGGAGAAACTCCTACGGGTGATATGCAGACACTGTGGTCACAAGTCCAGAAGATTCATGAGGACAAGAGGAAGGCGTGGGGAGGGACCCTGCAGAGGTGGCTTTTCAAAAAATTATTTTTAGAGTGGTTTTAGGTTTATGGCAAATTCGAGTGGAAAGTACAGGGAGTTTCCATATGCTCACACACATATTTCCCCTATTGTTAAGATCTTACATTCGTATGCTACATTTATTAGAGTGGATGAGCCGATAAGTGATACATTATCATTAATACATTGACTTTTATCAATGAACTGTTAATGTGATGTGATTAATACATTGAGTCATTATTATTAACTGAACAGTTAATAGTTTATATTAGGGTTCTCTCTTGGCAGTGCCCATTCTTTGGGTTTTGACAAATGTGCAATGACATGGATCCTTCATTATAGTATCATATAGTATGTCTTCACTGCCCTAAAAACCCTCTGTGCTCCACCCGCTCATCTCTCCCCCCACCAAACTCCTGGTGACCACTGATCTTTTTACTGTCTCCATGGTTTTGTCTTTTCCAGAATGCCCTGGAGTTGGAATCATACAGGATGGAGACTTTACAGATTGGCTTCTTTCACTTAGTGATGTGCATTTAAAGTTCCTCCATGTCTTTTCATGGCTTGAAAGCTCATTTCTCTTTAGCGCGGAATAATATTCCATTGTTTGGATAGGCCACAGTTTGTTTATCCATCCACCTGCTGAAGGACACCGTGGTTGCTTCCAAGTCTTGGCAATTATGAATAAAGCTGCTATAAACATCTGTAGATAGAAAATACATTAAAAAATATATTAAAAAGGAAAATATAGATAGATAGATGATAGATAGATAAATAATAGATATGATGGATGGATGAATGGATAAATAGACAGATAATAGATATAATGGATGGATATGATGAATGGATGGATACATGGGTAGGTGGATGGATGGATGAATGGATAAATAGATAGATAATAGATAGATATAATGGATGGATATGATGAATGGATGGATACATGGGTAGGTGGATGGATGGATGGGTGGATGGATGATAGATAATGGATGGATAGATAGATATGATGGATGGATGAATAGATGGGTACATGGATGGATGGATGCATGCATGCATGGATGGATGGATGGATGGATAGATGGTTGGATGGATGGATGGACAGATGGATGGATGGGTCGATTGATGGTTGGATGGATGGATGATAGATAGGTAGATAGATAGATAGATAGATAGACAGGCAGACAGAATCTCTCATGCTAAGCCAGGACTTCTCAGCCTCAGCACGACCAACATCTGTGGCTGGATGTCTCTGATATGGGGCATTCTGTGCACTGTAGGATGCTGAGCAGCATCTCTGGTCTTCACCCACCACATGCCAATAGCGCCCCACAGTTGTGACAACTAAAAGTGTCCCAGACTTTGCCAAGTGTCCCCTGATGTGAGGGGCAGATGCTGGCCTACATGGGCACAGGGCAGGACACACAGAGTGGGGTCAGGGGCCAGTGGTTGTAGGAGCATATTGATCATAGGTATGGCTGACATCTACTACCAGTAGAATTTAGGTGGATCACCTTCTATATAGTGGGTGGGCCTCCATCCAATCAGGTGAAGGTCTCAGTTGTAAAAATGGAGGTTTCTAGATACAGAAATTAATGCTGCCTCAAGGCTGCCAAACAGAAATCCTGCCTGAGTTTCCAGCCTGCCAGATTACCCTAGAGATTTCGGACTTGCCAGACCCACAACCGCATGAACCAATTCCTTAAATATATATATATATATACACACACACATATATACACATGTATATATGTATGTATATACACACAGTTGATTTTCTGAACTCCTGCTTTCCTCATGGTGTCTGAGTGACACAGATCAAACCACTTTGTCTGTATCTGCCTCAGTTTCCTCTCACATAACAGTGGAGGTGACAGGGTATCGACATCCCAGGAATGTTAGCACTTAGCTTCAAGCACATGGAGATGTCTTATCGGGTCCTAGCTGTTGTTTTCCTTGTCCTTCCTCCTTCTAGAGAACTTCAAAGGCCATGGCGGGTTAAGCCGTCTTGGGTGGAGTTTTCAGAAAATCTTCACCTTAAAGTGGAGATGCTCATTAGCAAATGAATTTTCAACCATGGGATTTGCCATGGAAACGTTCTAGAGGAAGATGAGAGAAACCAATGACTTCCTTCCTTGGGGGAGTTTTAGGTGTTTCATGACTACTCTTTGGGGAACGAAACCATCCATCACGTGGAAGCTATTGGTTCAACAAATCCAGCAATGTCACAAAATCTAAAGATGCTCACCCACGCCGGGGTGACAAGCAGCTTGGGGAAAGCAGGGCTGACCGCCTAAGGATGTCTTACCAGCGGGCAACGTGCCCTCATGGGATGGAGAGATTGATGCCCCAAATTAGCCAACTGAAGATGTTGGCCAACATGATTCACTCATGCAGGAGAATCACGGAGGTGCCATCAGCAAAATACATGCAGGACGCGGTGCACATGACCCATGCTGCGCCACCTGGGTTGGGATCTGCACACCCCTCTTAGCATGTGGACAGGAGAGAGTTGACCTCCGATGAGGTTTAAAATAGCCCATTGAGTCAAAGGCGAGTTCTCTTTCATGAGAAGATCCAGTAAGACCGTGTCTAGCTGTGGACCTCCCCAAAATTGAAACTGGGGACTCTGAGAGATATTTGCAGCCCGTGTTCATGGCAGCACTATCCACAAAGCAACATAAATGTTCATTCACGGATTCATGGATAAACAGAACGTGGTCCAAGCACACAGTGGAATATGACGCAGCCTTGAAAAGGAAGGACGTTCTGCACCTGCTATGACGTGGATGGAGCTTGAGGACATGAGCCAGACACAGAAGGACAAATCCTGTGTGATTCCACATACACGGGATCCCCAGAGGAGTTCCTTCCACAGAGACAGAGAGTAGATGGTGGGGCCAGGGGCTGGGGCTGGAGATGGAGAGATAGAGTTTCATGGGGACAGAGCTTCAATTTGGGAAGATGAAAAGTTCTGGAGGTGGATGGTGGAAATGGCTGCACAAAAGTGTGAATGTGTCTGATGCCACTGAGCTGTGCAACTAAAAATGGTGAACATGGTAAATTGTATGCTATGTATTTTATCACAACTGAAAATGAATGAATTTCTAACATACATGTTCTTCCCCCAAAATGGGAAGAGGGTTTTCTTTTGGGCGGAGGACCAAACATTGGAAGGAGAGCCACCGGCAATGGGAAGACCCACTACACCTTCTTAAAGTCACTCCCGAGGAGAGAGGTAGGTGCATTTGCCTGGAAGCATATGCATCGTGGCCTCTTGGGATGGGCCTGGCAGTGACTTCACATGGTCCTACTTTTAGTAAAATTGGCCAAAATAAGACATTCCACCCCATTTCGCCATGATGTGTTTTCACTGCCACATGCCCTCTGCCCAACTTCTCCTTGTGTGTCTGGTGTGGCCAAGGGCCCTTTGGGATGGGCTTTCAGGCGATCTGGGCTGGGGATGCATTGGGTGCAGTCTTTTGGGGACATATCAAGCCTACATGGAGCTCAAAGGTCACCGGCCACGTGGATGGCATGAGTGTCCCCATTAGTCACGGTCCTGAGTCTGGGACACGACGGAAAGGCCAGAGTCCAGGGGTGACATCCCACAGTGTACGTGTCTTGGGGCACAGGTTCCGGAAGAGTGTGTGCAGATGGGGACAACGCAACCAGAGGCCAGTCTATGGAAAGGCATAATGGAGCCGTGCCAAGCAGCAAATCCCCCAAAGTCTCAAACCCCTTTCCTGGATGCTGGGTTGTTTTGTGACATCTGTCAGCTTCTCTAAATGTCCCATTCTTGCTTTCCCCCCCCCCCCCATTCCAAGTAAATATTTGCTTTTGTATTTTTTACCCAAGAAAACTCCCCCCCACCACCACCACCAGTCCACCCCACTCCGCCCCAAGGTTGGCTTATTAGAACCGGCTTCTTCACCCTGAGAACAACACCGGAGCTTAATCTACCGGCTCGGAAAAGGATTTTGTGAAGTTTTTGCTCTCCTGGCTTGGAATCCCTGGGTGGTTGTCCCTTCTCCTCCCGAGCTCGGCCCTCCTGGACTTGGTCCTGAGCGTGTTTGCAAACCCCAGGCCCCTGCAAGCCTCTTGCAATCTCCTCCCAGCCACCAGCCCAGGTGCACTCAGGCGCCGAGCAGAGCCGGGAATCCCGAAGCTCCCATTATTCGGCGAGGTTAACTATCTAGGAAGGTTGTAAAAATTACCTGAGGGCAAAGTTATTCCCAGATTCCTTAACTCGGACAACGCCTGTTCTTATTATTTTTAATGTGCGAGGCAAAGCAGTATTGGACATTCTCCAAGGTTTGGTAGAGCCACTCTGTGGGATTTCACTGCGCCCCCCGGGGCAGGATGGCAAAATCCCACAGAGCAGCCCCAGACGGACGCAACCCCGTATTCATAATCCGCCAGCCCGTGTCAACAACCGTGTGTAGGACTCGGGAATCTGCTCTGTGCGCTGGTTTCAAAGCAGATAGGAACAAAAAGATGCTTTCCAAGGAACTCCGAGCAGGGCATGGCAAGAAGGGACTTCTCCACTGGAACCTGATTTGGGGTGAAGACGGATCCCGCAGATCTACTCGGGCTCTGATGTGCATGTGAATCAGGTGGTCGGGAGGCTCTGGGTAAAATGTGGGTTCCGGGACGCGGACCCCGGTGGGCTCTGCCTTTCACCTGCCCCCAGGCGATGTTGACGCTGCTGGTCCAAGGACCCCCTTTGGAAAAGTGAGGGCCTATAGGGTTCTGAGATGGATGGGGAAACCGCTGAGCACATGTCCCCTTCTTCCCAGATATTCGGGGTCTTCGGTGGTGGTCTCTGACTTCAGTTTTGACAACAGCAGCTTGCAGAGAATATGGTTTTGTTTTTCCACTAGCAGTCATTCCCTGCAGCACCCCTAACTCCATGTCTGTGGCTTTAGGAGAATTTTGCAATATCACGTGGAGTCTGCATGAGGGAAGGCGATCTGGGGTGAGTCTGGACAGCTCTGGGGTGAGGGGTGGAAATTTGGGGTGACTTAGAGGTTTCTGGGCTCTGTGGGGAAGGAGATTTGGGGTGAGTGGGCATCTCTGGGGTGAGTGATAGAAATTTGGGGTGAGCCTGGGGTGTCTGAGGTGAGGGATGGAAATTCAGGTTTGGAATTTTCTGCAGTGAGAGATGGAAATTTTGGGTGAGTCTGGAGGGTCTCTGGGGTGAGTGATGTAAATTTGGGGTGAGTTAGAGCTTTCTGGGGTGAGAAACAGATTTGGGGTGAGCCTGGGGGTCTCTTGGGTGAGTGGTGGAATTCAGGGTGGGTCTGGGATCTCTGGGGTGAATGATAGAAATTCGGGGTGAGTTAGAGGTTTCTGGGCTCTGTGGGGAAGGAGATTTGGGGTGAGTGTGGGCATCTCTGGAGGTGAGTAATGGAATTCTGGGTGACTCTGGGATCTCTGGAGTGAGTGATGGAAATTTGTGGTGAGTTAGAGCTTTCTGGGGCAAGGGAGAAAGATTTAGGGTGAGCCTGGGGTCTCTGGGGTGAGTGATGGAAATTCAACATGGGTCTGGGGTCTCTGGGGTGAGTGATGAAATTTGAGGTGAGCCTGGGAGTCTCTGGGGCGAGGGATGGAAATTCAGGGTGAGTCTCAGGTCTCTAAGGTGAGTGATGGAAATTCAGGATGAGCCTGGGATCTCGGGGTTGTCTGAGGTGGGGGATGGAAATTTGGGGTGAGTCTGGGGTCTCCTGGGTCTCTGGGGGAAGTGATAGAAATTCGAGGTGAGCCTGGGAGTCTCAGGGGTGAGGGATGGAAATTTGGGGTGGGTCTGGGGTCTCCGGGATGTGTGGGGAGAGTGATGGAAATTCGGGGTGAGTCTGGAGGTTTCTGAAGTGGGCTGAGGGTAATGAGTAATGGAAATGCAGGGGAACCAGTTTTACCTCCCTGAGATCTGCATCTTTGTCACATCGATGATCCGGAGTCCTGATTTTTAATTTGCATTGATAAGGAAATCTGCATTTGTGAGGGGGTCTCCCTCTGGGGAGGAGGAAGTGGGGGAGGGGTGTAAACCCAAGAACTTCTCCTCCTGGAGGGCGGCCAGGACTCACCTCTGCAGGAGGACCTCGCCCCACACCAAGCTTCCCCAACACCCCCCACCATCCGCCTTTGTCCTCAGCTGGAGGTGACACCCAGCGTGGTGGCCGCGGCCACTTGGGGGGGAGGGGGGGCTCACGCGGGTCTGTCTTCCGGGGTCTCTCCCATAGGCCCACATTATTAAACTTCTGTTCGAATTTTTCCGCTGATCTGTGTCCTATTTGATTCTTCAGCTAGAAAAACATTGGATAGAAGAACATTTTTCATCCCCAGCAGAAATTTGGGGTGAATGGGAGGCTTTGGGAGTGAGCGATGGAAATTTGGGATGATTTGGGGGGCCTCAGGGTGAGTGATGGACATTTGGGGTGAACCCGTGGGTCTCTGGGGTGAGTTATGGAAGTTTAGGGTGATTCTGGGGGTCTCCAGATGAGTCCTGGAAATTTGGGGTGATTTGGGGGGCCTCAGGGTGAGTGATGGACATTTGGGGTGAACCTGTGGGTCTCTGGGGTGAGTTATGGAACTTTAGGGTGATTCTGGGGGTCTCCAGATGAGTCCTGGAAATTTGGGGTGATTTGGGGGGCCTCAGGGTGAGTGATGGACATTTGGGGTGAACCTGTGGGTCTCTGGGGTGAGTTATGGAACTTTAGGGTGATGCTGGGGGTCTCAGGATGAGTGATGGAAATTTGGGATGATTTGGGGGCCTCAGGGTGAGTGATGGACATTTGAGGTGAACCTGTGGGTCTCTGGGGTGAGTTATGGAAGTTTGAGGTGATTCTAAGGGGTCTCAGGTGAATGGTGCAAATTCGGAATAAGTGGGGTTCTTGGGGGAAAGTGATGGACATTTGGGGTGGGGGATCTCAGGGTGAATGATGGAAATCTGGGATGCGCCTGGGGACCCTCAGGCATATGGGGTAACTCGCAAGCAGCTTTGTGAGAGACCCGGCGGTGCGGGGCGGGCAGCCACGTGCGAGAATCCTGGAAAACAAAACGTCCTCCATACAAAGGTTGATGTGACAAAAATGGTAGTTTTCAGGGTTCCTCCTGCTGTGGCAAATTTGAAAAACAGTAAAAGGGTGGGAACACAGCCCACACCGCAGGAAAGGGGGGTGATCGCCCTCGCCAATGGGTGTGCGAATGTGGCCTGAGGGCCCCCGCCCCGCGAAACCCTGGGTGAGGAAACTCCCCCCAGACAGGGCTGGGGTACGTGCAGACGGCGGGGCGTGGACCCCAGCCCGGGGCTCGAAGCCGGGCTGTTTTCTCAAAGGGCACCTCAGTGCATCCCGCTAATCTCTGCTCGTGAAGATTTTTTAGGAACAAGAGCACAGCAAAGGCGTAGGGCTTAGGGGTGATTTCCGCTGGGAGATAACCCAGGGAGATAAGGATGCTAATCTCCGATTTATTAGGAGAAAAAAAAAGGCTTGCAGAACCAGCTCTGCAAGTACTAGGGGTGGGGAAGAAAAACAGCTTTATGTGCATTTGGTCTCGGGTCCTCGGGTGGTGACAAACACCCCAGCCTCGTGAGCCGGGAGGCCTCGGGCTGAAGGTCGGACCCCGAGGACAGAGAAGGGCCACACACCGTGTCTCTGTGGGCTCGCCTCACAGGACATCCCCTGGGCACCGCGAGCGTCCTCAGAAACCCTCCCGGTCCGGCGGGACACGTGCCGTCCCAGGGGTCGCTCGGGCTGGCGCAGGGGGAGGCATCCCAGATCTCCAAATCCCGGCAGGCTGGTTCCATCCCTGGCCCTCCTGATGGGGCACCTGTGCCGTCCTTTCCCAAGGACGGGTCCCTGAGTCACAGGACGTCACAACTGTTGCGGGCAAGATGCCCCGTCCACCACGACCGCGTCCGACGAGCCCAGCTCGCCTGGACTGACCAGGTTTTCAGAGAGAGAGAAAGAGAGAGAGAGAGAGAGAGCTACTGACCCCTAGTGACCAAAAGTTCCAAACCGAAGCAACGCCCTGAAGACAAGGTGGACGGCCCCGGTCCCTGGCGGCAGGTTAGCGAGCTCTCTGCACGGACAGGTCCTCCTGAGTCTTGTCCAGTACCCGACGGCAAAGGGTCTGGAACTCAGGACATGCCCAGGCAGCAGGGAGAAGAAGCACGTAGGTCCTGTCCCCCAAAATGAAGTGCCGAAATTCGAGCCCTGGATACCTGGGAATGCGCTCTTATTTGGAGATGTGATCGAGTTAAGATGAGGTCATCGGGTGGCCCTAAATCCAATGACAGGTATCTTTACAAGAGACAGAAGAGGAGACGCAGACCAGAGGACAAGCCACGTGAGGATGCAGGAAGAGACGGGAGGGACGTGGCCATGAGCCCAGGGACGCCTGGAGCCCCAGAAGCTGGAAGAGGCAGGAAGGACCCTCCCCTGGAGCCTCGGGAAGGAGCACGACCCTGCCCCGCCTGGATCTCCGTGGTCCTGCCCCACCTGGATCTAATACTCAGATCCAGAGCTGGAAAAGGATGAGTTCCAGCCTCTTTAAGCCCCCAATCTGGGGTCATTTGTTATTACCTGAAAAGTACTAAAATCCCCAAACTGACGCGTCAACGTCTCAGCTTCCTGACGCCCCTTGTCCGTGAACACAAAGTATGGCCATCAGGTGGCAGCAGAGTTCCCTGGGAAAAAAAAAAAAAAAAGTTTGTCCTGATGGCATTTTGCCTTAAATCCAGCTATTTAGGTTAAATAAAGAAACGGACGAGTACCCGCTCGTCTTTCACCCGCGGGCACTTCAAACAAAGAGTCTCAGGAAGATTTCCTAAGACTCCGGGGAGAGTTCTCATCTCCCAGAACCTGAACCCAAAAAATTTTGGGGAGGGCTTGGTGGTGTTCAACTTCTCCCCCACAAACTTAGGGATCCAGCATTCAGTCATCTCAACCTTTTCACATTTGTTTCTTTCCAGCGTTTACTGCCTCTCGGGGGCACAGAACACCCTAAATGTGGAATGAGGCTCTCAACAGTGAGACAGAAATATTCCGAAAGATGCAAAACACTGCTCCCCAAATGAGGGGAAACTTTCCAATTCGGGAGGGCAGCAAAAGGAAAGTTTGGAGGGGAGAAATCAGGGAGGTCGCCCTGGGGTCTGAGCTGCCCACCTTTGATTTGAGGGGTGCAGAGGGAACCTCGGGGTTTTTTGCGCGTGTGTGGGTTTTTTTGGTGGATCAGGAGATGTTTGGGTTCTCCGTGATATTCTGAAGACACAGCCTGACAGATGCAGTGTGTGCCTGAAATTCTGTCTTCTTATAAGGAACCCCGTCCAACTGGATGAAGGGCCACCCTGATGATGTCCTCTTCCCTAATGACATCGGCAAAAACCCTATTTCCAAATAGGGTCACGCTTCTCAGGTACCAGGGCTTAGGATTTCGATACGAATTTTGGCGGGGTTACTATCCGTGTCCAGCCACCGAAGGACCCTAGAGTGTCGTCCACCTGCTGATTCTGTGTCCTCAGGGGCAGAAAAGACCCTTGTCATCCTGGACAGGGAGCTCAGGAAACCGCCGAGCAAGACCCGCCACCCTGCCTTTGCCTTTGATGGGAACTTTTGGTCACTAGGGGTCAGTAGCTGCCTCTGAAAATCTGGGGCAGCTCAGCTGGGATTCAAAACAAAAATTGAAAGCTTAAATCGGAGGAGGGTGAGGGGGGAGAAAGAGTGAGTGTGGCAGGCCTGTCCCTACATCCCGGAGACCCCACGGTGAGGAGGGGGTCAGGAGTTCTGCAAGTGAGCAGGTGGAGGAGCTGACCAGAGGCCAGTAGAAGCTGAGGGACAGGGACGCAGGAGCTTATGATGAGCCTCAGGGGTGGACGGGGGCACCTGTGCACTGTCCCAGCTGTCCCCCAGGAGGGTTATGGGGAGATCTGCGGTCTAGAGTGACGGGACAGGCTGAGCTGGGTCCCCAGGGCCATCGCTCCTGGAGGACCACAGGGAGGGTCCAGGGGATGGGACAGGCTGAGCTGGATTCCCAGGGCCATCCTTCCTGGAGGACCACAGGGAGGGTCCAGGGGATGGGACAGGCGGAGGTGGGTCCCTAAGGCCATCGTTCCTGGAGGACCACAGGGAGGGTCCAGGGGAGAGGACAGGCTGAGCTGGGTCCCCAGGGCCGTCCCTCCTGGAGGACCACATGGAAGGTCCAGGGGACAGGACAGGCTGAGCTGGGTCCCCAGGGCCGTCCCTCCTGGAGGACCACATGGAAGGTCCAGGGGACGGGACAGGCTGAGCTGGGTTCCCAGGGCCATCGCTCCTGCAGGACCACAGGGAGGGTCCAGGGGAGAGGACAGGCTGAGTTGGGTCCCTAGGGCCATCGCTCCTGGAGGACCACAGGGAGAGTCCAGGGGACGGGACAGGCTGAGCTGGGTTCCCAGGGCCATCGCTCCTGCAGGACCACAGGGAGGGTCCAGGGTAGAGGACAGGCTGAGTTGGGTCCCTAGGACCATCGCTCCTGCAGGACCACAGGGAGGGTCCCGGGGAGAGGACAGGCTGAGCTCGGTCCCTAGAGCCATCACTCCTGCAGGACCACAGGGAGGGCCCAGGGGAGAGGACAGGCTGAGCTGGGGGCCCAGGGCCGTCCCTCCTGGAGGACCACATGGAAGGTCCAGGGGACGGGACAGGCTGAGCTGGGTTCCCAGGGCCGTCCCTCCTGGAGAGCCACCCTTAGGGTCCATGGGATGATGGGACAGGCTGCGATGTGCTTTTCCATCTTGCAGGAAATGGACAGCGGGAGAAAACCCTCAAGAAGCATCAATGTCACCTGGGTCCTGCTTTAACCTTCAGCTGGAAGGAATGATATCACCTTCTCCGTTAAGTGTCGCCATGGACTGTGAATGACAGAATTTGGTTCTGTTTCAGTTTTCTGACCTGTCCTCATCCCTGCACTGGGCAGGGAATGTGTGCTCTGCCACCCATCTTTCTTCGTTCCAAACTACTTTCGACATCATTTTAACTGGATTTCCCCATTTGTGGATTTATTTCCTTACTCTTCTTGCTTGCGCTTAGACTTTTCGGTTCCTTTCTAAAATATGGCAGAAGAGAAGGAAGGGACTTGCTTTTTCCAGAACAGATCCTACTTACATCCACCGACCTTAATGGTTTTTCTAATTTTTTATTATTTACCATTATTATGGGAGAACAATCATTAAATCCACTGAAGTTCCGAGAATGTAGAGAAGGAACGGGCCACCGATTTCCCTGCTGTGTGCTCGTCATGAACCCGGCTTTAGAAACATGCCGGAGACGTCACTTCTCTCCCCGCAAAACCTCAATCCCACCTGGAAGGTGAAACTACAGGAGAAGAAATTGAGGGGCAGGATGTGTCCCTGGGGAGACGTGCACATTGAAGGGATAAGCGTGGTCTCCACAATCTACTTGGCTTTGTGGATGCCAGATGCGTTGGTGACGATGACTAAGGCGATTCAGGCACTTTGCCCCCCAGCCTGGATCAGCAGGGACAAAGGAGGCTACGCAGGAAGGCCTGGTGTCTCAGGGCCTCAGGACTTCACCTGCATCTCCCACACCTATTCATCTCTTGTCCAGGATGCCGCTTCATCTGTCTCTCCCTGGATGCGGATGGAAGAGAGGGTTTCCTCCCCAGGCTGGGACATCTGCCCAAGATGCACAACACTGCTGAGATCTAGGCAGGGCAGGACCGCTGAGATCCAGGCAGGGCAGGGCTTTGCTCCCTCCAGAGGCTCCAGAGGAGGGTCCTTCCTGCCTCTTCCAGCTTCTGGGGCTCCAGGCGTCCCTGGGCTTGTGGCCACGTCCCTCCCATTCCTTCCTCCATCTTCATGTGGTTTCTACTCTGTGTCCGTGACTCCTCTTCTGTCTCTTACAAGGACACCTGTCCTTGGATTTAGGGCCACCTGATCCAGGATGAGCTCATCTCAGAGCCTTCACTTCATCACATCTGCAAAGACCCTATTTCCAAATAAGGTCCCATTCTGAGGTGCCAGGTGGACATGAATTTGGGGGGATACTCTTCAACCCCCTCCAGGGAACCTGCTTTGTCTTTAACCAGGACACCCCAGCGACTTCCTTCCTTTGGCTCAGTAGCTGGTGCTGACCCAGCCCAGGAGCTGGGTGCCTGCGTCCATGGCTACGCAGAAGATATGTGTTAAAACCACTTGACCCAGGTAATGTTACAATCTGGTGGTTTTCAGTAGACAGAGAGAGGGCTTCTCCCAGATTCTGTTTCGAGATGCTCCGTAGCGTATGTTCTTCCTTGTGCCTGCGGGTACACACCAGATTCTGAAGACTCTCCCAACCCATTGAAACCACACCGGCTTGGCCTCACCTGCATGTCAGAGTGCCAGGTGGTTTGTTATTAAAGATTCACTCATGTGGGCTAAAGGCGTGGCCTGGAAGTGGACCCCAAGGACCCCAAGGGCCCCTACCCTGCTGCACCCTTTACAGTTTTCTGTCTGTTCTCTCCCTGTCCCTCTCTAGAAGCATGGAGCATCACCTTGGGCCATTTCCTGGGCTCTCCAGAAACATGGAGCATCACCTTGGGACACTTGCTGGGCCCTTCAGAAGCATGGAGCATCACCTTGGGACACTTGCTGGGCTCTCCAGAAGCATGGAGCATCACCTTGGGACACTTGCTGGGCTCTCCAGAAGCATGGAGCATCACCTTGGGACACTTGCTGGGCTCTCCAGAAGCATGGAGCATCACCTTGGGCCGTTTGCTGGGCTCTGTGGATACAAAGGCAATGGAGACCCAGCTTGCCAGGATCCCCCAGGCTAGTGGGAAAAGGGATGTCTAAGGAAAGAATGGGGTTCTCTGGGTGGTAAATGCACCAGGGGCCACGTGGCTCTCCTCAGGTCCAGAAAACACTTTGCAGGACTGTCCTTTCCAGATCAACAGACAAAGACACTGAAGAGGGAAGGGGTACTAGGTGGAGAGACCCCGAGGGCACAGGTGCAGGAGATGAAACTGCTGGAAGCATCAAAGTCGGTGCAGACTCTCCAAGGCTGACGGGCTAGAAACCACAGAAGCAAGGAAGGGTTTCAGATGGCTGCTGAGAGCCTTGGGAGCCTTCCTGCAAGACCCCTCTGTGCGCACCGCCTAAGTCTGAGACCCGGCTCAGCCAAAGGAGAGGTGCTGAGAAATCAAAGTGCAATCTGCCCGAGGACTTATCTTCCTCCGCCCACGGGGGTACGTCAGAAGAAGCCCCATGAGCAATGGATGATGACTTAGAAGCCAGAGTGTCTTCTTCTGAGTAACAAGGGTGTCAAAATCACATCCAGGGCAGGAACTGAGGCACAGCTGCTCAAGATAAACTCTTGTGAAACGTTCGAGCCCTGCCCTCGTTGGAGTGACAAATTTCATGGCAAAAAAAAGTTAAAAAAAACCAAACACATGTGGAAGCATTTTATCCAAGCAGATTCAATCAATTAATCATGGGCTCCATGATTAATTGGTCGCTAAAACTGTCATTTGTGGGGCATCTGGGTGGCTCAGTCGGTTAAGCGTCTGCCTTCGGCTCAGGTCATGATCCCAGGGTCCTGGGATCGAGCCCCGCATCGGGCTCCCTGCTCAGCAGGAAGCCTGCTTCTCCCTCTGCCGCTCCCCCTGCTTGTGCTCTCTCTCTCTCTGTCAAATAAATAAATAAAATCTTAAAAAAAAAACTGCCATTTGTGTACCTGGGAGGGTCTAAAATAGAGACTTGATGTGCAGTGATTCCTTAAAGGATTCAACTGACCAAAGTCACTAAGATCTGAGTCTAATTATACTTAAGTTTGGGGTTTTAAATATAAAATATAATATACTACATATTACATAAAATATATACATATATGTACTACATGAAATATAGTATATAAAAGTATATATGATTGATTAAATAAATATATAAATGCATAATTGGTTATATATTGTTTAAAAGTATATATTTATATAACATACACATAATATGTAATACATAATATATGTGATATATAAAATATATATTATATACAATGAATATTGAAGTGTATTTTCTATTACATAAACATATGTGAATATATATGTATATAATATATAAAATGTAATATGTATTACATATATTATATATACATATATGTAATATATAAAATATAATATACAGAAGTATATATGACATTTTAAATAAATATATGAATATATAATAGATCATATATTGCATACAAGCTTATACATTATACAAGTTGTGCATAATATATGACATGATATTTGTTATGTATAAAATATAAATTACATAGCAAATATTACATACAAGCCTATGTTTTCTATTATGTATTCATATATATGAGTATATATGTGTATGTAATATATAAAATGTAATATATATTACATAAAAGTATATTTTATATATGATAAAAATACATGTAGTATATTAAATATAATATAACTGCTACATAAAAGTATGTATTTTGTAATGTAAATATATGTAATATACAGAAAATGTAATATATGTATTGCATTAAAGTATGTATTATACATAATATAAAGATAAATACAGGTAATACATAAAGTGTAATATATCTATTACAGGAAAGTATACATTATATAATATAAATATATATAAATATGTGTAATATATAAAGTGTGATACATCTATTACATAAAAGTATACATTATATAATACATATGTGCAATATATATAAAATATAATATATGCATTACATAAAACAAAAAGTATTACATAAAAGTAAATTATGTATGATATATATAAATTATATATATAAATTATATATATAATATATAAAATATACAGTACACACTGTAATAACGTCCATGTTATATATATATTGCATGAGTATATATGTAATATTCATAACATAATATAAATGTAATGTCTATAAGATATAAAAGTGTATTTGGCAGCATGTGTGTGTATTCATCAAATAGCAGAATGTGGCTCTGATATTTACTTGAAACCCCTACTCACCAGGACATGAATCCCACCATGGGGACCCCACCAAGCTGATCTCATCTACACCTAATCTCCTCCCAAAGGCCCCTTGTCTAGTGATCCCCTTGGGGGTCAGGCTTCCACAGGTGACTCTGGGGGACACATTCATGTCCACCCTGGAAGTACTGAGCAAGGTGGCATATCTTCCTTTGCAAGAAAGAGGCCAACGAGTGGCAGGCTCTGCTCTGCACACTTTTGGAGACTGAAACTCTGTCCCTGCCTCCAGCTTCCAGGGGTTGGGGGAGCCTCAGCTTGAGATGAGGGATGAGGAATCCGTCAGGCACAGGAGCAGCGACTGGAAATCCAACCTGGCACTCTTGTTCCCCTGAAGATAACCCTGACCCCAGTGCTCCCTGACCCCGAGGACATGGGGCTGCTGAGTGCCTGTCCAGGAAGTGCGGAGGCTCACTGGCTCGCTTGCTCACTCACTGGCAGTCAGGAAGTTGAGAAATCCTGCCTGAGGCTATTTGGAAACATGTGTCTATCTGCTTCTATTTGTGGGGAAAGAGAGGTTACAAGTAGCCAGAGCTATACACTGCAGAAAGCTTGCTGAGGTCCTGCTTCTGAGGAGCTGCTCACCTCACCTCTGCTCTGGAAGAGTGACAAGGACAGCCCCCCTTTCTTATCTAGAAGGACAGATTGGGAGGGAGGGTCCGAGCGACCATGGGGAGGGGAAGGGAGCCTGTGGGGACAGAACGGGCAAGCGAGTATCACCAAGCACCCAGAGCAGGTCTCAGCCTCGGCACCATGAACATCTGTGTTTGGATGACTCTCTGAGGGGGGACGTCCTGGGCACTGCAGGGTGTTGGGCAGCATCCCTGCCCCCTGGTCTCCACCCCCAGTTGTCAGTGGCATCCCGTTCCCAATCCAGACAACCAAAAATGTTCCAGACATTATCCAATGCCCCTAAGCGGAAAAATCATCCCCAGTTTTGAAACACTGCCATAGACAGACAAATAGAGAGATGATGGTTTGGTAGATGGATGGATAGATAGATAGATAGATAGATAGATAGATAGATAGATAGATAATAGGCAGATAATAGATAGATGATAGATATGATGGATGGATATAATGGACGGACGGATGGATGGATGGATGGAGAGATAGATATAATGGATGGATGGATGGATGCATGGATGCATGGATGGATATAAGGATAGATGGATGGAGAGATAGGTATGATGGATGGATGGATGGCTAAATGCCTAGATAGATAGATAGATAGATAGATAGATAGATAGATAGATAGATCAGATGGACAGATGGATGGTTGGATGGATGGCTAGATGCATGGATAGATAATAGAATGGATAGATGGATGGATGGATGGAAGGATGGATGGAGGATGGATGGATATAGGCATAGATGGATAGATTGATATGATGGATGGATAGATATGATGGATGACTAGATGGATAGATACATGATAGATAGATGGATGATAGAGAGAGAGAGAGAGATGATAGATAGATAGATAGATATGATGGATGGATGGATAGAAGGAAGGGGTGGATGTGCACGTTTCCACAACAAATACTCCGCAGCTGTGTCTGTTCAGGGGAAGCCCAATGTGTCATTGTTCTCCAGAGACTTTCCATGGAGTAACTCTGTGCCTCCCCTCCAAACTGTGTGGGGAGAGAGACAGGGGATGACCTAAGATCTGAGGGCAGAGCCTGGCATGCCCTCGGTCAGTCTTCGCTGCATTTTGTAGGCTGCACGCCCAGGGATGGGCCCCACTTCCCTATTTAGCCACTGATGTCAGGGGCACTGCTATTACCACTTATCTCAGCCAACACTGTCACAACGTGGACACCTCACTTTTTAATATTTGCATGAATATCCCTGCTTTCAGGGATGCCACACCAGGAGAGCTGCTCTTTCAAAAGAATTCAAGGTGCACTGAAGCGTGTTCTTATTAGTCTTACGGGCACTGGCATTTCCTAAATGTTCCTGCTGGCTTTCTTCAGTGGCCTTTTATTTGGTGTATGTATGGAGGCCCTGCCCGCCCCAATCAGGACTTCCTCGAAAAGAAATGTGCATCCCGTTTTCCTTCCAATGGGACACACACAGAAACACATACACTTTTTCTCATCAGGAAAAAAGGAAAGTTAATGTTTCATTCTTTTTAACTTACATGTAAGTTTTCAAATATGCAAAATGATACGGAAAATAGTGCAAATGTCATGCAAACGCCCCTACTTGAATTTCTCAACTGTTGGTAAATTGTCCTATTGCAACCATTAATTCACACATTCATTCATTCATTCTTTGTGTTTCTTCATTCCGCAAATAGGTCCTGGGTATCACATGCTACCCACACTCTAGCTGCTGTGGCTACAGCTCAGGTTCCCTGGTGTGGTCAGCCAGATATCTAATCGGGAATGCAACAAAGTTTTCAAAATTGAATTATGTGCAAGATGATGTTGTATACGAGCTGTGGGGAAATGAGTAGGTGCAGGGCATCAGGACAAAGATGGGGCTGTGGATTCAGCAGGGTTGTGAATGTTGGCCTCATTAAAAAGACCCAGTGGAGCTGAGTGAGGTCCCTGCAGGCAGGGGGAACAGTGAATACAAACCCAACCCTTTTGTGTGGGGTGAATACAGTCAACAAACTACAAGTAGAGGGGACCTTCCTCATCCTCGTAAATGGCATCTGTAGCTCAGCTCATACTCTGTAGTGGAAGGTTCTAGCATGGGCAATTAGGCAAAACTAAAAAAAAAAAATTAAGCATACAGGTCAGAAGGAAGTAAAACTAAATCTAATTGTAAATGACTTATATATAGAAAATCTTCAGGAATGCACTAAGCAAATGATTAAAACTGATAAATGGATTCAACGTGGTTCCAAGACACAAGATCCATGCACAAGCACATGCTTGCAACCCAAAAATGAAATTAATTTTTAAAAAGTTCATTTACAATAGCATCAAAAAGAACCCAATATGCAGGGACAGTTTAATGAAGGGAGTGCAAGACGTGTACCCTGAAAAGTACCAGACGTTGCTGAAGACTGAAGTAAATAAAAAGATGCCGTGTGTTTGATTGGACGCCTTAACTCTGTTAACATGGCAGCAGCTCCCAAATCTTGAGATTGGTCTTCAGATGCAGCACAATGCCTATCAAAATCTCAACTGCCTCATTTTTTTGCAGAAATTCACAAGCTGATCCTAAAATTCATATGGAAATGCAAGGAATCGAGGGCAGCCAAGACAGTCTTGAAAAAGAACAGGGGCACCTGGGTGGCTCAGTTGGTTAAACGTCTGCCTTCGGCTCAGGTCATGATCTCAGGGTCCTGGGATGGAGCCCCGCATTGGGCTCCCTCCTTGGAGGGAAGCCTGCCACTCCCCCTGCTTGTGCTGTCTCTCTCGCTGAGTCAAATAAATAAATAAAATCTTAAAAAAGAAAAAGAAAGAAAAAGAAGAACCATGGTTTCAGGACTCACACTTCCCGATTTCAAAAAACTTTCCACACGGGCTACAGTCACCAAGAGAACATTGTTGTTGCATACAGATGGTAGATATATCAGTGGAAAAGAATTGTGAGTCCAGAAATAGACCTCACCACTGATCACCGGTTGATTTTCAACAAGGGTGCCAAGGCCATTCACCAGGGAGAGAAAAGTCTTTTCATCAAAACAAAGGAGCAAAAGAAAAAAGAGAGAGAGAGAGTCAAACCAAGAAACAGACTCTTAACTACAGAGAACAAACTGATAGTTATCAGAGGGGAGGTGGGTGGGGGGAGTGCACGAAATAGGCGATGGGGATCCGGGAGTGCACCTGTCGCGATGAGCACTGAGTAATGTGTAGAATTGCTGAATCGCTAAATTGTACACCGGAAACTAATATAACACTGTATGTTCACTAACTGGAATTTAAATAAAAATTTAATTTAAAAAAAAAAAGATGCTCAACATCATTAGTCTTTCGGAAAATGTAAATTGAAGCCACAATGAGATACCTCTTCATGATGATGGCTATAATTTCTTTTTAAAACAGGAAAAGAACAAGCACTGGCGAGAATGTGGAGAAATTGGAACCCTCTCGTGCACTGCTGGTGGGAATGCAAAAATAGTCCGGTTTCTTTGGAAAATATTCTGGCAGTTTGCCAAAGACTTTAAACATGGAGTCACCACATGACTTAGCAGCCCCACTGCTAGGCGTTAAGACCCAGAGAAATGAAAAGAGATGTCCACACAAAAACCTGAACACAGATGTTAGGAGCAACACTATTCATGACCACCGATGGGGAGAAACGAGCCCAAGGCCCATCAGCAGGTGAATGGAAAGATAAAACGTGGTCCATGCACACAGGGGAATATTACTCAGCCATTCAAAGGAGCAAAGCTCTGACACCTGTTACCCATGGGTGGGCCTTGAAAACATGATGCTCAGTGAGGGAAGCCAGACACAAAAAGTCCCATAGCGTGTGACCCCCTAGATATGAAACAGGCAGAACAGGCAAGTCCATGGAGATACGAAGTGGATTAGTGTTTGCTGGGGGCTGGGGCAGGGGGATGCAGAGCACCTGCTGATGTTAGTTGTTTTGGGGGCAATGATAAAATATTCTAAAATTAGGAAGTAGTGGGGAGCCTGGCTGGCTCAGTCTGTGGAGGGTGAGACTCTTGATCTCAGGGTCATGAGTTTGAGCCCCATGCTGGGCATAGAGATTACTTAAAAATAAAATCTTAAAAAAAAAAGTAGTGATGGTTGCACAATTTTGTGAATAGACTAAAACCTCTGAATTGTACACTTTAATGGGGTGGATGCTGTGGCATATGAATTATACCTCAATAGGGTATTTTTTTTTCATTTTTAAAATTTAAATTCAATTAATTAACGTGTAATGTATTATTGGTTTCTGAGGTAGAGGTCCGTGATTCATCAGTCTTATATAACACCCAATGCTCATTACAACCTGTGCCCTCCTGAATGCCCATCACCCAGTTACCCCATTCCCCCCACCTCCCTCCCATTCAGCAACCCTCAGTTTGTTTCCCTCAATAGGGTATTATGAAAAAAGTAGTTGGTGGGGACAGTGATCAGAAGTTGGGGTGCTGTTAATGTTCTGCATCTTGATCTGGGTGGGCACTGACCACAAAAGTGTGATTAAAAATTCATGGAACTGGACACTTAACTATTTGTTCATTTTTCTGCATATGGGATTATATGTGAATAAAAATGTGGGTGAAAATGTTTGAAAAATGTTTTTATCCATAGTGACATATAGACTGCATGTTTTAAAAAACTTTTGCACGTTACATCAAACATATGTCTGCCTTTGCAACTTTTTCACTAGAGATTACATTTATAGAAAATAGTATGTGCAAAATAGTGTATTTGGATTTTCATCAGCCAGGCAAGTGTAGTTCATTCATGTTAGCTCTCCTGTCATGCCTCTCAGTGTGTCTACACCACAGCATTTTAGTTATTTCAAAATTGTTGGTATTAAGACCACTGTGAGCTCTTGGACATGTCTCCCTGTGTTCATAGCTGAGTCTCGGGAATAAATGTGCAGAAGTGGGTGCTGAATTGATCGGGATGGGCATCATTTCGGCATTGTCAAATCCCTCTTCCAGGCGGGGGTCTAACCATACTTACTCTGAGTAGTGTGAGTCTTACGCCCGCTCCACATCCTTGTTAATATGATCAGACTTGGACTTGTTATCCATCTGACAGATGGCTAAAGGCATCTCCTGCTTATTTAAATTTCTGTTTCTGCATTGAGGGTCATACCATTCGTGTTTTTCGCCCGTTTCTGTGAGTCTTCTAAAATGGGCCTATTTGATTGAATCGCTAAATCCTACACCTGAAACCAATATAACACTGTATGTTAACTATATATGGGAATTTAAATTTTAAAAACATAATAAAATAAATAAATAAATACACAAAAAACAAAATGTGCCTATTTGTTCTCGCTTATGTTTTTCTTTTGTGGTGTTGGTCTTCTCTATATCAATTTACATTATTCTTTCATGTATACGTGTGTGGCTACCCTTCATTGTATGCTATGCAAGAACATTTTTCTACTAGTTGGATTTTTCTTTTCAATGGTTGACTGTGTCTTTGTTTAAACAAATATATTAAAGTGGAGCCAAATATATTCATCTTTACATTGTGGCTTCTAATTTTTCTGCATCTTGATAGAGAAATAATTCTCTACAACAGTAAGACACGTTCTTGCATATCTTTTTCTTGATCTATACTCTTCTATGAGAATTTTAGAATCAACTTGCCAAGATTGAAGAAAAACCCTGTTGGGATTTTGAGATTATATTGAATGTGTGCATTTATTGAGAAAAAAACATCAACTTCTCATATTATGTGTTCCTTTCCAGTGGTATAGTATAACATCCCATAGATTTGCATCTTCTTTCATGCTCTTCAGTATGTTATTATGATTTTCTGTATGAAATCCATGCATTTTTTTCTCTTCAATGTTTTTCTAGATAATTTATAGCTTTTGGTGCAATTAGAAATAAATAGTTTTCTTTTTTAATTCCTCCTACTTTGTCATGTTGTAGCTGAGACAGAGTGTCATCATTTTTTTAAGAGTCATTATTAATTTTTACATATAGATCTTGTAGCAGACAGGTTGGCCAATTTACCTTATAGTTTGTCTGGGATTTTTTTCCTTTTTTTTTTTTTTTTTTTTTAATATTTTAAGTAGGCTCCATGCCCAACATGGGGCTTGAACTCACAACCTTGAGATCAACAGTTGTGTGCTCTACTGACTGAGCCAACCAAGCACTCGTCTCTGGAACTCTTCTGCATAAACAATCAATCATACCATCTGTGCAGCACAGCCGTTTTCTCCCTTGTCTTTGCTGTTTATCTTATTTTTTTGTGCTGGCCAAGCCCTCAGACACTATGCTGAATAGCACTGGTGACAACAGACACCCTTGACGTGTTCTCCTGCATGTCATCATTTATATCACTACTGGTTTTCAACAGATTTTTTAAAATCCTGCTTTATCTGCAATAGTTCTGTTATTTATTTCTCCTTTTTAATCTGTTGTCTTTCTAAGGAAAAAAAATGTGTTCCACGGAACTCTGAAAAAACTTCAAATATGAAGACTATTTTAATAATGAAGCTGTCTGTCATCCTTCTAAGGAATTAGAATTTTGTCATTGGGTGGTCAAACAGTGGCTGGTTGGATCATCTCCAATGAGTAGCCCTAGAGTTGGCTTGTAAATTGGTCGCTAAAAAATCAAGTTCCCAGCACCACTTTATTCCCTCTTGAAAATGAGAGAAAACAACACAGAACCAAATTCCTGAAGCCCAGATTCTCACCATGCATGACCCAGGCACAGCAGAGAACCCCTTGGATTCCCGTAGGGCAGTCTTGGTTCTACAAGATACTGGGTGCTGTTTGGAGACGCTGGTGTCTGCCGACTGGAGAACCAGGGCTGGTTTTCCATCTGTGGGTGGCAGAGCATGAGCTTTTGAAGCTGAGGATGAGAACAGGAACTACTCACTGTGTAGGCCTACAAAGCAAAGAAGCTCAGCAGACAAAGCCACTAAGCCCCTGGCTTCAGTACAACCAGTATGCCAATGACCCACCACATTTCCTATAGTCTTTGCTCATCAATCCTAGACCTTGTGGAATAAGAGCATTCAAAGGTAATTTTGGGGACAACATTGATAAAACACTCTTCCCTTGGACCACCTGAAAGTTGTGGGAATAGCTTATGGTGTAGAACACTCTTGTATGGGCAAGGCTGGATCCCAGCTCCCCCATGTTTTCCCACCTGGATCTTTCTTATTTGTGGCTGACCCAAAGTAACAACATCAGATTTTCCATGTGCAAAAGGAGACCTTTTATTTTAGAAAGTATTCTCTCCATTTCATGCCTCACTCTGCTTAACCTGATATTGACAATACATCCACTTTGTTAAGAAACAGCGGTAGAGGGGCGCCTGGGTGGCTCAGCCGTTAAGCGTCTGCCTTCGGCTCAGGTCATGATCTCAGGGTCCTGGGATCGAGTCCCACATCGGGCTCCCTGCTCGGTGGGAAGCCTGCTTCTCCCTCTCCCACTCCCCCTGCTTGTGTTCCCTCTCTCGCTGTGTCTCTCTCTCTGTCAAATAAATAAATAAAATCTTTAAAAAAAAAAAAAGAAACAGTGCTAGAAATAATTTCTAGACACCTGTCTTTAAGTCAGTGGCTTTGTTTGTCACCATGTCCCCTTGTTAAGTGGCCGGATGGCTCTCTCTGTGACCCTCTCTCTCTGAGGTCTTACACATCCCGATGTCACCTAGGCATCAAATGGGCTTCTCCTCAAGATGGGCTGTGGCTTTGGGGGTGTCTTTCTCACTTCTGTCACCGAGCTTCTGGCCCCTTCCCACCCACCTGCTGACGCCTAGTCCTGCCTCTAAGAAAAGGAACAGAAGGGAACTCAGGGACCACAGCTGCCGTCAGCTCAGAGGAACTATATTTCAGGAGAATGGAAAGCCCCCTACGTGCTCATGTCCCACATTGTAAAGGAGGAAGCTGGACTTCCCGGCCAGGGTCAGGAGACAAAGGCAGGGAAGGCTCACACCACTCAAACCATTGCTCCCTCCCAGCCATGTTTTAAGTCAAGAAAATATGTCACCCTCCCCATGTCCACAGGACAGGGCAGATGCCTCCAGGATTGGGAAGAAGGCTTATAGATTCTGGGATTCTGGAGAGCAGAGTCTAAGGTCCAGGTAAGGTTGCTGAGATCCAGGAGGGGCAGGACCACTGAGATCCAGGCAGGGCAGGGCTGCTGAGATCCAGGCAGGGCAGGGCTGTGCTCCCTCCAGAGGCTCCAAGGGAGGGTCCTTCCTGCCTCTTCCAGCTTCTGGGGACTCCCGGCATCCCTGGGCCTGTGACACATCCCTCCCATCTCTGTCTCCATTCTCACATAGTTCCTCCTCTGTGTCTGTGTCTCTCCTCTTCTGTGCCTTATAAGGACACCTGTCATTGGATTTAGGGCCACCTTAATCCAGAATGACATCATCTTTAACTAATTACAACTGCAAAAACCCTATTTCCAAATAAGGTCCCACTCCAAGGTTCCAGTTGGTTACAAATTTTGGGGAGACACCATTCAACCCTATGCAATATAAAACAATGATTTTGAAGTCATCGGAGTTCATGCAACAGAGGACAGTGACCCCAAGAAATGAGAAGCAGGCAGGCAAGCCCTGTGACTGCCGTAGCTGAAGGCTTGGGGGAGTTTCCAGGCATGGCTTAAGGAGGGGACCCCAGGTAGAGACCAGGCAGAGCCCCTGATGTGAGAACATGGGAGAGAGAACTGATGACCTAGGAATACAAGGGATTAAGAGACTGTGGGTCAAGGGAGTAGGGAGGGGAGAGCTAAACAAGAAAGAGAACCCAGAGATCCGAGGAGGGGTCCCCGCAGTTTTCAGCAGAAATGACAGGGGGTCGGGAGGGCAGAGGGTCTGAGGACAAGAGGGGGAAGCAAAGGTTTGAGGGACAGGAGGGGAATGAGCAGCAAAATGTGTGGATCTGCTGGAAATGCCCGTCGTCTGGAAAGTGAGTTGTCTTCACAGGCAAATATACACATCCCGAGTCGTCCTCCAAGTATTCACTTTTAATGTGTGCGGTTTATTGGTGCCACTGCACATCATAAAATTTGCCACACAGTGAAACCGAGTTTCAACATATGAATTGAATGGACCCTCACCATGCATTGCAGGAAGGAGGAATATCCTCCCATTTACCAATGAAGAGACTAAGGGTGGGGGGGGGGTCCCTCATTGGTGAAGATCTCCACTGTGGGGCTGAGGCTTAACCAGGTGGCCTGAAGCTACATGCATAACACCCTCCCACTGTCCTAATCTCTATTCCCTTCACCTTCCCTCCCAGGTGACTTCTCACCACCATCATCATCACCATCTTCATCACCATCATCACCACCATCACCACCATCACCATCACCATCACCACCATCTCCATCCCCACCACTGTCATCACTGATAGATGGATTGTTTAGCAAGTCTGCTTGAAGAACTATCTTATTTTTCTTTTCAGGGGAAGGAGGCCTGAGTCTTCCCCCTAAATTTCTTCTCCCGCATACTTCATCCCGCAGATGCAAGAGGAGGCTATGAAGAGCAGTAGAGAGTCCAGAAACGAGTCATTGATTGGCACAGTGCAGAGACCAAGACAGCCGCCAAGTCTCCACCTGCTCAGGTGGAGCTCCTCAGAGTGAGTGACAGGCACTGACTTTCCAACAACACCAGCCATGGTGACCTGCCACCGGGCCCTGGGGGACATCCCACCCAGTACATCCATCTGACCCGAGTGACAATGTGGAGGAGGGTTGCAGCTTTGGGAACACTTTAACCTTTTTTTCTTTAGGAGTTCCTAGAAGACCATGGTGTGCCCATCTACTTCCACATTAAATTCTCAGAAAGTGACCTACAACAAAGGCTAAACTTAACCTTTAGCAAAAGTTAAAACCTATTGTGTCAGTTAAAAATCCTAGTCCCAAATAGAGAAAGAAGAGAGAAGACATAGTGCATTTTGTTATACTTGCAGAGAGTCCAGTTGCCAGCAGCCTAGTATTTGTGTGGCCACTGTGGTTGACCCTGGCCCCCAGTCCCCCTGCTTGGTCTCTATGCTCTCCCCAGGCAGTCCTACAGGACCCTTGTAAGCCACTGCAAGCCATACAAGGTCCCTTCACCCTCCTTCCCCTTCTCCACATCCCGGTCAGAACTCCGAGCACTTATAAAAAGGCCAATGCAAAAGCACCTGAAGAAAAGATGGGACAAAGGGGTCCCAAAAAACATCACGCTGTCACTCCTTCAGACCAATCAATAGTTGTTAAGGGTTTTCTTTTTTTTTTAAAGATTTTATTTATTTATTTAACAGAGACACAGCGAGAGAGGGAACACAAGCAGGGGGAGTGGGAGAGGGAGAAGGAGGCTTCCCACTGAGCAGGGAGCCCGACGCGGGGCTCCATCCCAGGACCCTGGCATCATGACCTGAGCCGAAGGCAGACATTTAATGACTGAGCCACCCAGGCGCCCCAGTTGTTAAGGTTTTTCTGTGTATGTCATGCTCAGCCAGACATGGTGGCCTTTGTGACAGTGAAGAGGTATCATGTCAGTGTCCTTGAGACCCTCCTCGGGTTCAGTGATTCAGTAGAAGGACTCAACGGAACTCTGCAAAGCTCTTACTCTCATGGCTCTGGTTTAATACAACAAAAGGACACAGATGAAAATCAGGAAGACCTAAAGGTGCATGGGGCAGAGTCCCAGAGAGATGAGGCGTGAGCTTCCAAGTGTCCTCTCCCCATGGACTTGTGGATGCTGCTTACGTCTTCCAACAACCGTGTGTGACAACATGCATGAGATATTACCAGGAACGTTCACCAAGCCTTGATGTCCAGGCATTTTCTTGGGCTTAGTCACACAGCATGGAGTGTCCACGTGGCTGACCTGAGTTATTCCATCATTGGCCCCTCCAGAGGGCTGGCTATGGCATGACCCAAAGCCCCATCCTAAATCACATCATAGCATAAACCACGTGCCATGGCTCCAGGCAAACAAAGACACTCTTATCAGGCAGGACATTTCATGGGCTCATAGGTGACCTTCTAGGAGCTGGTCAAGGGCTAGACCTTAGTGTGGAAGGGGCAGGTGTGGACAATCCAGACCTGCTGAGTTAACTCTTAACCATGGAGGTGTGTTGTGAGATTTTTCAAACTTCAGAGACTCAAATGATGTAAGAATCCGGAACATCCCTCCCACCAGGAAAGACACTCAGTGGAACATCCCCCACTGAGTCCTTCAAAGCTCTCCCTTGATTCTGATGCCTGCATCCAGCTCCCTGCCAGATGCCTCCACATCCTGTCTCCCCCGAGAAGCCCGTTGAACATGGCAAGACTGAACATGGCATCTCCTCCCCCGGCTCCATGCCCTTGGCCAGCTCCTCTTATTTCTCCAACTCAGACGAGGCACCACTGTCCCTGCACCTTCTCAGTCCTCAAGCTGTGGTGAGAGTGGGTGCCTGCAGTTCCCTCCTCTGGCTCTGTCCTGGCCATTGTGCCCGAACCATGCTGCTCACAGTGCTCTCCCGTTTGGTATTTCTTCTGCTCCTCGGTTTCCAAGACCGCTAACGAGGGAGGATTCTCTGGCGGTCACATTAACAGTGTCATCGAGAGAGATGCACCTGACCAGAGCTGGCCCATCCCACCCCATGACTGCTGACAAGTGACCTTCCCATCCAGCCCCCATCCATGCATCTCTACCCATGACAGGATGTCCCCCACTCCCTGTGATGCTCAGTTGACCATGAGCACCGTTATCCCAGTGGGAGTTAGTGTGTCCTCCATGGTCCAGATGAAATGCTGCCCACTCTCCAGCCCACTGTTGTGCATGTCCTCATCCCAAGGCCCCACACTGGGGACATCCAGTACTATGTTTGTGTCACCAGCCCCCATGGCCCTTCTACTTAGCCTTGTCCTGCCATGAGCTGCAAACCTGCTTCCTACGCACTCCACTGGGTTCTAACCAATAAAGGTGCTCGATACAGTTCTGATGAGTTCAATGGCACAAAAGTAGCCCCATGCCCAAAGCCAGCAAGTTTATAACATCCTGGGCAGACTCAGTGAGCCGTCTGGTTAAACCTTGGGAAGATGAGCTTCTCCATATCGATGCTGAAGAGGAGGAGCTCCTTCAGGAATGGGGAGCCATGGAGGTGTATCCTGCCCAGCTGCCTTTCATTGACTGACATGGCTATTCCATTTCCTGGGCATCTTGTCTGTGTTCTTCATCGGCACCAGTGGCCCATATCTCAACACATCTCCCCTGTGCTTGGCTTTGCTCAGAATCTCCCAGCCAGCCCCAGGGCTGTGTGTGGGGGTGTGTACTTGTGTGTGGGGGTCACACCCCTGATGTGCTCTCTTCTGGGAGCTGAGAAGCTGATGAATTCACTCACAGGTTTCTCAAGTGTGTGTAATGAGAAAACATCACAGGAAGAGGGAGGGCGCTAAGGAGGAAAGGGAAGTCTAGGGTTGAAATGTCTCGGCAATGCAATCAGTATCCTCACTTTCGGACCAGGCAGAGAGCTGTCCAAGAGAACGGCCAGATGTTGGAGCGCCGGGGAACCGAGAAAGAAAGCAGGTGGCCGGAGCAGAGCCTGGTGCGGTGGGGTAAGGCGGCTCCCTTCATTCTCTGACCCTCAAATGTGCCCTGTCACTAGGGTACCTATTCCTGCCCCTGTTGCTGGTGCTGGCAGCTCAGACTGCAGGTCAGGGAGCACCTGGGGGTGGGAAATGGGAATCTCTGAATGAAGGCGCCCAACAGGGAGGTGGGGTCACTCCAATAGCATGTGGACGCTGCATCGGAAGGTCTGAATTGGCCCCAGAGATTAGCCAACCTGCACTGGGAGCAGGTTGAGCCCCTCGTGCAACTCTGTGTATGTGAGCATTAGAAGCCATTTGGAATTACTCCAGAGGCTTGGATGCATGCGGTCGTCCACACGGGGAACCACTGGTCCCTGGATCCTGGGGAAGCACTTTGCTGGCAATCTCTTATCTTAAATCCCCCGGCTACCAAATGCAGAGCTGCTGGGTGACAGGTGTCTTTGGGGACCACAGCATTTCATTCCATGTGTCACCCGAGCGCTGTGACCTATTACGTCCCCCCCCCCCTTCCAAACTGCAGGAAGCTCAACATCCAAGCTCATCCAAGGGATGCCCACATATGGGCAGCACCTGCACTGTCCCAGGTCTCTGATCTGACCTAGTCTGACAGATGGAGCTGGCATCTATGTAGACCTTAGGTTTATAGAAAAGGGAAGAATACTCAGTCTGGAGAAAACCGAAAGAAGAAGGGAAAGTGGGTAGTCAGTGGACAAAAAACAGCAAAGTAACGTCTAAGTTTTCAGTCATATGAAACACAAACCCCAGGCAAATCCGCAGAACAGGAGGGAAGAATGGGGAGTGTCGGCTCCATGGGGATGGGCTTCTCCTTTGAGGGGATGGGAATGTCCCAGCTCAGGTAGAGGTGATGGTTGAACATTTCAGATGTGGTAAAGGCTGCTGAGTTGTACGCTTTCAAGGGGTGGACTTTAAGCCGTGTGAATTTCGCCTCCATTTTTAAAAATCAAGGCAAAAATTAATTAAATGAAGCGTGAGATCTCCCTGGACTTCAGTTTCTCATCCACTTGCATGGGGATCCTAGGAACTGCCTCCTAGGACGAATGTGAGCGAGAAACTAGGAGCCGAGTGGAACGTGCCTATGTTTGGTACGCCCAGGCGATGGAGAAATCACGGTGCCAATGACTTCACGCTGCCCGCGAATTATCCTCCGCAGGGTCTGTCACCATAGTTGGCCAAGAGCCCCCACGTTGTGACTAACCATTTAATTAAAACAGCAACCCTTGCTAGATCATCTTCCACCAGTGAGCATGTGAGAACATCATTGTTTGGTTTTTTGATTGTGTTCTTTTTTTTTTTTTAAGTCAGGTTTACAGAAGTTTATGCTTTTGCTCCATCATGATGAGAAGCAAGTGGAGTTCAGTTTAGAGGAAGCGGAATGGGGAACTGTCCAGCTAAGGGCGTATTTCCATGCAGATTCCCTCTGGTGGGGTGGGGGTGGAGGGTGGGGGGTGTGGGCATCCACAGGCACCTGCTTCATGTACAGCCCCAAAGCAGGTACTATGGGAGGCGGCTTGAAAAAGGAGGAGAAAAGCAGATTCCAGAAGCTTACAGGGGGTGAATGGAATGAGGACCGTCCCTGCTTCGCTGCATTGCACCACCTCTCCTAATTAAGGGCAGCTCCGCTCAAAGTCAGGGTGCTCACACAGATTGCAGACGTGAAAAGCAGGGCTGAGGCAAGGCAGGAATAGCAAAGGGGAACGGTAGAGTCAGCCCAGACTGAGGAAGGGTCTGCCCCAAGAGGCTCTCGGGTGCAACATGGAGGCCCCCCACCCAGTGCCAAGAACCCTGGGCAAGACCCAGAGAAGGGCTGGGTGGAGCAGGGTCTAGCTCGCAGATGGAGGAAGCTGGGAACCTCCCCCATAGCACTGGAGTACAAGGTGTGTGGGAGGCAGGGACGTTGGGACAGGTCTGGTCCATGGTTTTTATTTCCTCTTTATAGCAAAGGTGGTGCCTTAGGAGGGAGTGGCTTGGGGAGGTTGGGAGGCAGGAACATGAGGCTGGGCGCTGCTCCCCAGGTGCACTCTGGCACAGGTGCGCACACCTGGCTTGGGGAGCTGGCTGGACTCTGCATCATTGGGCGCCAGCCTCAGAAGCTGGGGCAGGGGCAGGGGGGAGAAGGGGCTGTAGCATCTAGACAAGCCAGTTGACCCTCAATAGACAGGCAACCCATCACTGCACAGGGTGGGTGGGGAAGGAGGCAGGTGGTGAGGAGATATACAGAATGAACCTCAGAGCTCAGAGGTCTGTGGGGGCAGGATCAATGAGGTAAGGGGATCCTTTAGGTCCTACAGAGGGCAAAGGAGCCCCCTGGGTGGGGCTAGACATCGAAGAGAGGAGGAGCCCAAATGTGCTGAACTGGCTGCATGTGGGAGGGAGATGCTGTGTCCTGGTGAGAGCCAGGCTTCAGGGGAGTCTGGGCAAAGAAGAAGAGAGTCCGTGAAGACAGACACCAACTGAGAGGTGAGGACATGGAGGTCCATGGGGCGGGTGTTGGGGGTGTGACGGCTGGATCTCCAAAAAGCAGACACTGGACAGGATGAAATAGGGAAGGAATTAGTGAGGGAGATGTCTGAGAGGGAGGAGGAAGGGAGGAGAAAGGGGGGAGGGGAGAAGGAAGGAAGGAGGGAATGAAGGGGAAGAGGAAGGAAGGAGGGAAGGAAAGGAAAAAGGAAGGCGGGAATGAAGGGAAAAGGAAGGAAGCAGGGAAAGAAAGGAAAAAGGAAGGAAAGAGGGAAGGAAAGAAGGCAGGAAAGTAGAAAGGAGGGAAGGAGGGAGGGAAGAGAAATGGGAAGGAAAGAAGGAAAGAGGGAAGAAATTTGTGGTCATTTGTTCCGTCGGCCCCCAGGAAGCTAATACACCAAGATAAAAGAGACATTGTTTAGACCGATCAACTCTAAACCCAAGGAAATTACAGAAAACGTGATTGTGCGTGGTAAAAGAGAAAGGAACCTCCAAGAAAAGACAAGCCTTTATAAGGATGAGGTCACAGGGAACACAAAGAGATGAAGAGCAGCAGAGACAGTAAGCGGCCAAGAGGAAGAGAAATACTTAGAGAAGTAAGACCCCATTATGAATCACAACAACAGCCAAAGAACAAACACCAGTAAAAATACCACCAGGGCAATGGTGGACAAACCCAAGATGCCACCCCAAACCCAAACAGAGCATCAGGTGTTCTCTGTTGAGTGCAGCTTTATGGGACCAGAGCCCTTTGCTTTTGTACTTACGTGTTTAAAAAGTTTTTAATAGACTTTTTTTTTTAAGAGCAGTTTTAGATTTACAGAAAAATTTAAGTGGAAAGTACAGGAGATTCCTATATATGCGCTTCCCCTTTGACCCAGTCTCCACCCTTATTAATATTTGGCATCAGTGGGGCACATCTGTTATCACTGATGTGCCAATATTGATACATTATTATTGATTAAAGCCCACAGTTTACATTAGAGTTACTCTTGGTGTTGGACATTCTATGGACTTGGACAGGTGTATAGTGATATATATCCATCATTAGTGATATACAGAGTAGTTTCACTGCCCTAAAAATCCCCTGTGCCCTGCCTGCTCATCTGTCCCTCCCCCAAACCCTGGTGAGTCCTGGGTTTTTTTTTTCTTTTTCTGTCTCCATAGTTTTTCCTTTTCCAAAAATGTCATAGAGTCTGAATCATACAGGATGTAGCATTTTCAGACTGGCCTCTTTCACTTAGTAAATGTATTTAGACACCCTCTATGTCTCTCTGTGCACTTACCCTTTTCTATTTTCCTCTTATTTTTAAATATCCTTTTTGATTGCTGCAAAACTCAAGTTTTTTTTAAATAGAGAAAAAAACCTCAAAAAACTGTTATTACCGTAATGGAAACCCGACCTATCATTCCTTTTTCTTCTCCCCCAAAAAATCCATTCTAAAAACACTCAGAGCATGTGTCAACTATACTTACATTAAAATTTTTTAAATAAAAATGTAAAAATGTAAATTATTCAAGCAAAACAAGAGAGTCAGAACAATGAGAAACTAATCAAAGTGGGTGTAATATTCCCCAAAAGCATCTTAAAATCACTGACACGTGTCAACCATGGCTTCAAGGCTCATCTGAACCATGAGTCAAGCTTGATAGAAGGCAGATGGGTAGGTCTGTAGGGTAGATTCCCGGGGCAGTAGTAGTATTTCTCCACGCTCTGTGGGCGATTGTTGTGCAACCTGCCTCTCTCAGGAAGTTCATCCTGGAGAAAAGGGAAGTCGGCGGTGGGTTCCTGTTTTGTACGTCTTATGGGCTCTGGAGTAGGTGGACAGCCCAGGCCATTCTCTGCAGGAGGAATTAGAATCCCAGTCTCTGACACCTGAAGGCTTAGCCTGGGGAAGGGCTTGGTGAGCCTGTGCTCCACCCCCAACCCTGCTTAGAGAGGGAAGGATGTGTCCTGGAGGCCAGGTGTGCGGGGCCAGAGCCTGATGCACGGTCCAGCACCTTCGGAACAACCCTTCCTGACCGTCTCCACTGTTCTTTTGTGGACAATACGCCCATCAAGTGGCTGCCTATCCTAGACTCGTCCCTAAGACTTAGGGAGTGGATCTTGGTACCTGTGGTGGATAGAATAATATCCCCAGAGACGTCCACATCCTGATCCCCATGTGGTGGAGAGAATAATGGCCCCAGAGACATCCCCCTAGGTTCCAGACAGGAATAAAGCCGCAGCATGTGGGCAACTTGCCCCAGTGACACAGAGAATGACAGGTTGGCTGGAGCCCCGTGCCCATGCTGCACGATAGGCCCTTGGTTCTGCCTCACCCCGAGGCTGGTTGTAACCTACAGACCCTTCGGCAGCCAGCAGTGACCCCCGGCTGGCCAGGTTAGTAGGCTGACCATCAGGCTGGGGATGGTCCTGCACTTTTCCCCAGAGAATCTCCCCAAGGAAACCTCGCTGGGTCCCCCTGCCAAGCGTCCCCATGAGAGCTGATTTCCTCAAAGTGTGACTGTCTGTTCCTGCAGGTTTTCCTCATCCTTTGGGCAGCCCCATGGGACTCCTGGCCACAGCCGTCCTATTCTGCATGCTGCTGGACCCAGTGTTACTCCAGACTCTGGAGCAGCAGGGTAAGGGTATGAACCTGTCTGACCCTTCTCTGCCTGTCTCATTCCCATGTCCTGTGTATCTGGGGACACATCCTGACGCCTGAGTCCAACTGCATGGGCAGAGATGTTATTGCCCAATTAGGTGAAAATGGAGACCAGGGAACAGAGATGTCAGGCAACGTGCTGGAAGTGACATGGCTGGTGAGAGACAGAGCCGGGACTCAGACCCACGCCATTCTTTCTAAAGGGGGCTCTGATTTTAAAGTATGGACACCAGTCTTTGCCACCCCAAGAAAGGAGGTAGGGGACAGTGGGAATGGCTATCTCCCCGTCCTCCACACAGAGGACCTATAGGAATCTTCATTCACTTGCACAAAATCCATGCAGTCCAGCCTGGCCCTTCTCCTGTGGGTTTTGCATATGGAACTGATAGACTATGTGCACTCAGGAGCCCCGAGGTCCAGGGATGGGCAGGAGCTCAGCACAGGGAGATGTGCTCTGGATGCATCTGTGCCATCCGATTTCTGTTGACCATTGAAGACTCTCTTGGTTGAGTATGAACTCAAGGGCATATGCAGCTCTTGCAGGACCCACAGGCTAAGACCAAGGCCCATAGGACTGTTGGGGACGGATGATCATTGTTGTCTTGTGCTGGGAAAGTAGGAGAAGTCTGCAGGAAGCCAAGGGGATGCCAGGGAGGGTGGAGGGCCAAGAAACTCAGGAGGTAAGTGACTTATTTTCAGGCCCTGGAGACCTGGAGAGAGGTGGTCCCTGTGCTGGGGGAGGTGTGGTTGGCACCTTAAATAAAGGAGGATGTGGATGTGAGACACCAAGCACAGAGGCCGTGCGGGCTGAGAAACTCAATATACAAATGGACAAGGGGCAGAGGGTCCTTAAGAACAGAACTCTGGCCCACAACCTGCAGCAACCTGCCCAGGGGACCAGCCCACAGAGCCAGCCTGGTGTCTCCGCGTCAGATGAGCAAGAAGCCAGTTGTCCGTCCCCATGACAATCTGAAAAGCTAAACAATCCCATCTGGAACAACGGGCTCCAAATGGCCAGGACTTGATCAGTAACCAATGGCTTCCCTACGTGTTGACCCCACTTTCTATTTAGGGCCAACCAGAGAAACCAGATATGGTCCCCTAATGAATCCCATATGATGCCCTACTTGTAATGAGCCACCTGCATCTTCCCCACACCCACAGACTCTGCTTAGGGCACAGCCGAACGTTCCCCTTCATCCACTGTGAAACTTGCCCACTCCCCTGTCCACCCTTGATCTCTGAGAAATACCAGTGATGGTGGCCAATGTCCTCACCACAGCAGGCTCTGAATAAACAGCCTCTGCTTGCTCTGACTTGGTAGGTCTTGCCTTACTTACATGGTAGGCATCTTCACATGGAGAAAAGGCACGGAGGTCCAGGTAGGAAGAAGAGATCAATAAGGGGGAGATTCTGTGCATGTGCCAATGCCCTGGGGCCACGTGAGGGGACAGGGGAAGGGGACACCATGTCCCAGCCTTGACCTTTGCTTACAAGACATGGGATGCGTCAGCAGGCAGCAGGTAGAGGCGGAAAAGGGGTAATTTCTGAATCTGGTGATCCTGTCTTTCAGATCTTCCAAATGTGGAAGGGGTCCCCAGTCTAAATATGAAGTTTGATTCTTGGAGAATGGAACTGAGTTGGGACTGCAAAGAAAACGCTACCTACCTCGAATGCGTGATGATTCACAAGGAGAACGGGCCGATCGAAATAACAGTAAGATGGATTTGTTATGGACAATTGCCGTCCTTTACAAAGCTCTCATTACATTAGAAACAAGGCAGCAATAGGTGGAAACAGACAGCATGTGTGTGACCCTGGGGGACACGTCTAGGAGCCATGCTTCTGGGTGCACCAGGGAAGTAAGTCCTGGCCTGTGTCCAAGAGGTGCCCGGTGGCCTGATTCCCTGGGGGACTGAGAAACTCCCTGGAAAATGTCTTTTCCCAAAAGGAAAGGGAGTTCAGGGCCCCCGGGGAGGAGCCCCAGCCCAAAGCTCCTATGAGGTTAGACCTGGTACAGATTGTAAGGTGGGATCCTTGGGGACGCTCAACCACCCAAGGAAGATGAGATGAGGCAGGCTGGTGGGATGGGGGACCCAGGGCAACACAGGTAGATTCCGAAAGTCGGGCACCCAAATGCTCCCAGAATTTCCAGGCATCACTTTCAGGGACCGTAATCAAGGGGAAGACGAATGGCTTATTCTGTGACTTTCAGGCTTCTGTACCCCTTCAAGGGGTGTTGCATTGGGGAACTGCCCCCCTACCACCAGAAACAGCAGCTTCTGCTCAACTGATCCATCAAAAATCATCCACGTGGCCGACTTAATCCCCAGAAAGAAATAGTTGGTCCCCAGTGTTCCATGAAAACAAAGTTACCAGACTGAACAGATACAATGTAAATGTGAAGCCTGCGGGAGAAAGGGATATGAGATAGGACAAGAAAGTGGAATAACATAAAAGAGCGTGCGTTACTCACACCAGTCAGAATGGCTAAAATGAACAAGTCAGGAAATGACAGATGTTGGCGGGGATGCGGAGAAAGGGGAACCCTCCTACACTGTTGGTGGGAATGCAAGCTGGTGCAGCCACTCTGGAAAACAGTATGGAGGTTCCTCAAAAAGTTGAAAATAGAGCTACCATACGATCCAGCAATTGCACTACTGGGTATTTACCCCAAAGATACAAAAGTAGGGACCCGAAAGGCTACGTGCACCCCGATGTTTATAGCAGCAATGTCCACAATAGCCAAACTGTGGAAAGAGCCAAGATGTCCATCAACAGATGAATGGGTAAAGAAGATGTGGTATATATATACAATGGAATATTATGCAGCCATCAAAAGGAATAAGATCTTGCCATTTGCAACGACGTGGATGGAACTGGAGGGTATTATGCTGAGCGAAATAAGTCAAACAGAGAAAGACATGTATCATATGACCTCACTGATATGAGGAATTCTTAATCTCAGGAAACAAACTGAGGGTTGCTGGAGTGGGGGGTGGGGTGGGAGGGATGGGGTGACTGGGTGATGGACACTGGGGAGGGTATGTGTTCTGGTAAGCGCTGTGAATTGTGCAAGACTGTTGAATCTCAGATCTGTACCTCTGAAACAAATAATGCAATATATGTTAAGAAAGAAAAAAAGAAGAAGAAGAATATAGCAGGAGGGGAAGAATGAAGGGGGGGGAAATCGGAGGGGGAGAAGAACCATGAGAGACGATGGACTCTGAAAAACAAACTGAGGGTTCTAGAGGGGAGGGGGTTGGGAGGATGGGTTAGCCTGGTGATGGGTATTGAGGAGGGCACGTTCTGCATGGAGCACTGGGTGTTATGCACAAACAATGAATCATGGAACACTATATCTAAAACTAATGATGTAATGTATGGGGATTAACATAACAATAAAAAAATTAAAAAAAAAAAAAAAAAAAAAGAGCGTGCGTTAAGCTCCATAATGCTTAATGTGATGAGAGATCTCACTGCTCAGGGTGGTGGTCCATCAGCATCACCTCAGAGCTTTGTTACAAATGCAGAATCCCCTGCCTAGAACGTGCTGAACCAGAATCATTTTGACAAGATCCCCGGTGACTGAGGGCACACTGAAATGCGACCTGTATTCCGACCTCCTCAACACTGTAAGACTACCCGAGTCGAGGTCCCACCTTCACGTGGGCATGCCGCCAACCACCCAGAGAATGTACATGGGTGGTGGTGGCGTCTCGGGGTCGGTGGAAGAGCAAACAACATGGAGAGGAGAATAAAAAAAAAGAGTTTCCTAATGCACTGGTTGCATTTTTCTAGCCCCAGGAGAAAGAATGTCACTGCAAGTTTCCGGATTATTCTCTCCATGATGGAGTCACGCTCATGGTTAAAGTAAATAGCACCCAAAGACCGAATCCAGAAACACTGGTCTACACTAACTCAGGTAGGGAAAACCTCACAGTGATCCTTCTGAACATCACTAGCCTCAAGGTAGATCTCTTCCCTTTTTTTTTTCCCAGCTTTATTGAGATATACCTGACACTAGGTATTATATATATTTAAGGTATATAGCTTAAAGCTTTGATATACATATACGCTGAGAAATAATTACTGCAATTAAGCTATTATCCCTCCCTTCAGCCCCCGGAAAGCACCATTTACTCTCTGTGTCGATGCATTTGCCACATGTTGGCCATTGTGAATAATACTGTGATGAACATGGGGATGCGTAAATCTTTTTGGGATCCAGATTTCATTTTCTTTGGAAATATACCCAGAAGTGGGATTGCTGGGCCATATAGGAGTTCTGCTGTCAATATTTAAAGAAACTTCCATATTTTCCACAGTGGCCGCACCAACTTACATTCCCAACAGCAGTGCACAAGGGTTTCCTTCTATTTGCATCTTCGCCAGTATTTATCTCTGCTTTATATATGTATAAATAATATAAATAATATATATATATATATATAAAATAGTCATTTAGCAGGTGTGAGGTAATAGCTCATTGTGGTTTTATTTGCATTTCTTTGATGATGAGTGGTGTTGAGCATCTTTTTGTGTAGCTGTTGGCCATTTGTATGTCTTCTTTTGAAAAATGTCTGTTCAGGTCCTTTGCCCTATTCAGTTTGTTTAAGTTTTTGTTGTTGTTGTTTTTGTTGTTTTCTGTTTTTTGGTTTTTTGGGGCTTTGGGTTTTTTGTTGTTGAATTGTTTGAGGTCTTTATATATTTTGGATTTTAACCTTTTATCAGATATATATGGATTGCAGATATTTTCTCCCATTCCATAGGTTACCTTGTTGCTCTGCTGATTGTTTCCTTCACTGAGCAGAAGCTTTATAGTTTGATGCAATCCCAGGTGTCAATTTTTGGTTTTGTTACCTGTGCTTCTCGTGTCATATCCAAAAAATCATTGCCAAGACCAATGCCAAGAATCTTTTTCCCTATGTTTTCTTCCAGTCGTTTTACAGTTTCAGGTTTTGTGTTTAAGTCTTTAATTGATTTTGACTTGATTTCCATATACGGTGTGAGATAAGGAGGCTATTTCATTCTCCTGCTAATGGATGTCCAGTTTTCCCAACACTATTTAGTGAAGAGAGAATCCTTCGTCCACTCTGTGTTCTTGGCACCCTCGTTGAAGGTGAACCTTGTTGACCATAGCTCTGTGGATTTATTTCTGGGCTCTCTGGTGTCCCATTGATCTATGTGTCTACCTTTATGTCAGTGCCATACTGTTTTGATTACTGTAGCTTTGCGATGTATTTTGAGATCAGGAAATGTGATGCTTCTAGCTTCGTCCTTCTTGCTCAAGATTGCTTTGGCTATTTGAAGTCTTTTGTGGCTCCATATGAATTTTAGGATTCTTTTTCTATTTCTGTAAAGAACGCCATTGGGATTTTGATAGTGATTGTGTTGATCTATAGATCACTTTGGGTAGTATGGACATTTTATCGCTGTTAGTTATTTCAATTCACAAACATGGATCTCTTTCCATTGATCTGTGTGTTCTTAAATCTCCTTCATCAATGTTTTATAATATTCATCAATATAATTTTATAATATTCAATTTACCCACTTGGTTAAGTTTATTTCTAAGTACTTTATTCTTTTTGTTGCTATTATGGATGGGATTAATTCATTTTTTTAAATGTTATTTTTAAGTAATCTATACACCCAATGTAGGGCTTGAACTCACAACCCCAGGATCAAGAGCTGCATGCTCTACTGACTGAACGAACCAGCCAGGAGCCCCAGGATTATTTTTTTAATTCCTTTCCTGAATAGGTCATTGTTAGTGTATACAAATGCCACTGATTTTTGTATGTTGATTTTATATCCTGCAACTTTATTACCTTTATTTATTAGCTATAACAATGTCTTCTGTTTGTTTGTTTAGTCTTTAGGTTTTTCTACACATTATGGTCATATTATCATCAAACGGAGCTAATCTTACTTCTTTTTTAATTTGGATACTTTAATTTCTTTTTCTTGTCTAATTGTTCTGGCTAGGACTTCCCATACTATATTAAATAGAAGTGGTGAGAGTGTCTACCTTGGCCTTGTTTCTTACCTTACAAGGTAAGCTTTCAGTTTTTTGGGTTTTTTTTTTTCCCATTGAGTGTGGCGTTAGCTATGGGCTTTCCATATTTGCCCTTTACTGTGTTGAGGTAAATTGCTTCTATACCTATTTTACTGAGAGTTTTTATCATGAATGGATGTTGAATTTTGTCAAAGACGTTTTCTATAGCTACTGAGATGATTATGTGATTTTTTTTCCTTCATTGTATTAAAATGCTACCACACATTGATTGATTTGCATATGTTGAACCATCTTTGCATGCCAGGGATAAATTCTACGCGGTTACAACGTGCATTCCTTTTAACGTGCTGTTGAATTTGCTTGCTCGTATTTTGTTAATGATTTTTACATCTATGTTTATTAGGATATTGGGATGTGATTTTTTTTTCTCATCCCTTTGGCTTAAGTATCAGGGTGATCCTGCCCTCATAAAATGAATTTGGTAGTGCTCCCTCTTCTTCTATTTTTTTTGGAAGAGTTTAAGGATTGGAGGGGCGCCTGGATGGCACAGTCGGTTGAACACCTGACTCTTGGTTTCTGCTCAGGTCTTGATCTCAGTGTCATGGGATCGAGCCCCGAGTCGGACTCTGTGCTCGGAGGTGAATCTGCTTGGAATTCTCTTTCCCTCTCCCTCTGCCCCTCTCACTCGTGCTCTCTTTCTCTCAAATAAATCAATAAATCTTAAAAAAAAGGATTGGAATTAATTATTCTTTGAATCTTTGGTAGACATTCCAACTATGAAGCCATGTGGTCCACTTCCACAAATTATTTTGTTTGTGTGTCTTCTCAGGTGGGGAGGGCACAGCTGCCCAAAATTTCTCCTGTTTTATCTACAATGCGAACTTCATGAACTGCAGTTGGACAAAGGGTCAAGCTGCCCCTGATGACGTCCAATATTTTTTGTATATACGAGACTCGAGGTAGGTATTGATCTCATGTAGACAATCCTGAGAAGTACGGGGGGCGGGGGAAGCCCTGATTGTTCTCTGAACAGTTTGAATTTTATAGAAGAAAAAGGGAAAGAGAGTGTCCTCATTACATAGAAGACTCAGGAACCCACGTGGGCTGTCACCTGGAAGACCTCTCAGGATTAGCGAACTACAATTATTTCCTGGTGAACGGTACCAGCCAACGGACAGGAATCCAGTTCTTTGATTCGGTTTTGTCGTGGAAGAAAATCGGTAAGAGCCACGTCCTGTGGTGTCAACAGATGCTTAACAGGTGAACCGAACAGAGTTTGTTGGAAGTTTGGAAGAATGGAAGTTTATTCTCTCTCCCAGTTCTGGAGGCTAGAGACCCTGAATCAAGGTGTTGCCAATGGTTGCTTCCTTGTGGAAAGAGACCAACCCATCCTTTTACTCTGAATTAAACGGGGTGACAAGGAGTGCCTACACTGCTAATGAATCCCCCCCCCAACCGCTCCAAAGAAACGAGGGCTCTTCCAACGCCCCCATAGCCTCCAAGAGCTGATCTTGGCACGGGGACAGCCCAGCCAGGCAGGGGTTTTGCCTGCAATCAGGCAGTGAAGCCCCACCAAGACAAAAGGGAAGATGTTCAGACCAGGAGATGGAGGTTAATACTGACCTGTCTGCGGACCTCCCCCATGGAGTAGCACGCACAGCCTTCTCTTGCCGTTCTGGGGGACGCCGTTGGCAAACAGATGCCAACTCTCCAGCTAACCTTCATAGGCCATCGCCCACCCCCGCTCCCCACCTCCGGGCTCACCTGTTGGGGGAGCTCCAGGTGTGCGTACCCAGCCAGGTGGCAGGTGTTCTACCTGTGTCTCAGGGTCTGCATTTCCTGCTCCTCGCTGCAGACAAACCTCCCGTGGCCCTGACTCGGCCACCCGCCTTCCAGGGGAATCCCCGCCTTTCTTTTTCCCTCCCCATGTTTTTAACATTTTTATTTAACCCAGGAAATCCCAATATTATTTCAAACTTCAATCCTGTGCAGTTGTGACTTACAATAAGAAATGCGTGTTTGGTCTCTGTCTTTTTCTGGCACACAGCTGAGAAAACCCTAGGGATTTCCAGGGAGGAGAGCGGTATATGTGCCTTTTGTTATGTTAAGGAGGTGACAGCTGAAAAGCCCCTATGGATGGGCATTGGTTGCCAGGGGAACCAACTGGGTGATTAAAGGATTGGACTTTTCAGTCCCCTCCTATGACCTCAGGGACCGGAAAGGGGCTGGTGTTTGAGTTCAATCCCCAACAGGCAATGATTTAATCAATTGCGTTTCCATAATGAAGCCTCCCTAAAATCCCAAAAGGATGGGGTTTGGAGATCTTACAGGTTGGTGGACATGTGGAGGTTTGGGGAGAGAGGTGCACCTGGTGAGACCATGGAAGCTCCACGCCCTTCCTCCACACCTGGCCCCATACATCTCTTCATCTGGCTGTTCCTGAGTTACAGCCTTTTAAAATAAACCCATGATCTAGTGAGTAACACGTTTCCTTGGGCTCTGTGAGTAGCTCTAGCAGATTAATGGAACCCGAGGAGGAGGTCCTGGGAACTTCCGATCTGTAGCTGGTGGGTCAGAACCATGGGTGTCAACCTGGATTTGTGACTGGCGTCTGACCCAGAGGGTGAAGGGCAGTCTTGTAGGGCTGAGCCCCCTACCCTGTGGGATCTGACGCCATATCCAGGTAGATAGATCAGAACTGCGTTGAATTGTAGGACACCCCGCCAGTTGTCTGAGAATAGCTTGAAGGTGGGAAGGGGGGACTCCACCTGTCAGAACTGGGTGCAGAATCCTACATACACATCACAACAAAGAAGGACCCCCGTCCTGTTGTGAGCTTGGAGATCCAGTGTGAACTTCCCAGTGACTGTGCAACATTCGGTGTGATAAGATACACTGGATGTGAACTTACAGCCAAGTGGCCCTTGAAGGGTTTCAGGAATGAAATCAACCCACGGGGTGAAGATCGGAATGCATGCTACCTAAGTGGGATCAGACACAGAACGCCCATCCTGATCGTTGGTGGAACCCACAGTAGGCGGTCACATTGTTGAAGGACACTGGAGCTCCTTGGTCTTTTCTGACATGCATCCGGTCCTCCCATTGGAAATCATGCCTTTGCTGTCCCCATGGTGGCCCCGTCCCTGCCCAGTCCCCGTATTTCCCTCCTTCCCTCACTTGGGGTTCCCTGCAGCCTGCCAGATCATCCTGTGTGCGCACATCCCAGTGGTCCTCTTCCCCAAGAGGCAACACCCAGACCCACTCAGACTCAGGCCTCTGGGTAACCCCTGGGAGCTGCCCGCAGAAGTGGGTCTGACCTCCGTGGCCCAGCAGAAGCCCGCTGGTTCAGGGGAGTGTCCTGGGATCTTGTTACAGAAATATATAGCCCACCCAACAATATCAGCGTGCACTGCAACAAGTCCTACTGCGTGATCCGATGGGAAAAGCCCAAGACCCGACATAAGCTGTCCAACATGGAGTTCAAGTACCAGCTGGACATCCAGAAACAGGTGAGTGGACTCTGCCCCAAGCAGGACATCGTGCCTCGAGGAGCAGGGGGCAGCAGCCCCTGTGACCTACCACGAGGGCCCAGGTCATGGGAGATAGGCAGGGCTCCGTGACGCATGGGGAGGAACACAGGGGCGGCTGTGGTGGACAGGATGTCCTGGGCATGAGGGTCACCACCATGGCAAGTCCAAGAGAGGTGTCCGCACACCCAGCTGGACCCTAAAAGCCTTTGGCGGTTGTTAGAGATCTCCAAGCAGATGCAGAAAAGAGAGGACCTTCTGCTACTGGTCCACTAGGACCCCACCTGGAGAAGGCAGATTGTCTGCACCACATCCACCTGGACCCACTGTAGACAAGGGGGACTCTCTGCTCCATGACCACACGGACTCATTGTAGACAAGGGGGACTCTCTGCTCCACATCCACCTGGACTCAGTGTAGACAAGAGGGACTCTCTGCTCCAAGACCACCTGGACTCAGTGTAGACAATGGGGAGCAGAGAGGGGGAGCCTCTGCTCCACATCCAAATGGACTCAGTAGACAAGGGGGAGTCTCTGCTCCACATCCACATGGACTCACTGTAGACAAGGGGGACTCTCTGCTCCACATCCACCTGGACTCAGTGTAGACAAGAGGGACTCTCTGCTCCAAGACCACCTGGACTCAGTGTAGACAATGGGGAGCAGAGAGGGGGAGCCTCTGCTCCACATCCAAATGGACTCAATAGACAAGGGGGAGTCTCTGCTCCACATCCACATGGACTCACTGTAGACAAGGGGGACTCTGCTCCACGACCACATGGACTCAGTGTAGACAAGGGGGACTCTCTGCTCCACATCCACCTGGACTCAGTGTAGACAAGAGGGACTCTCTGCTCCAAGACCACCTGGACTCAGTGTAGACAATGGGGAGCAGAGAGGGGGAGCCTCTGCTCCACATCCAAATGGACTCAGTAGACAAGGGGGAGTCTCTGCTCCACATCCACATGGACTCACTGTAGACAAGGGGGACTCTGCTCCACGACCACATGGACTCAGTGTAGACAAGGGGGACTCTCTGCTCCACATCCACCTGGACTCAGTGTAGACAAGGAGGAGCCTCTGCTCCACATCCACCTGGACCCAGTGCAGACAAGGGGGACTCTCCGCTCCATATCCACATGGACTCAGTGTAGACAAGGGGGACTCTCTGCTCCACGACCACATGGATTCAGTGCAGATAAGGAGGCCCCTCTGCTCCACGTCCACCCGGACCCTTATTTGGACCCATCAGCAGCTGGGGTTCAAGGATGAAGCATGATCAGGGTTCATCCTCCCTCAGTGAATGAGTCCATCCCCACCGTCCGCGTGACTTGAGGAGAAGGGTGTATAGGGGGAGCTCTGCCCTTCACGTGGCCCCGACTATTCGGGTTAACCCATGAGCACACTCAATGAATGGATCCTGTAAAAATCTTCAAAATGGAGAAAAGTAAACCTAGTTCTATTTTTTTTTTTTCTAGAGCACTAAGGAACACAGTGAGGATCAACTGGTGAGTTAAAACTCTGACCCAAACTATCACCCTGTAGGGTAACTTTAAATGTTACTCAAGTGGACACGTGGCCCCCCTGGTGGCCAAGATGGGGCAGGCAATGAGTGGGAGAGTGGCGGCTCCCCGGAGGACGGTCCCATCAGTGAAGTAGAGGTGCTCCCAACAGGCCCGCTGTGGGAGGGGGGCTCATCTGGGCATACTTGCCCTGTCCCATTTGTTGAAATTAGTGACCACCTGTGTTGGTCAAGAGTTTTAAGGAGATTACGTGTTGGCCAAGAAAATACTCCTTTGAGTTTTAAGGAGATTATTTCTTCCTTTAAAATACCTCTTAAAGATCATCAAAGTCCTTTATGGTGGCGTGTCCCAAGTCCCAGTGCCACCGTGACCTCAGTCTCCTCCTCCGTCCAATGGGGGGCTTTTACTTGGTTAACGTCCTTGTTGGGATATTACCCACCGGTGGCTCTGCTCCTGTCCCGTGTACCTGCTGCATGATTTCTGCATCTATGTTGACGAGCACCCCAGGAGGGGTTCTGTCGTGAACACGGCACATGCTCATGGTGCTGATTCCCTGAAGCTTTTGGTGCGTAGACAATGCATTAATCTTATACACCATGTATTTGTAGACAGCACCGACGTTTCGCACCGTGAGGGCACGGTTCTGCTTTGCTAGCAAAATGGCCCCTTTCCACGGTGCATTTTCCACATGCTTCTGGAACCGTCATCCGTCCCGCTGGTGCCGCCGAAAAGACATACCCAGCCCCTCCTTTCTGAACACAGGACACCCCTCTCTCAAACTTTCTCTTTTGTCCAAAGATTGAGGTGCCTGGTAATTTGGAAAATAACTACAGCTTCCCAAGTCCGGAGCCCAGACCCAAGCATACTGTAAAAATAAGGACCTCGGATGCGCGGATCCAGAAGTGGAGTGACTGGAGCCAGCCCATTGAGTTTGGTATGTGTCCTGGGAGTGTCCCTAAGTTCATCTCTGAGCCCTTCCCATCCCAGTCCTGGTCCCTGTCCCTGTCCCCATCCCTGTCCCTGTCCCAGTCCCTGTCACCGTCCCCAGAGACTCCTAGAGGGAGGAGTTCCCCAACCACGGGTCTCCATGGGGCTCAGTTCCTTCAAAGAAAGGGACAATCCGCCCAGCCTCCGAAGGGGCTGCCTCAGCTGGAAATGATCAATCACTCCTGGTCCCCATCAACCCCGTTCCTGTCATGATCCCAGCCAGGGGAACACTGACATCAAAGTCGAGCGTGTTTTGGCCTAATCAAGAGGGAGCTATTCATTCCAGGGAACTCAATTACCAACACCTTCCACCACCTTCCTCCCTGGAACCTTTATGGGTTGGCACGAATTTAATGGTTTGGACCAAAAGCCAATCGCGTACTCAAGAAATCTGCATTTCCACACTACCCCTCCCTCCCAAATATTTTCAAAGTGTTTCAGCAAGCATTTTATGTATATAATTTTATGGATGTTTTTTTCCTGATCCAAAAACGGAGACTTTAATAAGGGCTGGTATAAAATGTATGTGAAATGTTTATCCAGAGGTAAAACATAAGTTCAAAGAGATGGGACAGTGGGTTCTTAGCTATGACTCCAAAATGAGGAACAACGAAATTTAAAAAAATAGGTCAACTGGCGTTCATCAAAATTAAAAACTTCTGTATCATCTGGAATGAGCACTTTTTAAGCAAATGTATTATTATTAGTATTAGTATTACTATTATTTTGTAAGAGGGCACATTTCATATGTTAATATGGAAAACTCTCAAAACGCCAGACCCTTAATCTGGTTATGGTCCTCCTGATGGGACTGGGGTTTTTTGTTTTGTTTTGTTTTTGTTTTTAAAGATTTCATTTATTTATTTGAGAGACACAGCGAGAGAGGGAACACAAGCAGGGGGAGTGGGAGAGGGAGACGCAGGCTTCCCGCTGACCGGGGAGCCCGATGCGGGACTAGATCCCAGGACCCTGGGATCGTGACCTGAGCCGAAGGCAGACACCCAACCGACCGGGCCACCCAGGCGTCCCAAGGGACTGGGTTTCTTACTTGGATTTTTAAAACTGGACTTTTTAAATAGTAACAGATAAAATGTGCCCTGTTACAAGAATAACGAGTTGTAAAAAGTGCACATTCCAGATGATAAGCAACACGGAAGATCTAATACTAGCTGTGAGGTAACTTTGTTCAAACCGTATGCTTGGAAAAGTGTATTTGGGGAGGGAGGGGGAACGTTTTTGTTCATTTATTTATTTTTAAATTTTTTTTATTAATTGATTTTTTTTTTGCCCATTTTTTTAAATCGGGTCGTCTCGTTGCCAGAGCGTGTTATGGTCTGGACGCTCATGAGGTTGTTTTGGCTCACGGAGGTTTGCGGGAAGGTTTCGGGATGGGCGCTTTGCTGTGCATTGATTGCCCTCCCGCTCCGAGCCTTTCTCGTTAGCCGTGAGCCGGCGAGGGAACGAGCAGGCCGTGCACTGACCGTTCATCCGAAGGGGTGTGTCCCCCTCTCTCCCCAGGTTCCGAGGAAACCGAGCCCAGCCTCGTGCCCATCTATGCACTGGTGGTCCTGGGGACCTTCATCACTGCCCTGATCCTCGGCTGCCTTTTGAAAAGGTAACCTCCGCTGATGGGTTGGCATCCTCCTTGCAGATGGGCAACACAGAGAGAGCGCTCCTTCAGATGGAGCGCAGGGAGCCCACTGGTGTGACAGCCCTCCAGGGAGGTCTAGCGGGCAGCCGACGGGGGCTTAGTCCTGACCCCTGAAGGGCAGCCCTGGATGCACATTCTCAGATGCTTCCAGGCCCTGGGGCCATGCTGAGCCTACCTGTCTGGGCCTCACATTCCAGCTGGACGCTGGACCTCCTCTGAGGGTTTGCATTCAGTCCCACTGAGCTTCATCTTTCTGGAATGCCTCCCCGCCCAATCCCTCGTCTGGCCCTTCATTTCCCCCTATAAGTCTTACCGAGTCCTGGAATCCTCGGGGCCGCCAAAGCCCACTCCCTTCCCCGAGGCCTCCTGGGAGCCTTCACATCCACATCTCCCCGCTTACCGTCAGCCTGTCCGTGAGCTCATCTGTGGGCAGCTACCACGTCTTGTCAGATGTGTGATCTCAGCACCAAGCAGGGTCTCGGGGGCACCTCACAAATGCCTCTGAATGAACATGCATACGGGGAAGAATTAATTCTTTAGTTGCAGGCAGATTGCACGGCATGCTTTGCAAAGCACGGAGAGTTTTGCCACTGATGATTCTCCTGCACCCTGTGGGGACCCAGGGGGTGTTCTCCTGTGTGCACCCCTCGATGCCCCCCAGTCCTGGTTGGGCGTCCTGTGTGCATTTCCCTGAGGATGGACCCGCGTGGCTCACTGCACAGGGATGGAGCCTAAGGACAAGGACTCTGCCCTGCCTGCTGGATGCCCCGGTCACGGCATGGCACCACCCCGTGCTCTGGGGACCCTGGACCTGGGGGCAAAGGGGAACAGGGGCAGCCCCACAACCTGCTGCCAGAATGGGGATGGAGCGCGTGCCCTACCCAAGGACAGTTATCTTAATGAAAAGCTATTTGAGTTTCCTGTGGTCACAGGGGAAAAAATGACCACAAACCAGATGGTTTGAAATGACAGAAATTAATCATCTCCCAGCTTTGGTGACCAGCAGTCTGAGATCCAGACGGGGCAGGACCACCGAGATCCAGGCGGGGCAGGGCCGTGCTCCCTCCTGAGGCTCCAGGGGAGGGTCCTTCCTGCCTCTTCCAGCTTCTGGGGCTCCAGGCGTCCCTGGGCTCGTGGCCGCGTCCCTCCCATCTCTGCCTCCGTCCTCACGTGGCTTCTCCTCTGTGTGTGTCTCTCCTCTTTTTTTTTTTTTTTTTTTTTTTTTAAGATTTTATTTATTTATTTGACAGAGAGAGACACAGCGAGAGAGGGAACACAAGCAGGGGGAGTGGGAGAGGGAGAAGCAGGCTTCCCACCAAGCAGGGAGCCCGATGTGGGGCTCGATCCCAGGACTCTGGGATCATGACCTGAGCCGAAGGCAGACGCTTAACGACTGAGCCACCCAGGTGCCCTCTCCTCTTCTGTGTCTTATAGGGACACCTGTCCTTGGATTTAGGGCCACCGTCATCCAGGATGAGCTCATGTTAACTTGATTACAACTGCAAAGATCTGATTTCCAACAAGGTCCTATTTCCAGATTCTGGGGCTCAGGACTTGAATATATATTTTGGGGGGACACTACTGAGCTCAGCAGAAGCACCTCCAGGTCACAGAATGTGAGGTGCTTTCCCTTCGGTAAGAGAGAAAGCAAACGCCCCTTTGAAAATGCAGCAAGACTCCGATGTTTGGCAAAAAGGAAGTCTGCTGTTTAAATAAAAACGCTAGAAATAGGGGGCAAACCCTTAAGCCAGCATATAGACAGAAGCCTGCGAGACCGGAAACTGTGCTCTTCACGGTTGGATGGATGTAGGACAGACACATGCCTTGTGGTCCGAGGGACCCTGGGCTCCCCCAGGCTGCCTGTGACTGGCCGCATCCCCCTGTCCTATCCCCGTACCCGAGTGACCGAGTGAAGGTTCTAGAAAGATCCTATCACTATGCGATCCTATAGCGTCTCCTGTTGGCTCATCTGTCTCAGATTTGAATTGCCCTGCTGTGAGCCTTCCGTGAGATTGTTCTACAGCCGGCGGCCCCGGAGGCTTCTCGCACCGCGGGCAGGAGGACGTGTCCCTCCTCGCTGTGAGAAGGACACGTGTCCTCAGACTCTTTCCTTCACATGCTTCCTGTCTCCCTAGGTTCCTCGCGTCAGAGAGCCTCTTCCCACCGATTCCGCACATCAAAGACAAATGGAACGATACCCATCAGCCTGACCACCAGGTGGGTAAGGGTGGGGGGCAGAGCAGAGAACCAGGACGGGGAGGGGGCAGTGCCCCCGGGGGACTCCCCTGCATGTCCGCCCGAGGGGGACCGTGCTGTCCTTCATGGACGATGTGGCTGGGATGCCGTGTCCTGCTCGCCGGCCGACCCTGGGCATCAGGGGTTAGGGTCTTCTCTGTGAGGTGCGTCTGGGGAAATTGGGGGCGCCCTGGGGGCAGAGGCAGAGGCGGGGAGAAGGGGTCTGGCCTGATCTCATGGAGAGAGAACCCAAGGGCGTCCAGAAGGACCAGGGAGGACGAGGGCTCTGCTCCCCAGACCCCATGCGTGCACTCGTCACCTCTGACCGACCCTGGGGCGGCGGACACATTTCCTCCCACTGGCAGCTGCAACTCTGTCCCAGGGCCGCCCCACAGGGGGAGTCCCTACCGTCTGCATCATGTCTGCCCATCTCCGTGACCCCCACCTGCGAGCCAGACGGACGTCTCATTTCCTTGTTATCAATGATCAATATCAGCAATATGATCATACACCCTGAGCCCCTCCCCAGTCCAGGGTCCCACCTAGCTCACCAGGCCTGGAGAAGCCCTCTTCCCCTCCCTTGGTCCCCAGGCTCCGTCATGCCCCAGGACGTTTGCACCTGCTGGCACCTATCCCAGGCATCCCCACGGGCGGTCCTGCTGATGCCCCCGCTACAAGATCTCACTCCCGCTGGGTCCCCGATTCCCATCTACATCCGTGGCCCAGTAGGGTCCTGCTCTCTGGGCTCCTGAAACCCCAACATCCCCATCCTCCCTCTCCTCCTCAGGTCATCTGGGAGAACTTCACCTTGGACACGGAAAAAGGTGAAAACGAAGAGATCCTCACTGTGGAAGAAGTCACAGTGGCCCCGGCGAGCAAGTGAACTGCATGGACTCTTCCAGCCCCAGAACATTCTGGAAGCTTTTTTTTTTTTTACTTATTATTGTTGTTGTTTTGAGCAATTATTTATATAGTGTTCTATTTTTTTACTTTAAAAGAATGTGATATTTTGCAAAGATGCTTGTAGTCGGAGGGATTGTTGAATGCCCTTGGATCCTGAACCCATGATGCACCTGCTTCTCCCCCAGGGAAACAAAGAATTCTCCCTTGCATGATGGCGGCTCAGGCGCCCGCCTGCCAGGAGCCACTGGGGCTGGGACGTGGGTCTCTGGCGTGTCTGCTGTTGCCGTGGGAACATTGCCTTCCCCCTGTTTCTGCACCAGCTGCAGCTCAGCCCCATATGGGGGCCATCTGGGGGTCTTGAATAGTTGTCTCCGTTGCAAAGTCCCATTTGCCACCTAATGTGACATGTTCTCAGGCTCCAGGAATCGGGGTGTGGACATCTTTGGGGACATTGTTCCATCCACCGCATGGGGATCAGGACGTGGACACCTTTGGGGAGATTATTCGGTCCACCACTCAGGAATCGGGTTGCGTCTACCACACGGGGATCAGGATGTAGACGTCTCTGGGGACATTATTCCGTGCACCACATGCAGACGTGTTTGGGGACGTTGCTCCATCCACCACACGTGGATCGGGATGTGGACATCTTCGTCTGCAGGCATGGGCAGGGATCAGAGGGGTCTTCTCGCAAGGATCCTGAAACCAACTCTGCACCTTGACCTTTGAGACACGGCCACCCCCGTGAAGGTAAGTAACGGGGAAGTGTTTAATGTGGGTCTTGTTGAGACAAGAAGCAAGTCCCACGCGGGGAGTGAACCGTGAGGGACCGCATGGTGTGCATGCAGCGGGTACCTACGGAAAGTTTTAGAAGCCAGTGAGAGTGTGCTATGGAAATCACGGCTCGCCTAGGCATTGGATTTGTTGATGAGGATGAAGCTCATGGGGAGAGCAAAATGTATCGGGAAATATAGAAAGATACATATAGATACAGACACAGGTCTATGGATATAGAAATATATATACAGAAGAGAGAGTAAACAGTATATGTGGACATATGCACAGAGAGAGACAGAGACAGGCAGATACATATTTGGAGAAATAAGTATGGACATATATACAAAAAGATACACATGAAGATGGTAGAGAGACCGATCTCAAGGAAGTGGCTCTTGCAATGGTGGGGCTGGTCCGTGTGAAACCTGCAGGGCAGGTGGGCAGGCTGGAGACGCAGGTGGCAGGTGATATTGCACACCTGAGGCAGAATTGCTTCTCTGGGAAACCTCGGTGTTTGCCCTTGAGACCGTCACCTGATTGGACAAGGCCCACCCCCCTGTGAAGTAACATCTCTTCAAGTTAGCAGCTTGTGGATTTTTTTCTTTCTTCTTTCTTTCTTTCTTTCTTTTTCTTTCTTTCTTTCTTCTTTTTTTTTCTTGTGGATTTTTTTTTTTTTTTGTCCCACCTGCAAAACACCTCTAGCTGAGTGTTTGATTGAGTAACAGGGGGCTTGTCCCCTGTCTGTGTGAACACACGAACGGATCCTCATGGAACCATTTCAAGTGGGAATGCATTGCAATGTGCTCTGCAGCGGGTCCCCTGTGCATGTCCCAGGTGACACGTGCCAGGGCGATGGGGCCCTGTTCCCTACGGTAGTGCCCCACCACCACCACCCGTGCCTTCCCAAGGGGCTCCTGTGTGATTGGGTGGGTCTGCCCAGGGTGAGGGGGCCCTACCCCAGGAGCTTTGCTCTGCAATTTGCTCCTGATAAAGCTTCAGGGAACAAAATTATATGCTCAGGGCCTGCAGTGATCCCCCAGCTGCTGAACCCCACTTCAGAGGTGTCAGGGGCCTCACCTCAGTCAGCTCACCAGGAAATGAAAAGGAAAACAGAACCAAAAGAAGCATTGATTTACAGCATTTTCTGCTTCCTGTGTTGCAGATTGTCCGATGGTCTGACAGGAGCTGTGACCTCTCCTGGGTGTTCAGCGTGGGCTCCCCGAGTATGTACTAGGTGGTTCCAGCTTGCCCCTGCCTCGCAGGTTCCGACCAGCACTTCCCATGAGTCCTGTCCATCTGTCCATCCGTAAGATCATGCACATGATGCAGGAAACCTGTTTCCCTTCCTTCATGTCTATGAAACACCATCACGCCTTCACACGTGGGGGTGTCCCTTCAAGCCAAGAATTGTCCGTGGAAAGTAAATGCTGCCCAGAGTCATGAGGGACCAACCTGGCCTCCAGGATGACCGATGCCAGCCCAACGGAGGCCGACAGCAGAGGACAGGACCTCCACGTGGCAGGAGTACGGCTGGCCGCCCAAGGGGCCCATGCAGGAGTGTGAGGGGTACAAGCACGGACGGCAGAATCAAGGCACTTTGAAATTTTGCCCCGGAGCGGCCCAGATGGGACCAGAAGATTCTATGCACAGAAAACAAAAAGCCAGGTTTCTGTGAACAAAACTATCCACCGGCAAACAATGGATTCGGGAGAATCTAAATCACATTGTGAAGTAGAGACGTTTTATATTTAGCCTTTCCACTTTCTAGTTCCTGCTTTCCTTCCCCGTTCTGCCTCCCATGACGCCCTCCCCTCTAACCCTTAACTTCTATGAAAGAGTGACTTCCTGCATTTATGAGCGGTTGTGATATCAGTCATTGTCACCTTAGTATGAATTGGCAGCCACCTTCCCAGGCTGGTTGCCTTTCATTGTCAGGTGTAAGGGCTGATGGTTTTGTGAGGTTTAAAAGAGTCTAAACTCGGCCGGGGGGGGGGGGGGGGTGCTGGAGAGACTTCTTTTTTTCAGGAGACATTTTCAGTGTCCCTGGAATAACCCCGTAGGAAAGATCCCCTGGTGAAGTCCTCGACTGGAAGATGGGTGCAGTGTCAGGGCAGGATGAAGCTCCAGGAGAAGCAGTTCCAGGTGCAGAGGGACCCTAAGACCCCAATCCACACAGGATCCTGGAAATGGCTCTCTGTCTGGATGCTGGGGGTGGTCTCACCCCAGCTCTGGGTCCCACCCAGAGGACGCCCAAGAGGACTAGGAGTCCAGGAGGAAGACCTTCAGGGGGTCAGCAGGCTGTGAGGACCAGTCGCAACCTGGGGGTTAGATGGGCTCCTCCTTGGAGCCCTTTCTCCTTAGAGGCGGGGGCCACACCCGCTTCTGGGGAGAAAGCCTCCCTGAAGCGTGTTCTCCTGAGATAAACAGTCTGGGGTCACACTCGGCTTCCATGTGCTCACATTGTCAAGAACATCAGGGGAAGGCACACAGCGGGGTGAGTAGCTGACAGATCAGGGGAACAGAGCTGGGGTGTACCCCATGTTCTTGCAGATGCATGAGAAAATGCCCCATGTATGAAAGCAAGCTCTCTGCCCATGGTGGGAGGAGTTCTCCAGAAAACATGAGAACTGAGCATGCCCTGGGGGATCACAGGAGGCCAGGGAGGCGAGTGGGGGTGCTTTCCCTTGCACAGACAGGGGGAGAGGGGCCAGGAAAGCAGGGCAAGTGTTGGCCATGTGTAGGGGAGACGGGGACCCTGTGGAAGATAATCTGAGTCTAGATAATGTAGGCAGGGCAGCTGGGGTTTAGGCAGGGGTGTTTGGACAAGTTTCCAGGGTGCTCATAACAAAGCAGCACAAACCAGGGGGTGGGAGGGCTCAAAACATCCGGCATACGTCCTCCCCAGCTCTGGAGACCAGAAGCCTGAGATCGAGGCGGGGCAGGGCTGCTGAGATCGAGGCGGGGCAGGGCTGCTGAGATCCAGGAGGGGCAGGACCACTGAGATCCAGGTGGGGCAGGACCACCGAGATCCAGGCAGGGCAGGGCCAAGCTCCCTCCCAAGGCTCCAGGGGAGGGTCCTTCCTGCCTCCTCCAGCTTCTGGGTCTCCAGGTGTCCCTGGGTTTGTGGCCACATCCCTCCCGTCTCTGCCTCTGTCCTCACGTGGCTCCTCCTCTGTGTGTGTGTCTCCTCTTCTGTGTCTTATAGGAACACCTGTCCTTCGATTTAGGGTCACCCTGATCCAGGATGAGCTCATGTCAGATCCTTCACTTGATCACATCCCAAAGACCCTATTCCCAAATAAGGTCCCCTTCCCAGGTACCAGGGGCTAGAACATGGGCATATATTTTGTGGGGGAGAAAATCCCACCCACTACAGCCTTGTAATGAGGACTCCCTTCCCCACTGGGTGAGCCCCCAATGTCCCAGTCTGTCCCCAGCTGCACCTGTACCGCTTGTCCCCATGCACGGCCTCCAGATGAAAGGTGCCACTGCATTCACAGTTTTCGTAGATGGCGAGATGGGGAGATGGGGGACCAGGAAAGCAATGTGGGGAGCAAGTCTGGGGGCCTCTCCTGTCCCTTCCGATTCACAGGCTGGGGACTTCAGAAATAAAACATTTGAAACCTGGGACCCGTTGCTTTTAACGCCAATGGGTGAGGATGGGGAAACATTTCTGTGTGATGTTGTCACCGAGGGTGTGTGACATCATGGGGTCTGTCCCCAGTGCATTGTAGCCAAGAATGCACCGCTCAGCTTGTAACAGTGTAGCGACATCACTTGTGACAAATGTAACAAATGTACTGCCCAGAAGAAGATGTTCATAATCAGGGAAGTGCAAGAGGTGGTTGGGGAGGTCATGGGAACCCTGCATTTCCTGCTCAGTGTTTCTGGGAACCTGAAACTGCTTTGAAAAGAAAAAAAAAAAAAAAGAGGTCTAATAATAATAATATTGACAATAAAAGTCCCAGAAGGGAGAAGCAGGTGAAAAGCAGAAAATAAAGTGTCTCACGGTCATTTGAGGCAAAAAAATTGTCTTGGAAGATTCTGTCTTTTAGGTTTGGACGCACGGGACATAGGACAGAAAAGTGAGCTCGGAAAGTGTCATTTTTGGGTGCATCTCAGCGCAAATCGAGTCACTTCCAACGTGCACGGACACGTTCCCAGCTCTTGTGTCTCTGTCTCTCTGTGGAGACCCCGGCAGGCAGCGGAAGATTCTAGAATCCCACCCACCACTTGCTGCCGGCAGAAGTCCCCATGTTGTGCGGCAGAGCCAGCTGACCAGTCGGATCTGAGGGTCTCGGGGACCCCTCCCTCACGTGGAGCCCGGCCCAAAGTTAGTAACACCTGTTGCGTGTAGGGGCCACGCAGGGGACCCCGGTCCGTCCGAGGCGGCTGGGCAGGCGCAGGGGGGGAGACAGGATGTGGAGACTCTGACTCACCATCCCCGTGTCTCAACAGCCCTGCTGTCCGAGTTCTCGTTGTGGGGCGGGACGCGGGGTCCTGCGGGGAGGCCTGTGTTTGCCCGGATGGCCTGGGCTGTCCCCACCCTGAGCTTCGGGACCCGGGGTTAGCACGAACGAAGCATGCGAACACAGCACGTGGGCCCCCCGCCCCAAAGCTCTGTCTCCCCGCACGGCTCCCAAGCAGTCCCCGTGAACCCCACAAGGGCTGTCACCTTGCTCGCACGTACTGGGGGACGTCCCCAGAGCCGTCACCGAAGTGCCAGGTACAGACGCGGCTGCAGACCTTCGCATCCCTCGGAATTCAACGTGTCCCGCGGTTCACGACTCCGGGGACGTCCACTGGGCTGGGTGTTGCGGGCATTCGGTCAGGTGAGCGTGAGCGAGTGTGTCAACTCTGCAAACAACGCTGGACATTTCCCCTACAAAGATAACCTTTTCGAAGGCTCACGTACGGACCTGGGGGGCAAAGTTAAATTTGAAAAAGGCCCCAACACCTCTTGCCACATACCCCGCGTCTTCATACATCGTGTCTAAAACCAGTAACAACGTGGTTCCCGCCCAACCAACGTTGCTTCTCCACCTCTAACAAGGGTTCCGATTTGGGGGCACCTGCCGGGCTTGGCGGGTAGAGCACCTGAACGCTTGATCTCGGGGTCGTGGGTTCGAGCCCCACGCCAGGTGTCGAGATCACTCAAAAACAAAAAAATAAAGGTACACGTTCCATGTAAGCAGTGTGACATGATTTTTGGTGACCACCGAGAAGCTTAGTTTTTTAAAGAGCACCTTAACGAGGTATCGCAGAGATAGAATGTTCTCCACGTGATTGAAACGTAAGGCATGACACCGTGTGATTTATGCAGACACCTGCGAGATCGTGTCCACGGTGCGGATGGTGAACACCTACGTCACCCCATCAATGCCACGCAGGACTCGGGACACACAGGTGACTCGTATACAACTGGATTGCGGCATCCACCCCGTGCATGGTGGAAAACCCACATATCACTTTTGACTCCCCCAAACACTTAATTAGGAGGAGCCTGCTCTTGGCTGTAAGGCTGACCAATAATAATGCGCAGCGTCCATTAACACAGTTTCGTGTGTTCTGTGTATCATAGGCTGTGTTCTTAACAATAAAACAAGCCGGAGAAAATCAAATGGGGTGAAGAGCGTCATAAGGAAGAGAAAATACATTCGCAGTCCCGTCGTGTATTCATCAGAAAAAAAGAAAGAAAAAATCTGCACGTAAGTGGACCCAGGTATTTCAAACCCGCGTGGTGCGAGGGGTCGCCTGATTTCTGAACAGTTAATAACTCTTACAACAGTTAGGGGAGGTTTGAATAATTAAATAATTGTAAAGTGTTCTGGTTTGCCCATTCTGAGCCGGGGAGCATCGAGGTCACCCCCGCCAAGCACGCACCGTGCCCAGGGTCCATATTCTGTGCCCTCTGGTCGTGTCTGAGGCATCAGATGGTTTTGCCAAAGGGGGTCCGTTCTCCTGGCCTCCATGCCGACCGACCAAGAGACGGCAAGCTGCCATCATTCCTCAATTATCCGCCGATGGTGGGCGTCAGCCATGCTTCCTTTTCCTGCTGCCAGCCCGTCCCCGTGGTCGCGACGTTCATGGCGAGTTTGGGGGGTCGGGGTGGGTAAGACTCGACCACGTGACCCACTGCCCAGACTCTCCCACGAAGCTCAGAAGGACCCGCCAGCCTGCACCGTCCACCGTGCTCTGCATTCTTGACGGCTTGCTGTGTGTTCTAGAACCTTCCAGACCCGCACACCCCGAGGTCATCCCTGCCCCAAGGCTTTTGCACCGGTGTCTCCTATGCCCCCCGAATCTTCCGCGGGCTCCCTTGGTTCATCAATGCATCTGTTTGACCGTGTCCTACTGGGTAAGACCTAACGCATGTAGCCAGGAGGGCACAGCCCTGCTCCGGCAAATCCCCCGTTTCCTGCCTCGCTCCTGTGCATTCGGCGTCCCCACCGTCCCTGACAAGTTCCCTCCTCGTGGCCATGCTTTGCCCTGGAACGTCAACCCCGCGACAGCAAGCTCTTTGTCATCCCTTTCTCCATTCCCCCATCACCAACGCCGCAGACGACACCAGATTTGGTGAGATCTGCCATCCGTATTTCTGGGATTTATAGAATAACAGGGTGGCTGAGGAGTCCAGACCCCCTTTCCTTCCTACCACGGGCAGTTCCCGACTGCCCATTCAGCTTTGCGGGCACCCGCGTGGGGCTCTTTCTTCCCCACAACCAGGGATCTGGCTGGAGAGGGCGCCATATTGAATCCACAGGCACGAGGCACTTTCCCTTTCAAATCAAAGCAAAGAGAGACCCTTCCCGCCAACACTCCTGCTTTTCTACAAACCTCCCACTTGCTTCTGGGTTTGGGAGTGAAAGAGTCACCTGCTCCTAGAGTAAAGAGCAGGAGTGTAACTATTGCATAAGGCCATGGGGGATCACGTCACCCATCAAATGGTAACCCATTCCCTACCCAGGGACATGGTTTGGACTTTGTAGACCCCACGAAGACAAGGCGTTCCAGAGCATAGGCATCCCAAGAGCTGTCTTTCCAGCCACGCACTCCCCTCAAGTGGCGTCTCTGGGATCTCTCTTGTCTACACCGCGGGATGAAATGGTCTTTGAGAAGAGCAAACAAGGCGATAGGCACATTTCATGAGAAAAGCCTCCAAAGGACACCATTTCTGAGGGAGGAGAAACCCAGGGAATGGTTGTCCCCATTCCCGAGAGCGCTGGGGGCATGATGACCCTGCTAGTACGAGGAAGCAACCACTTCCGAGCTCTCCCACTGGATCCGTCCATCCAGGCTCCACGGAGGAGGGTGGTCAGAGAAGAAGGAAGGCACATGCTCCCGAAGTGGCAAGGAGCCGTCCCCTCAGAGCAGAAGCATTGGAGGCTTGCATCCCCCCTGGGGGAGCCTCGGGGACACACGCCAGGACCAGAATCACGCACGACATAGAGCAGAGCTGAGTGCGTAGGAAGGGCTCGCCTTCCCGCGAGTGGAGGGGAGCGTATGCGAGCGCAGGCCCGGGGGCCAGAAGTCTCCAGAGCATGACCCAGAGCACACACACCCTGACCACCCCAGAGGGAATAGGTGGACAAGTGGCCAGAGACATTCTGCTGCAAAAAAAAGAGGAACCCCAAGATGCTGATAAAAGCAAGGGGCCGGCTTCGAGCTTGAGACAGACGGCGGGCTGTGTTGGAACGTTTCCTGTCCGGTGGGGCGATAACGCGGGCTGGCCGCTCATTGAGAAGGAGGACCCAGCGGATGCCAGATAAGGCATCTCTGCAAATGCTGACCTGAGCATGAATTGCGGGTGGGCGTCCGTATGCAGGAGGCTCTTGGCCAGGCTCTTTCTGCTGGTTCCCTGTGCCGTCCTGGGGACCGCGGCCTGCAGCGCTGCCAATCAACCGGGCAAGACAGCGCCTTCCAAACGTGCTGCAACGCTCCAAGAACGTTCTGGAAAGCTGGCTGACCAGTAAGTTGGACGTTTCTCACATCGGTAGGGCAGTGGCTTTGGCGTGATCCTACGGCAGGGCGGGATCGGGATGGGAGGGAAACGGGTGCGGGGCTCGGTGCGTCCCTCACGGAGCGGGGGTGGGGGGCGGAGGGCGAACTGGTGGGGGTGAGCATCCCCACGGCAGGAAGACGGGAACCCACGTCTTGGGGAAGCCGCCGTGTTGTGTTGCTTTATGAAACACAGAGCCGGTAGGGCGGGCGGCGTGTGCATGAATGGTCGCGGGGTCTGGCTAGTGTGTAGAAGGCATATTACTCCTGGGTACTCACACGCTATTTCCTCAGGGGTTAAGGATTCAGGTCACCGAGGGCCGGGCTTCGAAACTGACGGGTCCCAGAGCCGTGGTCCAGGCGGGGACGCGGGCTCTAGACTGCCGGTCTGCACGGGGTGGACAAGCTGCCTTCCCCTTGCAGCTTCCCGGGGGCGGGGGTCCCCAGGAAGGGTGTGGCCTGGGGAGGACAGCACGGAGGCCACCCAGCTCCATCCCGAGCAAGGCGAGGCCGTGACGTGCAGCCGCCGGCAGCGATGGGCGAGCTCGCAAATTGTCCCTGCGGCAAATGTTGACAGCTCCGATCTGTCCACCTGGAAGCTGGAACCACTGAACCAAAGGGCAAAGGTGAGACCTACGTGGGGGGTGGGGGGGATTGCCGCCAGAGGCAAAGCGTTGTTCCCAACGGAGGAGACTCGCAGCGTCTCCGGGAAGGGGCCGGGTGCTATCTATAGCCGGCGGCCAGAGATTGGGGATAGATCGCTGAGACACGGGAAAGAAAGCAGGCCAATGCCCAATTTAGGACTAAATACATCGAACCCCTTTTATTTCTGTTTGCATATTTTCCATAACCCCATGCATATTTGCATAACCCCAGATAATGACACTGGGGTTACTTCTGGAAACACCCTGGTGGCTTAGAAATACACAGCGAGATATTTTTCATTCAGATATGGGCTTAAGGTTTGCCTCAAACATCCCACGGGACGGAGGAAAGGAGGCAGGGAGGTACAGGGGACGAGTGAGGGGGCGTGATGACAACTGTCAGAGAGAATAGAGGGTCCCACCTCCCCCGTGCACCCTCCAAAAGTGCAGAGAACTCAGTGCAGACATGTCTCCAAACTCCTGCAGTCTGCACAAGGCTCAGGGAGAAGAGTTGTCTTATCAAGGATGGCCGTGGGCATGCACACCAAAAGAAAAAGGAATCTTATTTGTTCGTAAGACGTGCAGAAAAAACGGGGTGCCCAGAAGGGTTAATGGGCATGTCGTTGGGTCAACGCCATGAGAAGGGCAATTGGAGACTCTGTGAAAATGCCAAAGTCCCAGGCCTGGCGCTCAGCCACTCATATGTCCCGCGTGGGCCTCTCCACCTGCCCGTGCCCAGACGCCGCCACGTCCCTCCAGGGGATGCCGAGCCCCAGGCAAAATGCAGAAACGCACACACTTGTTTTCCGTGCCTCAGCGACACAGTCTGCGTGTCATGGTTCTTGTCCGTCCCCCAGGAGAGCACCGAAGCTGACGAATGCAGCAATTTCAGGACAAATCAGGAGTTGGCAGAGGGGGCAGCTAATTCCCAGCAGGGGCCTGGGGTCCTGAGTTCTAATTCTGTCCACCCTGCTGGATGCCCCAAGATGACAGGGGTGCATCCAGCCCTCCCCTGGCTCCCCCCGCAGGGTGGCCTGTCCCGAAGGTGGGTACTTACAGAGCCTCACACCTGCCCTCAGCTCCCACCTCCGGAGTCACCAGGCATCCGTGCCAGGGTCCAGACAGGAGCCCCCACTCCTGGTCCCTGCATGCAACAGACAGTGGCCCCATCCTTCGGCCCTAGGACTCACAATGCAGACACAGCTGAGGGTGGGGACAGCCTGGAACACTCACCCAGCGTCAGCAGGCATTGCTTTCCTGGAGACTAGGCTGTGGGAGTCGGCTCGGGCAGCCGTAACAAATAGCCCAGGTGGGGCGACTTCAATAATAGACATTTATTGATCCTGGTCCTGGAGGCTGGGAGTCTGAGATCCAGGCAGGGCTGGAGGCTGGGAGTCTGAGATCCAGGTGAGACCGAGGCTGGGAGTCTGAGATCCAGGTGGGCTGGAGGCTGGGAGTCTGAGATCCAGGCGGGGCTGAGGCTGGGAGTCTGAGATCCAGGCGGGGCTGAGGCTGGGAGTCTGAGATCCAGGCAGGGCTGGAGGCTGGGAGTCTGAGATCCAGGCAGGGCTGAGGCTGGGAGTCTGAGATCCAGGTGAGACTGAGGCTGTGAGTCTGAGATCCAGGCAGGGCTGGAGGCTGGGAGTCTGAGATCCAGGTGAGACCGAGGCTGGGAGTCTGAGATCCAGGTGGGCTGGAGGCTGGGAGTCTGAGATCCAGGGGGGCTGGAGGCTGGGAGTCTGAGATCCAGGCAGGGCCGAGGCTGGGAGTCTGAGACCCAGGTGGGCTGGAGGCTGGGAGTCTGAGATCCAGGGGGGCTGGAGGCTGGGAGTCTGAGATCCAGGGGGGCTGGAGGCTGGGAGTCTGAGATCCAGGCAGGGCTGAGGCTGGGAGTCTGAGATCCAGGTGAGACCGAGGCTGGGAGTCTGAGATCCAGGCAGGGCTGAGGCTGGGAGTCCGAGATCCAGGGGGGGCTGAGGCTGGTTCCTCCTGAAGCCTCTCTCCTTGGTGTGTAGACCCCATGTCCTCCCTGTGTCCTCATGTGGTCATCCCTCTGTGCTTGTCTGTGTCCTTATCCCCTCTTCTATAAGGACCCCCATCCTATGGAATCAGGATCCACCCAATGGGCCTCACTTTACCTTAATCCCCTCTTTAAAGACTCCACCTCCAAATACAGCCCCATTCTGAGGTCCTGGGAGCGAGGGTTTCAACACATGAATTTTAGGGGGGCGCGACTCAGCCCCCAGGAGAAGCCCCCTTCTTGGAGAAGGAATGTACCCACCTCACTGCTCACCGGTCCCCTTAGGCCAAGACCACAACTCCTGATGCTGAAAAGGACTCTTTCCCCTCAAAGCATTTTCTCCTCCACGGGCTTCAAACGCCCCTTGGAACCTTATCGCTGGGCCTGGCTTTGTCCCCTCTGAGTTTCTCCGGCAGCCGACCCTGAGGTTCTGTGTGGCCCTTCTGTGGTCTGCGTTCACACGGAGCCTGACCCAGCACCGGCCCTTCCCCAAAGAGCTCACTTCCCCAGCCCTGGCCAGGTGGGCTCTTCCTGCCCTGGACATGTGCCTCCAAACAGACCTCGGATTTCCCTTTGTAGCTCACATATGTCCCCAGGTTTCCTTCCTTGTGGGGGAACGTTTCAGCAATGATCCCAGAGTGCCTGAGCCGTGTTGGTGGCATGGCAGGGCCACCCCCGAGGGGGAAGGCGGGAAGCTGTGAGCCGGGACGCACCTGAGACCCACCACCATCAGGCACAAGCAAACCACCCCCTGCCTTGGGACTGACCCAGAACAGGTGCATTGAGAACGCCTTCCAGGAGGGGTGGTCTCCGCCGGGCTGAGCCAGAGCACCCCCCTCCCACCCACTGCTCTGGTTTACAGAGCCCTGCACCCCACACGGAGGGGCCAAGGTCAGCCTTGAAGGGCACCACGCCATGCCACCCCACCCCACAATGTACCTCTGGGGCATATGGATGATTTTGGAACACAAGCCATTGAGAACCAGCAGAAGCAGGAAAAAGCTCTATATACCTCCCTAACTGCCAGAAAATAGAGGACATCAAGTACCCCTTGGGAAAGGAAAATGACATTTGTAAATGAAGTTTCTAATGGTAAAAATGGTTCTCTACCAGGAACATGACTACACCCAGAGATTTACTATCATCTGAGAGATTCTGATTAACAACAGCCCGTATTTACCACACATTTCCTGCTTTCCATTTCTCCGTAACTGTCCTTCCCCGATCGGAACCCAGAAACCCCCTCCTGATGTTGAATCAAAGATGCTTTATAAGCCCTGATCATCTGGCTGTCTCTTTGAGCTGCATTTTTCTTTGTGAACCTCCATGCATATATATGTAGTTAAGGCTGCTTTTCCTGTTAATCTTTTATCCACTTAATTTGCAGGTGTCGGGAACAGAATCTAAGAGGTTAGAGGGAAAAGGTTGTTGTTTTTTTCCTCCTGTACAACCTCTACTCTCTGACTCTCCCTTTTCCCAGCCTTCTCCCTTGGTCTGTCCTATGCACGAAGACTTCTTGCTCACTAATGAGACACAGAGCAGAAAGGAGTTTACCTGCTTCCTCCAGGTAGGAAGATAAATGTCTCTCATCCCAGGAGGTTGGCAACGGTCTCTGGAAAGGGCTGAAACACTGTAATGTCCTGAGGGGTTTGTGTACCCCGAGTCTCTGGTGACCTCCAGGTTTGTACTGGCTCTTTCTACAAAGGTATTCCCTCCTTGGAGCATGTGGGTGGCTCAATCCATTAAGCATCCAACTCTTGATTTCAGCTCAGGTCATGATCTCAGGGTCATGAGATCGAGCCCTGCATTGGGCTCTGTGCTCAACAGGGAGTCAGCTTGAGATTCTCTCTCTCCCTCTGCCTCTCCCCTCACCTCTCTTTCTCTCTAAATAATAGTAGTAATAATAATAATATTAATAATTAAAAAAATATATTCCATCCCCAGTCAGGTCACCTGTGGCCTCACTCCCCATGACTTCAGTTCAGCCATTGAGGCCGTCCCCTGTCTTTGTGTCCAGCCCTTGCTAATCTGCACTGATGCAGAGCTATTAGAAAAAAATCTGATCAAATATACAAAACACTGCCCCTGCCATCACCAGACACAGAAAGAGGTTCCCTCAGAATATTCCAGAAACTTCCATTGCTTTTTTTGGCTTTTGCAACACAACCAGCTCCACAGCTCCTTGCCCACCTCCAGATGGCTTTTAAAGACACTACTCATCACATGGACACCAAGGCAGGTGACCTCCCTCTGAACCGTGGTTGGTCCCTTAGGATGATGCCAGGAGTGTCCCTACCTGCTGGGACCTTTGTGATATAGGAAAATGGTAGCCCAAGGGGCTTGGCTCAAGGCCAGACAGAATTGCCTCATACCCCAAAGTGGCTGCTGTGGACCAGTATCCTCACCACACATTCCTTCTTCTTTTTACTGGAGGTCTCACCTGTCCCACCCCTCAGCCACCCTGTACAAAAGAAGCAGCCTAAAATAATCCCAGTAGCAACTCTGGGGTTTGGAACGGGTCCCCACACAAGCGTTTCAGCAGCAGGAATGTGGACTGGACCAGTAACGGCCAGTGACAGTGGGCTAGGGAAAAGTCATGCGTGCTGGTAAAAGTTGGCTCAATCCCAGCTTGCGGAAGTGGTCATCAGGGATGCATGTTGAACGTATTGATGCTGTGAAGGGAGTTCCAGCAGAGTTTTAGAGGTGCTGTGATTTTGTGGGCGGGACCCAGGGGTGTGGCAATAGGATGGTGGCCCCACACAATGCTCCGATGGGGTACTGCCAGCCAGACACGGGATGCACCCAAGAGCTCCTGCATGCTCTGTAGAGGCTCATTACTGGTGACTCCCCTAGGGGGTGTGGGGGGTGCCGAGAAGGGAGGGTTCCTGCCCTCATTGGAATCTGATCTCTGACCTGGCGTCTCCTCCTGTTTAGGTGCAGCTTTAGGGCTGGTGCATGGCGACCATTCTGGATCTTGTGAGCTTTCTGGTCCTCCTGAACTCAGCATTCCGTGGACAAGCACAGCTGGGTAGGTACAGGCAGGTGCTCCAACGCCAGGGTCTGGATGGGGCAGGGCTGCCATACCCCCTAACGCTGGAAGGAGACAAACATCCCTCCCCCAGACCCAAATCATCTCCACCCCACCCCCTGCTCTGGTAGAGGAAGGGGTCCTTTTGTAAATCAAACTATAGGTGGATGTTTATCCTCTGGCAGAATCAAGGACCAAAAGGTGAAGACTCTATCCCCAAACCCTGAACCCAGCTGGGGTGTCAGGCCTTCTGCCTGTCCTGGGAAAAGCTTATTAAAAAGAAAAAGTCTCAGATGCCTGGGTGGCTCAGTCAGTTAAGCATCCCATTCTTAATTTTGGCTCAGGTCATGATCTCAGGGTCCTGGGCTCCTTGCTCATGAGAGAGCCTTTTTCTCTCTCTGCTGCTCCCCCTGCTTGTGCTCTCTCTCTCTCTTTCTCTCTGACAAATAAATAAATAAAATATTAAAAAGAAAAGAAAGAGAGAAAGAAAATCTTTTTAAAAATGTATTAAAAAAAAAAAATCTCCTGCTAACCCGCAAAACCTCTCCACAAAGGTGCAAGAGAATGTAGAAATCTTACCGCGGGTGACCCAGTAAAGAGGTTGCATAGGCAGGGAGAGAAATCTCCCCTGGTTTGGAGCCAGGCTCCTGGGGAAGGTGGGCGCCTCTCCTTCCCCGAGGCTGGGGACGGACGTTCACTTCTCTGACGATCACATTTCACAGATGCTCCAGATCTGGGGCCAGACATTCTGGATTTGTGACACTTGCATAGTCCCTCCATGAAGGGCCATGTTCTTCTTTGTACTTTTGTTGCCTTTGCTTTTGGTGTCAAGTCAAAAAAAAAAAAAAAAATCATTGCTGAGACCAATGTCAAGAAGTTACCTACCTGACTTTTTGGTTTTTGTTTTTTTTCTTGCCTAGGAGTTTTGTGGTTTCAGGTGGTACCTTTGAGTCTTTCATCCAGTTTGAGTCAGTTTTTTGTGAATCTGGTTAGTGGTCTGGTTTCACTCTTTTGCAAGTGGCTGTCTGCTTTTCCCAGCACCATTTGTTGGAGAGATTATTCATCCCCCATTCTATATTCTTGGCTCTGTTATAAATTAATTGGTCCTTCCCCACCTTTTTTTTTTTTTTCCCCTGACAGGGAGAATTAAAGTCCTCATGGTTAGTTTCTACTTGTCCTCACCTGTGGCAGGTTCCTTCCTGGTCCAGGTAATGCATCAGGTCCCCCACTCCCAACCCCATCCCAAGGGGCAAATCTCATCCTGAAGGCCTGAGAGGGAAGCCCCTCAATTTGACTGACACAGTAAGGCCCACTTTGCCTTCCCTCCCAGAAGGTTTAGAGGATCCCAATGTCTCCACAGCCTGCCCTGTGATTTTAAATTTTTTCTGTACTTTTTTTCTGTATTACAAATTGTTTTTCCTGTATTTAAACTTTTTTCTGTATTTTAAAATTTTTTTGTGTTTTTATTTCTCTGTATTTTAAGAATCAGTTTCTGTATTTTTCAAATTATTATTACTATAGCTAACTAGTCTGTATTTTTCAAATTATTTTCTTTTTTAAAAATATTTACCAGTTTCATTTTTTTTTTAAGATTTTATTTATTTATTTGAGAGAGAGAGAGCACAGAGGGAGAGTGACAGGGAGAAGCAGACTCCCCGCTGAGCAGAGAATCCAACTCAGGGCTCGATCCCAGGGCCCCAAGATCATGACCTGAGCCGAAGGCAGACGCTTAACCTACTGAGCCACCCAGGCACCCCTTAAATTATTTTCTGTATTTTTCAAATTATTACTACTATAGCTAAGTTGTCTGTATTTTTCAAGTTATTATTGCTATACCTAACTTGTCTGTATTTTTCAAATTATTTTCTGTATTTTTCAAATTATTATTACTATACTTAACTTTTCTGTATTTTTCAAATTATTTTCTTTATTTTTCACATTATTATTTAGCTAACTTGTACTTTTCAAATTATTTTCTGTAGTTTTCTAATTATTACTATATTTAACTTTTGTGTATTTTTCAAATTATTGTTGCTATAGCTAACTTGTCCATATTTTTCAAATTATTTTCTGTATGTTTCTGTATTTTTCAAAATATTATTATTATAATTAACTTTTTTGTACTTTTCAAATTTTCTGATTTTTCAAATTATTACTATACTTAACTTTTCTGTATTTTTCAAATTATTTTCTTTATTTTTCACATTATTACTATAACTAACTTGTACTTTTCAAATTATTTTGTGTATTTTTCTAATCATTACTGTATTTAACTTTTGTGTATTTTTCAAATTATTTTCTGTATTTTTCAAATTATTGTTGCTATAGCTAACTTGTCCATATTTTCAAATTATTTTTTGTATTTTTCAAAATATTATTGCTATACTTAACTTTTCTGTATTTTTCAAATTATTTTCTTTATTTTTCAAATTATTGCAATAGCTAACTTGCACTTTTCAAACTATTTTCTGTATTTTTCAAATTATTATTACCAAAGCTAAGTTTATGGGTATGAAGTGACTCCTCGTTATGGTTTTGATGTGCATTCCCCTGATAACTAATGGATCTGAGCATTTTTTTTTCATGGGCTCCTGTATGTCACTGAATTGTTCACTTTGAAATGGTTAATTTTGTGTGTGAATTTGGCCTCAGTAAACAAATGTAACAATCCACACCTGATGTTTGTAGATTGTCTCCTCTCACCTGAAACTATAACATCACCTTGGGGGTGAGGGGGTCTAATTCCTACTAAGTGTTGTTGTTGTTGTTGTTGTTGTTGTTTAATTACAGCACAAGAGAATATATCTCCTATTACAAACATGCAGCTAGATCCAAGGAAAAGAATGTTAACCTGGAATTACATAAGAAATGTGAGTCAGCAAGAATGCACTTATAGCCTGCTGAACTCTTCCATCATACCCAACTTTCCCACCAGGCAATTCCCAGAGGTGAGTGTTCATGGCTCATGCCTTATGGCTTTACTCCTTGTAAATCTTGAATTCCTGTGAAATGACTCTTGAGTCCCCTCCCTGCTCTTGATTTCCGCTCCTATTTCTCTCATCAGGGAAGAAAAAACATTTCTTCTATCCTCTTAGATCTCGGGATGGGGACATGCAAATTAAAGTGACAAATGCCAGATTTTTCAGGAGGAAAGACATATAGATTTGTTCTTAGTTTAACTTTTTACATACATGGAGATGCACAGAAGAGACGTAAACACCCAAAGAAGTGGTCAGACTAGGGAGCTTTCCTGCCATTTTTTAAAGAGGTGAGAAATTGAGGAGATTCCATGACACAGGAATGGGGATTTCAGCTTCTGGGCCCAATAAATTGTGGGGACGTGACTAGGGAATCAGTGTTTGAACTAATGGCCGATACAGGTTATTTTAGTAAGGTCTGTCTGTGAAGTATCTTCTCAGTGCTGGTGGCCCCTCTCCAGTGATAAGGGTCACTCTCCTCTTCCTGGCACAGGACAGGGTGGGGGAACCCTTCACAAAGGGTTCTGTGCCCTGCTTTTATGTAGATAAGGAGGCCGAGAACTCCTCCTGTACCTGTCCATGCTCAGGTGCCACCAGCTCAAAATGATCCTTATGCCAAAGTGGTCCATTTGGGGTTGGGGCAAATTCCATATATAGGATGGCCTCCTTCACTCTGCTTCTATATGGTGGGAGTAAAACTTACACACTAAATCTCACATATGAGTGAGAACATAATAGCTGTCTTTTCTGCGCCTGCCTTCATTTTGATTTCTCCCCTCCCATGAGGGAGGAGGGGAAAGATGTGGACTTGCCCATTAAATGGACTCCACCCCCTTCACGTTAAAACAGGCCCCCTGGATTCAGTCCGTGTCTTTGGGCTATGTTCATTCACTCATCACCTAGTTCCCATACTCCCTTAGTTTCATTCTAAGGATGTCAGGAAGGAAAAACTTTGTCATCTACCCTCTTAGGTTCTGTCTCTGGAGGCCTGCAAATTAACATGACAAAAGATAGATGAACAAGAGGGAGAAAAATGTATTCCCATGCATACGGAGCTTATAAAAAAAAAAAAGTAGCTCAATAAATAGCTAAAGTTAAAGATTTATGTACCTAACCAGTAGGAAAAAGGGAGGAGAGAGTAAAGCTCGCTATGGGAAGAAGAAGCAGTTTTCCAGAAGAAAACAGGAGATAAGAAATTTTGTGATAATGCTTGTTCATGCAAGTGTGAGAAGTCTTTCAGTCTTTTTCGTGACCATAAAACTCTGCCCAGAGAGGGCATTCATGGTAGGTTTACCCTTGGTGTCCTTTCTGGCACTAAAAGCGACCCCAAAGAGGGAATTTATGGCAGCCTCATTTTCCAGAACTTTCTGCTTTTAGTCAGATAAGAGAAACTCCCCCCCAAAAATGTTTCTTCTGCATCTCTTGAATCCAAATGTCTTCAGCTTAAAATAATCTTCAAAGCAATTCTGGGATTCCTGGGGGTGGGTGGGCATTCCCCCCAGCAGGTGGGGGTGTGCTCTAGACAGGGGGCTGCAAGGGATCCATCTCCTCTGCCCCAAACCCTGCCCCTGGGGCGCTTTCAGCCCCTGAGATTCCATCCCTCCGTGGGACAACGGTACCTTGGGATCGCTCCATAAAACGATTCTAGGATGAAATGTGAATCCAAACTGCCCTGAGAAAAGCCAAAAGGCAGAATGAGCAGGTGGGCCGTGCTCCCATACCCCTGCCAATGCAAACTATGGGGAGGAGGGCTCCCGTGTATTTACAGCTCGTTTTAGGAGGAATTTTTTTAAAGATTTATTATTTATTTTGGGGGGGAGGAGAGGCAGAGAGAGAGGGAGAGAATCCCAAGCAGATTCCGTGCTGAACGCGGAGCCTAACGCGGTCCTGTATCTCAGAACCCTGAAATCATGACCTGAGCCGAAACCAAGAGTCAGACGCTCAACCCACTGCGCCACCTGGTGCCCCTTTAGCAGGATTTTTTATATGGGTTCCTCTGGCGCCACCTCCAGGCTGAGGAGGGTCTTGCATTGTCTCCGGAAATTTAAGTCCTGAGGGGGCGGGGGACACCTTCCCAGGGTATGTCCTGCTTTTCGGCAAGTGACCTGCACTAGGGCTGTCTTCTATCTGCTCTTTGCAATTGCCTTCAGGTCAAAATAATCCTTGTGCAGAGGTGCTTATTTTGGGGGTGCTATGTTTTGCTAAGGTCACCCCTTAGGTGTGAGAGAATGTGCATGAACGGAGCAGTGTTTTATGGCCCCCGAGAGAAGGAGGCAAGAAGGAGGGTTTCCACCTAGGGGCTCATGGAGACCCAGCTGTGGGCGTCATTATGCACCTGTGCTTTTAAAAAGGAATGAAATTGAATTTTAACATAATGAAACAGATAGAAATGGGCCGCTAACCTTCTTTTATAACTGGGTCGTTTCTATGCATTGTATAGTTTTCTCTTGCTTGCTTGAATTTTTTTTTCTTTTTTCAATTTTAAGTGTTCCGTTGGTGCACAGAAGCCATTGATTTAATGGCCTTCCAGGGTTTTTGTTTTGTTTTGTTTTGTTTTAAATAAATTCAATGTGTTTGGGGGAAGCATCTGGTTTTCCAAATGTTGTCCTGTAATTTAGAAACAGTGCTAATGTGGCTCTCCCCTCCATAATTGTCTTGGCTTTCTGTTTCATCTCATTTTTCGTTGTGAATTCAAGAAAACATTCCTACATTTAGTGTTTCCATATGAATTACAATACTGGCTGTTGATGAAAAACAACAACAACAACAACAACAAAAAACCCAAAAGCAAAAATCTTTGTCCTGTCAAAGAGATTCATTTAGGTCCCTGCTGTTCTAAGTGTTGTTTTTCTCGAGCACAGATTTTGCAAATTCTTGAAAATGTGGTTTTGGACCTCTGCTGAGATTATCACTTTGTTTCCCCCACTGCATCGACCTTATGAAAACAGACCGTGCACAATCTTGATAGAATTTTTAAAAAAATAATGTTGAATTCAGTGCATGAGCATAACATTTTGGGGTTTATATTTTTTATAGCTTTACATTTTTTTAAAGATTTTATTTTTAAGTAAATCTCCACCCAAGGTGAGGCTCAAACTCACAACCCAGCGATCAAGAGTGGCACGGTCCACAGACTGAGCTAGCCAGGTGCCTCACTTTTTTTTTTTTTTAATAAAACTGGTTCTTTTAAAAAATATTGTCCGAGAGGTGCCTGGGTGGCTCAGTCAGTTAAGCGTCTGCCTTCAGCTCAGGTCATGATCCCAGGGTCCTGGGGTCGGGTCCCGCACCTGGGCTCCCTGCTCAGTGGAGAGTCTGCTTCTCCCCCTGCATCTGCCCCTCCTCCTCTCCCTCTCTCTCAAATAAATAAATAAAATCTTAAAAAAAAAATACAATAAAATATCCTCTGAATAGTCTTAGATCTGAGCTTTGCCGGCGACATAAAATCGAGTCTCTTTATTTCTTAAAGGCCGTCATTTTTGCCTATGTGCGTTTTCTGAGTTACTAATCTCTGGTTCATTTCCTTCCGCCTGCTCTGAGCAGATTTGGCTTGAGGGTTTTCTCCTGCAGGAAATGGGGGGAGGAAAATGCCAGCTCTTTTGCAGAGAGGTGCTAATGTTTTAAATTAACCAAGTGGTGAGTGGCGGGGAGCTCCTTCCTGCTGGTTAGAAAGTGAAGGTGCTGGGCGGCCTCCTGGGGCCACTTTTATCTTAAACAGCCTGCATTGTGCTTCTAATCCCCTCCTGTACCAAGACTTCCTTTGGGAAAACATAATTCTGTTTTTTAAATAGTCAGACTTCTTCTTCTTCTTCTTCTTCTTCTTCTTCTTCTTCTTCTTCTTCTTCTTCTTCTTCTTCTTCTTCTTTTTTAGTTAGGAGTTGACTGGGTTTGTTTTTTTGTTTTGTTTTTTGTTTTGTTTTGTTTTTTTGCAGACTCAGAAAATGGGGCTGCAGAATTTCTCACTGGGATTTTGGGTTTTCCATGAGGCTGCACAAAGATGCTTGCAGGGAAGACGGGATAGGCGCGGGTTGATTCAATCCTTGAAGGCATCCTTCTTGCAGCCTGAGGACCTTCCCGGAGCCCCGGGGTCCTGCCTCTGGCTTTCAGCACGAGATGTGGCACAGACACAACGGATGTCAATGATGCTCTGATTTTATTTTCCTACGTTTTGAATTTGAGGAATTCTGAGTGTATATAATGACCCTCCTGGACGGACTCTACCTGACCAGCCACATGGGCAGTAAGTCTACACTGGCCGCCCTGCGCCCATGGGATCTGGGATTTCACAAACAGGATGCTGATGTGCTGACTTCTTTTTTTTTTTTCCTCGTGGTCTGTTTTTCCTTTCGAGCCTTTTTTAAATCTCGTGTCCTCCGTGGGTCACCATGTTTATGCTCAGTATTTAGCACGTGACACCATGTTGGGCTCCTCGCCGTCATTCTCCTGCCAGGGTTGCTTTGCCCATTTTTTCCAGTTCCTCATTTTGTCCCCGTCCACGTAGCAGTGCTCGGGGAAGATGCCGCCGTAGGGGGAGAAAGGATTAAAAGTAAATACTGCCAGGCGGCCATGAAAGGGGACCAGCTCAGACACTTGCTACAATGTGTATGAACTTTGCAATTGTGTCTGCTTCTCAGACGCAAAAGGCTACATTGTGCATCAGTCCACTTACATGAAACCGCAAGAATAGACAAATCCTGTTAAAAGAAAGTGGGTTAGTGTTTGCCAGAGATGGGAGGGACCTCACCTTTTCTGCCTTTTCTGCCAGACACAACCCGTGATGCACCTGTTCTCTGTCCTGACCCAAAGGAAACATCAAAGTCCCATCTTTTATTTTTATTTTATTATTATTATTTTTTTATTATATTAAAAGTCCCATCTTTTAGACAAGCGGGAAATTGTACGTGGGAGCAAAGTTCCCAGAGACAGGAGGCAGGACCCCTTACGGATGCTCCAGATGCAGAGGCTCCCGGGCCCCACGACAGACTCCGCTGGGACCCAGAACTGGCCGCAGGTCCTTTGGCTTTTACAGAGATTTGCACACGTCTCCAGGAGACCCCTTGCTGTTGCCCATTTTGTAAAGGGAATGCTAATGAGAAAGAGGTGGGAGGCGTTCTCTGTCCTTTTTGGAACTAGAAACATTTCATATACATATATATATATATATATATATATATATATATATATATTTTTTTTTTTTTAGATTTGTATTCACCCTCATGATGCACAACTGGGACGTTTTTGTGAGCCATTGATTATCTAAGAAAGTGCTTTTCTCCTCATCTTGGTCACAAACAGGCCCCGCTCTATTGAAACTTCTTTTCAGACATTTTCCCCCAAAAAAACCTCTGAATGGGTTGCCTGCTGGTGGCCTCCTGGTTGGTGTTTTAAGGCTGTCAATCACTCGATTTTTATGCAAATCCCAGATTTTTCTGCCTGGATGTTTTAAGGGGCTCTTTGTCATCCCTGTAATTCTTAAGCTGTTACTCTTAGAACAGGCTTCGGCTTTCGGGGCAGCCCCTGCTCCCTCCGGGTCTTTGCCGATCATCCTTGTTTCAAAATACATGTTTGCTTTTGTTTTAGGATTCCCAAGCAACTGGTTTTTTTTGTTTTTGTTTTTGTTTGGGGTTTTTTGTTTGTTTGTTTGTTTGGTTTGTTTTGTGGAGCAAAACCTTTTCACAAGAAAGGGTTTCTATAGACTCAGATGTGGAATGTGTTCTACTTCCATTTCTAGGAAAAAACAAAAAAAAAATCCTTCTATTATTTCCTATGGCAGATTCCTGAGTGCAGGCCTGGCTGGATTCTCAGGAATATTCATGCATCTTGTCTCCACTGCAGTCCCTCCCCATCCCCCAGTGCCCTATGGCTGCTCACCCCCTTCCATCCCTGGTGACACTTGTTGGGGAAACTTAAACACAAAATCCACCCCCCAACCCAGGAAGCCTCCCCTACACGGACAAAACAGCTGTATTACTTCATGAGCATTAATAAAAAGCATTCACAATTAATCACATCAACCAAGACCACCCAAATGAGGACAAACGAGGCTCCGGCCAGGGTGTCGGCCACCAGCTCTTACCTTCGGCAGAGGCTCAGAGTCATGCAGACGAGTGGGAAAACTTTATCGTGGTGCAGGCGAGCAACACCACTTTTGTCTACACTCTTAAGTTCTGTCAGCGGGGCTCTGCAAATTAAACTGACAGAACACAGATTAACTGAGAAGAGGGATGCACGTTCTATAGGCTGTTTAAAATTTTAGGTGGCATGACATGGGCGTCTTGATAGAAAGAAGAAAATGTCCCCAAAGAGGCAGTTAGACCTGAGAGTTTGTATACCATTTTTCAGAAAGAGCACATACATCGTGCAGGAAAAGATTTTGAGACCGCTAAGAGCAGCAAATTTGGGGAAGACAGATATTTGAATGGACACTATTGGAAGAGAAGGTTTATTTAGTAGGTTTGTTTGTACAGGTCCGTCTTGGTGCCGAATTTCTGTCTTCTTCATGGTACTAAAACTTCCCCCAGAGAGAGAGGGGACTGTGTCATGTGTGTTTCTAGAAGTTTCTGCTGTTAGCCCAATGAGGGAATCTCCAGGTAGGTTTCTTTCTGTATCTGTTGGTTCTCAGTTGCTTCCGGCTCAGAATAATCCTTATGCCACATTGGAAGCAGGGACAGAATTAGGGACATTGTTGGTGTTACTCAAGTCCTGGCCATTGTGAGCTCCGTGCATTATTGCAGGGATAACGGTCTCCCGTGCATCTCACGTAGCAGGACTTGTGGGCTGATTTTTATAGGCAACAGGTAGGTTTCCTGCAGGTCGTGAGGCCGAGTTCTGCTCTGTACCTGAGGAAGGCGATCATTTGGGGGAACAAATGGAAGGTTTCGGTGAAGTTTGTCCTGCAGATTGGGGTCCATCTCTGGGCTGGTGGGAGGAGGGCAGAGAGCTTTCATGTGTGTGTGCACCTGCTGTTTGTCAGATGTGCCCAAGTGGCCTTTTTGGGGTGATGTGTTCCGAACCCCCTAGAGCACCAGAGGTGGGGGGGATTCTCGATAATCGATTGAGCGGGATTCTTTGCCAAAGCTGGGCTCTGCAGGCCAGGCATGAGACCCAGTGTGCAACAGGCCTCGAAAGGGGTCCGAGTGATATTTGATCCAAGACGGGGAGGTCCTTGTTGGGGACGCCCCTCTGTGGACCCCTCCCGGGGCGGAGTCGGGTCCAGGGGAGCCTGAAGCCAACGCATGACCTATATAGGTTCTTGATGATTCCCTTTCTAGGTCAGAGAGGACAACACGTACTTCTGCATCTTCCGTAACCGCGTGCTTCATAGGGGGGCCCAGCTGACTGTGAGCGTCACCTGTGATGGGGTCGAGTCCCAGGAAGTCCTGCTTTTTGAGAACCGAGGTGAGGTCCCTGGTGCTGGTAAGCTCCCGGCTCCCGTCACGCCCCACAGGTACCCATGCGTGTCACCACTCAGGGGCTGTGGGGGGCGGTGCAGCCGCTGAGGATGTCGGTCGGTGTCTTCCCAGGCAGAGAAGGTTCCGGGGCCGTGAACTTCTCCTGTTTCATTTACAACGTCCGCCTCATGAACTGCAGCTGGGCGCCCGGCCCCCGCGCCCCAGCCGATGTCCGCTATCAGCTCTTCTGGTGGACCTCCTTGTAAGCCGGGAGCCTTCCCTCCGAGCACCTGGGATCTATGTGGGGACCACATAGCGGGAAATGCCAAGCGAGCTGTGGGGCCCCTGGGGGTGCCTCCCCGAAATGTCCCAAAAATCACAGAACCCTGGGAGGAGAAGGGTTTTACCTTTGCTGCCGCCTGGCTCCGAAATGCAAACCCCCCTCCCGTCCTAAAGAGAGGAGGAAATCCACAGTTTCACGATTTTATCGTGCATGGAATGGGTTGTAATGGGTTGTAATGGGTTCACCCTGTGAAGGGCGGGATCCGTCCCTGTCTGTGCCACATCTTGGCCAGTTACCTGGGATGCATATCCCGTTCTGGTTTTGTGCTTATTCGGGGACAGATTTGTGTCGGGGTTTTTTTTTTTTTTTTTAGAGGGTTTTCTGGGTTGGGGAGGAGATTTCGTTGTTGATAATGTCTGCCCAGAAGGATAACCAGTCAGGCTTTTCCTGTGCCCCTTTTGCAAATGACAGGCACAAGGATGAGGTGGAGTGCGTCCACTACATCATGGACCCCACGGGGACGCGCGTAGGCTGCCATTTCGATCAACTTGGTGAACCCCAGCGTACGGATAATTACTTCTTCCTGGTGAACGGGACCAGCAATGAGACGGCAATCCCATTTTTGGACTTTGTTCCATTTGAAGCCCGTAAAATGGGTAAGAGGCTCCCTGGACGTGTGTTCTCCCCCACTTCCCACCCAGGAGAGCTGGCTTCACTCATCTGGGCTCGCACCACCGCCGTGTGGGATGCAATGCTGGGTTCTGGACCAGCCTGAGCGAGATCCAGAATCTGCACTCAGAGTCTGGGAAATAGGGAGAGAGAGATGGGCACGGTGGTCCCGACTGTCCCCTTGCAGTGGGATGCAAGAGAGGCACATGTTCTGGGGTGGCTGGGTGATAGACATTGGGGAGGGTACGTGCTATGGTTGTGAATTGTGTAAGACTGATGAATCACAGACCTATACCCCTGAAATAAATAATACATTATATATTAATTTTTGAAAGTTCTGAAAAAAAAAGAGAGGCATGTGTTCATGTCACGTACCCATTTTTGCTAATTTTTGAAAATTCCCTGCAAACCCTGAATTTGCAAATCCTGACTCATCATGGCTGCCGGGGTGGAAATACAGGGTTCATCGTGTTTTATGTGGGTTTCTGTTTAAAGACATCTTACGTAATGTACATTGCTGTTGAATTAACACCGAACGTGAGGCCCACAGCCCTATACCTCAAGCCTGAACAATGCTTGCCGAATGCCTGTATTTTCTCCAAGAGGCACATCATGGCCTTCTTGTGTGTAGGAATGCAAAAGAAGAAAAAAGTTTTCCTCTACCCTCTTAGGTTCTGTACTCGGGGCTTGCAAATTAACCTGACAAACACTCTATTAACAGGAGAAAAGCATACAAATATAATTTCAATTTTTAAGTTTGATATGCATGGGGAGAGGGCTTCATAGAAAATAAATGAAAACCTCCCAAAGAAGTAGTTAGACTCAGGGACTTATACACCATTTATTTCTATTTATTTATTTTTTTTACTTATCTACCATTTTAATAAAAATCAATTAACTGTGGAGTTAAAGAATAAAGGATTTGCACTTTTAGAGATGGTAAATATATAGGGAAAGCAATGGAAGAGAAAGTTATATTAGTAAGGTTTGTTTGTGCAAATTCATGTTGGTGCTGACTTTCACGGACAGAAACCTTGCCCAGAGACAGGATTCACGGCAATCCAAATTTCTCGGAAGTTTCTGGTTTTAGTTGGATAAGGGAATCTCCACAAAGGCTTCATTCTGCATCCGTGACTCTCAATTGCCTTTAGTCCCAAATAACCCGTGTGCCAAAGTGCCCTATTTTGGAGGTGAACTTCCTGTCCCCTTCGTGCACATCAGACAGCACTCCAGTTGTATGCTTGGGGGCCATTTTAAACAGTGACATCGCCCACCCAAAGCACAAAAGCAGGAACAACACCACACTCAACAGGCCACGGAAGGGGTGCTTGTTTGCAAAGAAAACGGGACACGTTCCTACCGAGGCACATCCCGCCAGAACCCCCTGATTGACTGCTTTGTGTTGCAGATTTAAAACATGCTGGGCTGTTTGCGAGGTTTTTTGTTGTTGTTTCTGCTTCGTTTTCCATAGAGAAGTATGACCCGCCAACAAACATCATGATCTCCTACAACAGATCGCATCACATTATCCAGTGGGAGAATCCCGAGATCAGATATGAGCTTTCGAGTCACGTCTTGTATTATGAGCTGGATATCCAAAGAGCGGTAAGAACCCCCATGTTCGGCCCTGTCTTCTCGTGCTGAGCTCAATCCCGGCTCACGGGCAGGCGACTCTGCTCCAGAGAGTTGTTCTCTGGGATCTCCTGTGCTGTTTTTGCCCTAAATGGGCAGCTCATTCTTTTTTTCTTCCCACCCCCATGAAGTCGCTTCTTTGTTTTTATTTTTTAAAGTAATCTCTATGCACAATGTGGGACTCGAACTCGGGATCCCAAGATCAAGAGTCACACACTCGTCTGACAGACCCAGCCAGGGAGCCCCGAAATAGTTTATTTTTTTGAGTCGTTTTAGGTTCATAACAGAACTGAGGGAGAGGTAGAAGGGTGTCCCGCACACCCCCTGCGTGCACACAAACACGGTCCGCCCCATTATCAGCGTCCCTACCAGATGGTGCATTTGTCGTAATCGGCAAACGTGCATGGACACCCGTGCCTCACCCAGAGTCTGTCATGGGCAGTAGGATTGGCTCCTGGTGGTGCCCATTCTGTGGGTTCGGACAAATGCACAGCAGCATGGACGCATCGTTATAGGGCGTTCTAGTCCCGCGGCCCTAAAAATCCCCTGTGCTCCACCCGCTCGTTGCCTCGCCCCCAACCCCTCGCGACCCGTGACGTCTTTACTGTTCCCATTAGCTGCCTTTTCCAGAATATCGGAGTTGCGACCCCACAGGACACAGCTCCTTTTGTGACGTTTTTTGAAACAAAACATGAAAATGGGCTGAGAATTGGCTCACGGGAGGTGCAGGGGTTGTTCCCCCGAATCTTTAGCTCACCCACCTGCTCCCCGTCCCCTCAGCTCACTCGTGCTGAGGGAGCTTCTGCAACCTGAGATCTGGATGCATCCCTGACTCCTGGAAGTTGGGGACTTTCCACCAGGCACTCGGCATCTCTGTTTCCCCACAGCCTGGGGCCTCAACCTGCACCCCAAGCCCAGAGCTAGGGGCAGAGGGTTACTCTGGTGCCCCTGCTGTGGGGGTTTGGTCCCGAGCACCCCGGATCCTGGGGCCTTTGCACATACTGCTGCCTCTGCCGGCAGGTGCTCCCTCCATCCCCAAGTGCTGGGTCCTCCTCCAAGTCCACCAAAACACCGCCTGCCCCGCCAGGCTCTCTCGATTCTGCCTCCTCGTCCGATTTCTTCCCAGAGCCGATGTGGGATCAGCCACTACCTGAAACATTCTTGTGCCTTTCCTTCTGCCTCTTGCCTCCCGGAAGCAGGTTCCCTGAGCGCAGGGACTCTGTCAGTATGCGTACGCCGACGGCAGAGCCGGGCACACTGGGGGTGCTCAGCACATCTCGCTGCATGAGTGAATGTCAGGACTATCCGTGGGTGGCCCACGTGGCAAAGCAAGAGCCCCCTCTCCTCCACATGGGACCCACCACAAGCCCTGGATCTGAGTCCCCGATGCGTCTCCGGGGGGTCCACCTTCATCCACGTGCCCCGAGGCACCCACTGGCCCCATCCCACACCCCGTATGGCCCTTGATGTCACAGTTTGGCACATGCTTGAAAGCTCTGCAGGTGAACCCCAGGCCCAGCCCAGGTGTGAACCACTTAGCTGTGGGCATCTTTCAAAACAGAAATTAGGTCGTTTCCCTTTGGTCCTGAAAACCCTTGCCGGGTGGGGTGTGGGTCTTGGGTCAGGGCCCTGGATGTGGCCGCCGAGAGTCCGTGGTGTCTGCCCGCCGGCATCCTCCTCCCTGGTGCTCATGTGACATCACCCAGGTGACCTCACGCAGGTGACATCACACAAATGACCTCATACAGGTAATTACGCACAGGTGAGCTCCCACAGATGACCTCACATAGGTGACCTCACACAGGTCATTCCATACACAGGACTTCACTCAGGAGACCTCACACAGGTGACATGACAGGGAACTGCACGCACGTGACCTCACATAACTGACCTCACACAGCTGACCTCACACTGGTTCCCCACCGGCGATCTCAGGCAGGTGATAACACAGGTGACCTCACACAGCTGTGCAGCCCTGAGCATCCTGTGCATGTCAAGCCCCAGGCACCAGGACCACCAGGAACAGCAACCCTTTGGTAGCGAGCTCCCCCCTGGCTTTCTCCGCAGAACCTCGTGGGTGCACGCAGTAAATGTTGGAGGAGGTGCACGGTCGCTGAGGCGGTCAGTCCTTACCAGACAGTTGAACATTCACGGATGCAGAACAAAATGCTACTGGAGGCGCTGCCTTCTCATCCCTCATTAATATCCCCGGAGCAAACTCACCAGCCAGAGATAAATTCACAATAAGGAAACTTTGTGTTGAGGAGGAAAAGCTGTTCCTCTACCCTCTTAGGTCCTGAACCTGAGGGCTGCAAATTAAATAAAAGGGAGCTGAATGAGCAGGGCAGGGGGGAGCAAAAGGTCCTCATATGCATATGAGAGCTCACAAAAGAAGTGACTCTTGAGTAGTTCAAGTCAGGGGCTTGAACAAATAGGGGATAAAAACAATTGTGATGATGTTTGTCGAGGCAGGTACCAGGGGTCTTTTTTGTCTTCTTCATGGGCATAGAACTCCCCTGGAGATGGAACTGATGATACGTTCACCATCCTTCCTGGAAGTGAAGTCTCCCCAAAGGGGGAATTCATGGCACGCCTCATTCCCAGTCTTCTGCTCTTTGGCAGATAAGGGAAGTTCTGAGAAGGCTTCTTCATACCAGTTCTGGGGTTCCAGGTGGGTTCCCACATTTGCATACAATGCTGAAAACACAGATGGTAACAATCTTTCCTTTTTTACAGGGCAGTGCCTCCAAGACAAACCCCGTAAGTATCTCTTCCTCTCTCTGCGACTCCTGTGCTTGGGCCCAAAGGCAGGTCAAACTTCAGGGTTCACTGATCACCTTGGCTGTGGGGTCCCAATTAGCCCCTTAGTGGCCGTCAGGCTTTTAGTCTCAGATTGAGAAGCTGTGTTTTCTTGAAAGCCTCTGACTCAGCTCAAGTCGCTGCTCATCATCCACCCCGTGGACAGAGCAACGTCCTTCTTCCAGACGCACGTCCTCGGACGTTTTCAGTTCCAAGATTGTCATGAGCTGAACAGTGTCCTGCAAAAATGCATGTTTGCCCGGAAGCTCAGCATGGGGTCTTATTTGGAAATAGGGTCTTTGCAAATATCACTGAAGGATCAGAGATGAGCTCATCCTGGATCAGGGTGGCCCTAAATCCAATGACAGGTGTCCTTGTAAGAGACAGAAGAGTAGACACGGACACAGAGGAGAAGCCACCTGAGGATGGAGGAAGAGACAGGAGGGACGCGGCCACAAGCCCAGGGATGCCTGCAGCCCCAGAAGCTGGAAGAGGCAGGAAGGACCCGGAGCCTCTGGAGGGAACATGGCCCTGCCCCGCTGGATCTCAGTGGTCCTGCCCCACCTGGATCTCAGACTCTGGTCTCCAGAGCTGGGAGAGGAAAGGTTTCTGTGGTTTTAAGCTGTGGGGTATGTGGTTGCTGGTCACTGCAGCCCAGGGCACTCTCGCACATAGATGAGCATCCCCTTGTACCCTCTCAAGGGCAGCAGCAACCCCCCCACCTCTCAGATGCTCTCTCATCCATCACCTGGGTTCCTGGGGTGTTACCTGCTCCCAGGGGATGCCCATGCCGCTGATGGGATGCTGCCCATGGACCACACTTGTGCAAAGAGGGTGGAGTGCAGCAACATGTGTGGCTTCCCAATGCCGAGGGGCCTCTCCTTGGGAACTAGGGGGAAATCCCGCTGTTGCCCTCAGCTTTTGTTTGCATGGGCTGACCTGGAAGATCCCTAGGTCCACGCCGGCCCCTCTGGTACCTGCCCCAGGGCTGTTGTGGCTGAGGGGGCAGGTAGCATGGGATCCGCAAGGTCTAAAAGGATCGGCACAGCTGATAAAGGCAAGATACTTCAGCCGTGGACACGTGAGAAGAAACTGGGTTCTTTGAGGCGAGAGGAACAGTCAAGAACATGTCCCGGGGCTTCAGGGTTGTGCGAACTTGGGTCACAGTCCATCTTCATACCTCGGCTGCAAAGAAACACCGCGGGCTCTGGAACGAGCCGGCCGGCAGGGACTGTGTGTGTCCCACTCAGCTCCGGCCCCAGGACGTGGTTGGATGAGACTGGGATTTGCACCGGGGCGTGCCGAGTGAGGAGATGCATCCCCGTTCCCCTGTGGACCCTGCGGGCCATGCCTCTTTTCCCCGCTGACCCCCTAGTGTCCTGGTCAGTCTTACGACAGTGTCTCCAGGCCTGCACATCCCCGGACACCAGGATGCACATCCCCTGTGCGGTGACAGACAGATGGCCCTCATCCAGAGGGACAACAGGCGGCCTGTCCCAGAACTGGCCTCATTTTGGCCCCGGGGGAGGGCAGAAGGGGATGGCAGACCCTTGGCACCCAGCGGTTGGTGTCGGATTCAGAGTCCAGTTGTGCCCCTAGGAACCGGATTCAGAGTCCAGTTGTGCCCCTAGGAACCGCAAAGCCAGGTGGGGCTCCTGCCCTCCCCACCCCCGGCTGCCAGTGTATAGATTTGGAATCACCGCAAGCCAGGTCCCCAGGGCGTGGGCACTCTGCGCGAGGGGTGGAGCGCAGCTCGGGGAGCCGTGGGGCCCGGGCGTGGAGTCCACCTCCCCAGAGGCGAGCCCCTTAGGGCCCCTGCTTGGGGCCAGACGGACGGACCGAGGCCCCGGGGTCAGGCGTCAGTCGTCCTTGCACGGACCTCACACTCCAGGGGACGCTCCCGCCTCCCGCCTCACCAGCGCTGCTCACAGACCGTGCCTTCTTCTCTTCAAGGTTTTCCAGAGGGGACAAGATCCGAATGTGTACCTGATGCCCCGTTCTGCCGTCAGGCCCGACACCACGTTCCGAGTGAGGGTGCGCTACCTGCATAATGAGCTCTGGAGCGAATGGAGCCCGACGCTGCGTCTTGGTGAGGGCCCCACTCCCCGCGCGCGGCGGAGGGATATTCCTTGGGGTCCCCTTGCACGGTTCCTCTTTTGGGTCTTACGAGGACACCTGCCACTGGATCCAGGGCGAGCTCATCTGGGACCCTTCACTTCCTCACACCTGTGATGATCCTGTTCCCATAAGGTCCCGTTGCCAGGTTTCGGGGTTAGGGCGCACGCATCTTTTGGGGGATCCTTTGAGCCCGCGGCAGCCCCCCCAGCAGAGGGGCTCGGGGACGTCCCTGCCGGCTCTCTGCCCAAACACACCATCTGCAGCGTGCCCCGCTGCCCTGTACGCCCTCCCGTGTTCCGGGTCACCCTGGGAGGACGCACCCCGAGACGAACCACAGGGCACCAGCCCCCTGGGCTACTGTTCCCTTAGCCCCACTCAGGTGTCTGGAAGACTCCGGTCGCCGGCCACCCCCAACCCAGCGGTGTCCCCCTCCCCCGAGGGGTCAGCCAGGGCCCAGGGGTGCTCCATCCATCCCCCTGGGTGCCCCGTCACCCCCTCTCCTTTATGGGGTCAGGGACGGGTATCCCAAAGCCAGTGGTCTTCAGCGTAGCAGCCCCCATCACGCAGAAGTGCTGGCGGCAGGAAACACAAATGTAGGTTCATGGCGCTCTGGGGGTCTCGGGGGTCCTTCACCGGGCCTCTCAGCGCACCTGCTTGCAGGGACAGCGGAAACCCCACAAGGCAGGGGTCCACCCGGTGCGCCCCTCCAGGGCTCCCACACATCCGTTCTGGGGGGCGACAGGGCATGAGCTCGAAGAATGCACCAGCTCCATGCCTAACAGCTCCACAGGCTGGCAGCCCCCTCCCACGGGGGCCCCGAACGCACGTGTGGGGCTCGTTCTTTCCAGAAAACGGGTTCACGGCCCGCAGAAGCTGCACAGACCGCACAGGTCAAATCAGGGTTCCCCGAGGAAAGCCTGCAGGGAACAGGAAACACACCTCTGTCCCACCCTGGAGTTTCACAGTTACGCATTCATTCCTTTGGCTACGCAGCGCGGTGTGGAAAGCGAATGTCCCTTGAGAAGGAATGCATTGCGCGGTACTAGTTGTGTTCTGGTGCCAATGGATACGGCGGGAGCTCTCTTGTGAGCAAGGCGTGGAGGGAACAGGCGGGGTGGCCAGGGGGGCGGGGTGGGCACAGGACCGGAGGGAGGGTCGTCCGCTGCAGCCCTGCTCCCCCCAGCACGCCCTCCACCCATAATCGGGTAACAGCGTCGAGGGGGGCGGCGGGTGCGCGCAAAGCTGACTGTCCGTCCCCCCGCGCGCGCGCTTGCGCTTCTGACCCTCAGCTCCTCTTCCCGCACCAGGCCTCCCGCAGCAGGATTTCCGCCGCGTCCTGGTCGGGGTGGTGGTGGCGGCCACGGCTGTGCTCGCTCTGGTCCTCATGTGCTTGTGCAAATGGTGAGCCCCCAACACTGGCGCCAGGAACCCCCACTCCCCACCGGGGCGCAGGACCCCGCGCCTGTGGAATGCCCAGGGGAGGGTGAATCCGGAGTCAGGGCGCGGATTCCAGGGAATCTGAGGGCTGGGGAGGGAGAGACTGTGCTTGGGGTGGGGGGGGTCTCCTGCTGCCCGAGTCACGTTTGTCCGGGGCCACATAGCCACAGTGGTGAGGTCGGTCCTGCAGGTGCAAACCCCGCCTGGCCGCTGAACGTGCGCCCGGGGTTTCTGTAGGAAGGGAAGGGGGCCGGCGGATCTGGGGTGCGCTGCCGAGCTCGCTGGGCCCTTCACCGTGTCCCTCTGGTCGGCAGGTTCTCCGTCAGGTCCAAGCTGTTCCCCCGAATCCCGCAGGTGAAGAAGGAAATCACGGCGACGTTTATGCCGCCCCTGGAGGTGAGTGCCTGCCACACTCTCTTCCCAGAGGTGGGTGCGTCCCCTCCCCGTTCCGAGTCTTTGGAGGAAGGGGCTGCTGGGGGCGGGGGGGCAGTGTGATTGGGCAGGGGTCTCCTGTGCTCCCCAACACTGGCGTGCAGTTCCGGGCCAGGGCTGGAGGGCAGAGGGAAGCGGAGGGGCCACGGGCCTGCGTCCAGCAGCCTGCAGCACGAAACTCCACCGCCGGGGGGGAATTCACCACAAAAGCCACAACTCGGGGCTTAGGACAGAAACAGCTCCGGGGGCGGGGGAAGTGGGGTGGCCCTATTTCCTTGCTGGAAATCCCGGGCTGGTCCTCAGGCCACTGTTGGTCGCCCTCTCGCGAGTCGGGCACCCCTCATCAGGAGACCCCGAACCCATTACATGGGTACAGACCTTATTTGCACATAGAGCTGCCTGTGGTGGTTCTGGATGGAGGTGGGGTTGGGGGGCCACCACTCAATCCCTGACCATGGTTTGCTGGGGCTGCCGCTGGCCCTCGGGTGAGGGGCCCTCCTTGGGGTGGCACCCCTACCCCATCTGACCTTCCTCGTGCATCAGCCCCATGTGCTGACCTGTGATGAGCAGAAGGATGCCCCCAGCACAGGGGCTCTGGTTGTAGGCTTGAGGCTGTTTCCTTGGGAAACCCATCCCCTCGGGCTACCCCTGGGGCTTCCACGAGGCCTGGCTGCCATCTCATCGGGGTTTAGGGTTCATGGATAAAATTGGGGTGAGGTTCTGGGGTTTTGCAGGGGGCTTCTCTGTGGGTCTCAGCGTTCCAGGGGAAGGCGTTGCTGAGTTAGGGGCCCAGCCTGACTTCTGGGGGTCCCGTCCACAGCCCACACTCTGGCTGGTACAGGTGGTCCCCAAAACCTTCCTGGGATGCCCTTCTGCAATGTGTGGTCCAGGAAATGCCGCTTGTCTAAGAGGCAAGAGTGGCCGGCGGGTGGACGTCCAGGTCCCTATTTCTCGGTGGGCACAAAGGGACCCCTCCCATAAGGTTCCAGCTGGAAACACGATTCTCAGCCTCAGGCTGGCCGGGGTCACCCCCTCTTAAATTGGGGTGGTCCCCCTGAGTCTTGAAGCAGCCCTCCGCCCAGGCGCCCCACGGCCACCACCATCAGGCTAGAGGGAGCCCTGTCCTCCCAGGGAGACTGCCACCCGGGGCATCACCCCTGCATGCAGGGGGGCCGGGGAGGCCTGCGTGGGTCCCCAAGGGGCGCCCGGGGTGGGCAGGGTGGGACGTCTGCAGAGGTCTTTCCAGGCAAGGGACGGCTGCCCGGATGTGTATCCCAGATGAGTGTGTCATGGACACATCATTTCCATGGATGACGTGGCTTTCTTGGGACTCAACTCACACGCCATCCCATTTGCCCCTTCGGAAAACCCGATTTGGGGGCAGTGAGCACATTCGCCAGGGTGTTCTGGTTCCCAAGCAATCGCAACCCCCCAAGGAGACCCCGTCCCCATGAGCTGTCAGCCCCATCCCCTTCGCAGCCCCTCCCCCCCTCAGCGAGCTCGTGTCCACATTCTGTCTGTGGATTTGCCCATTCCGGACGTTTCGGATCAAGGGGGTCCCACACTACGAGGTCCTGCATGCGTTCTTCTCCCCCAGAGCATTGTGCGGTCAGGGTCCATCCACGGGGCGGCAGGTGTCCGATCTGTGCTCCTGCTCTTGGCTGAGTCCCGTACCCCTGTGGGCGTGCACACGTTTATTTACGCATCCGTGCACTGGGGGGGGGGGGGGTGTCCACCGTTCGGCCACGGGGAGCCATGCAGCTCTGCACCGAAGCTTTCTTGGTGGCACAATCATGGTCCCGTGCATGGGTGGTTCAACGCTGCCCGTCTTCTCTCTGTCTCAGGTCGCCTGGGAGGGCAGCCGCCCGCCACCACTGGGCTCCCAGGAACCCGAGGACGTCCTCATGGTGGAGGAAATGTCGTGACTGGCATGGGGACTAGCGGAAACTGTGGCTTCGGCCTCATCCCCTGCCCCCGCCACCCCTGAAAACGTCACGTTTGTGCATCGTCCAGTCCCGTCTGGGCAAGATTTCTCACCTGACCTGCAACGCCACCATCGAAAACCCAGCAGCACGGCTTTCTAGCTTTCTACACGTGTCCAAGCGGGCGGGCAGTGTGGGTGGCTCGAGGACGTGGAGAGAGGCCGCCATGCTCCCCTGGTCCCCGGGGCTGGTCCTACAGGCTGGGAGCACCAGGGTCGCCCGTCCCCATCGTGCACCTAGCACATCCCAGCGTGACGAAGCCCTGGAGACGCTCACCGTGCCGTGAACCAGCCGGGCACTGGCCGAGGGCGAGGGCGGAAAGAGAGAGCGCGCGTTCCTTCCGCCGGATGAGCCTCTGCATCTGCATTAGGGGACCGGCACCTGTTTGGGTTACTTGCAGAGTGGCGCCATTGCTTTTAAGACAACGGTCTCCATGGCACGTGGGGCCGGAAGACACGCGTTCCCCGTGGATGTGAGAAGCGTTGGGGATCAAGATAACTGCTGCCCCGTGTCCACGGAAGCCACGCTACCCAGTGGCTGTTTATCCAAACCACACACACACACACACAAAGGAAAAAACAAAAAGAAGAAATAAAGCAAAGCTGTCAGAGCAGAAGACGCGTTCATGAACCCCCAGACGCGAAATATCTGCACTCCCTCCCCGGGGCTTCCTCCTGCAAATACGGCCATTATACCCTCATTGCAAAGAGCCCGGCCACCCTGCGCTGCCCACACGCAGCACACGCATCGATGCACCTGTCTTTGTGCAGAACCATCCCTACTCCTTAAAACTACGTGCAAAACCAGCGGGATGTTTTTGCACGGATTTGCTTTAAAACGAGGGTGCAGACTGCGGGGCCCCGGTGAGCGCTGATGCACATTTGCAGGTGCTCGTTGGGAAAGATGATCACCGCACAGTGTTCGCAAAGTGCCAACAGGACGGGGGCACGTCCCCCCGCCCGCAGGTGCAAGAATCGATTTGACCCCTGCACGTCAAGGATGCTTATCTGCAGACTTCACGCGTTTTTGTTTCATGCTTGTCTGTATTTTTTACTCCGGGGGGTGGGGGGGGAAGAAATAGGTTTACAGTGAGAAAGTCGTGGGTGCATTTGAGGGGAAAAACATCTAGTATTGGGAGCACGTTTCGATGGGAGTAAGACCATCTTCTTCTGTTCTGATTTTGCAAATTGCTGGGAATGAACGTGCAGTGCTCTCATTACGGCTGGTTTTGTATGAATCCTGTTGCTGGTGAACAAAGGTTGCTCACAAGAGTCCTTGTCCTTAAAGAGACCCTCCGTCCCCACAGGACGCCGGGGGCCATGGGGCAGGGAAGTGATTTGGGGGAACGCAAAACAAAGCAGAATGTGGGGTAGGTGGGCGTCCCCAGGACGTGGGACTCCTGCAGGGCAGGCTCCAGGGCGTGGATGGGGCCGTGGTTTTTCGAGCCCGATATGCCCACGGCAGGACTTTGCAGGTGGGGGGGCGGGGTCCCTCTTTGCAGAGGTGGGGAGGCCCAGCCCTCAGAGAAGGAGGTGTCTCTGTCCCAGGTTATTGGTGGAAGCCTGGGGTTCCGCCGTATGGAGGGCTTCGCTCAGATCTTGCAAATGAGGACGTGGCCAGGACAGGGAGGAGTGGGAGTTATGCCGGACCCCCCATCTCTTGGCCCATCTCGGTTAGGGTTCGGGGTCAGGAGAGCCTTGGGACGTGCACCCGGAGGTGAGGGTTCAGCGGCCCCTGGTCACTCAGGTCTCCCAGCAGGTGCCTGGAAGCCTCCCATCCGGCCTCCCCGGAGCCTTCGTTCCTTCTTGCCGCTCTTTTAGTGTCTACATTGGCTGCCTACACGGGCATCATTTTGCAGACCCGCAGGCTCTGCCGCCTGGACTCGGCCCAGCCCCCTCTGCCCTGAGGGATCTGGACTCACACCCCAGCTCGACTGCCACCCACGAGGGCATTTGGAGAGGACCTGGCTCCCTGAACTGGGTCCTTTGGACCCCGACCACCAAACACCCACCAAGCTGCATTTATGGTGCGACATTTAGTGACAACCCCATAAATAGTGTCTCGGCGATACGAAAAAACACGGAGGCTGGTGGGCAGGCGGGCCCATGATGCCGGTAGCCTAGGGATTCCAGCGGCGGCCGCGGACAGACCCGGGAGCGCCCCAGGTCCCGTTCCCGCGGCGCCTGTTGCCTCGGGACAGCCCCCCACCCCACCCCGCAGCGCCTCCCCGTTGTCCAGCGTCCTCACGGAGAACAGAAAGTTCCTCGAGGATCCTGCCGGCGGGTGCCTTCGGACGTCTGGCAGAGACGTAGCACGTTCGTGCTGTTCTGCGGCGCGGGACGTGGGATCGCGGGTCCAGAGTCGTGGGGACACAGGCGCGAGGCTGTTGAGACGTCCGATGATCTCGCGGGTCCTTGTGGGTTTGCTCCCCCCGGAGTTTTTCCTGCGGAAAGCGGGATCGGGACGTCCTTCTGTGTGTGTCTCCATCTGTGTGTGTCGTGGAGCTCTCAGGAGGAGGACAGGGATTGGGGAAGGGGCCGCCAGGTGTCCCCCCACCCACCCCGGCAGGAGGCAGACGCCAGGCGCCCAGGACTCGGGATGAAGGACACTCACGTCCGCTCTCCCCACTCGCCTTTCGGCTCGTGGATCACGCGCGCAGAGGATGCACATGGCGCGTGGCGAATTCAGGATAGCGCCCCTCGATCGCTTTTCCGCACAACCGCATACTAAACACCGGGCTCGGCTGGGACCATTTAAGGAAGAAAACACGCTTTTCCGCACAACCGCATACTAAACACCGGGCTCGGCTGGGACCATTTAAGGAAGAAAACACTGTTCCGGGCCGTGTGCGCGCCTTCCAGGGCGTGAGGAAGCACGCGGAAGGCACTCACGCAGACGCGGCGCGGGGACATGTCCGCGCGGATTACACGGCACAGACGGATCCGCTCGCAAGTCTACACTGGGGGCGCCTGGGTGGCTCAGTCTGCCTTCGGTTCAAGTCATGATGGGGTTCCGGGATCGACCCCACATCAGGCTCCCTGCTCCGCGGGAAGCCTGCTTCTCCCTCTCCCACTCCCCCTGCTCGTCCTCTCTCTCTCTCTCCAATAAATAAAATCTTTTTAAAAATTTAAAAAAAAAGTCTACCCTGTGAAGAAACCTATTTCACAAGAAGCAATGTTGGCTGATAAGGAAGGTTTTTGTTGAAAAGCTTCCATGTTCTGGGGGCGGGGGGGGGTGGTTAAAATACACAGAAGAAAACAGTCCGCATCTTTCGAGAAGACTTGCTCGCCCCGAGAAGGACAACCGTGTCCTCGGGGCACAGGAAGCGCCCGCCCGCTATCGGCCACCCCCGCGGCCACCTGTCCCCGCCGCCGACACACCCGTGTGGCTTGGCCGCCCGGTCAAGGTGCGGAGGGCGATAAGCACACAGCAGCCCGAGGTGACGGGAAGGACTCGGCAACCACGGGGCGAGGCCGTGTGAGCCAAAGAGAGAAGTTTCTGCCGTAAATACGCACTCGGGCTGCGCCCATGAGCTGGATCCGGGAGCCTCCGGTTTCGTGCACGGATTTTAAGTTAAAAACTGGAAGCTGGGAACGCAGCCCTAGCCCGTGCCGGGCACCCGCAGGTTGTGGAACGGACAGGGCAGCTGTGTGCCTCAGTGGGTCCGGGACCGCCCGGCCAGGCCAGGCTTCCTGGGGCTGGGGGCTGGGAGCTGGGGCCAGAGTGAGGGGCCCGGGGTGAGTGCTTAGGGTCGAGAGAAGAATAAGGAAGAGCATTATGATGATAGGAGCATCCTGCACTGGCCGTGACAAATGACCACCAACTGGGGGCTTAAACCCACGGGGATTCATCCCCTCCCAGCTCTGGAGACCAGAGTCTGAGGCCCAGGGGAGGTCCTCCCTGCCTCTTCCAGCTTCCGGGGCTCCAGGCGTCCCTCCCGTCTCTGCCTCTATCTTCATGTGGCCTCTCCTCTCTGTGTGTCTCCTCTTCTGTCTAAGGACACTGGTCATTGCATTTAGGGACACCTGGATGACCCAGGATGAGCTCATCTCAGATCCTTCACTTCATCACATCGGCAAGGACCCTATTTCCAAATAAGGCCCCCTTCCCAGGCTCCAAGGGACCTAAATCTGGGCAGGCACCATTCGGCTCAGCACAGTTACGGAAGCTGTTTATTTTCCAGGGCCCCTGAGTGGCTCAGTCGGTTAAGCGTCCGACTCTTGATTCCATCTCAAGTCACGATCTCGGGGTCCTAACAGTGAACCCCACGTCTGGCTCACACTCTGGGCGTGGAGCCTGCTTGAGATGCTCTCTCTCTCCCTCTGCCCCACCCTCTGAAAGAAAAAAACTATAAGTAAATTAAAAAAAAAATAGAGTTTATTTGGGGAGCAGAAAATTGCAGAAGGGGTTTGCATCTCCCTGACACAGCGTGCCGGTGAGGAGCAAACGCCCGCTTTCCCCGGAAGCAGCAGGCGTGCAGCCCGAGGCATCTCGGGGAGAAGGAGCGTGTGGGGGGAGCTTCTGCACAGAGCGGAGGGCAAGCCTCAGTGATGTGGGCAAGGTTGTCCCAGAGCCTGGTGATCTCAGAGCAAGGAGCATCCTCCCCCTTCTGGGGGAGGGGCAGAGTGTTTGCCGGTTGTGTTTTTAGCCGGGAAAGTTCACCAGGGAAGCCTTTCATCTCGAGGGAACCACACAGAGGAGGACGGGGTAGGGGGGTCATGCAACCACCTGATCCTAGGACAAGGCCAGCCTCAAAGCAGAAAGTGGCCCTGAAGCTCCCCGGGGACGCCTAGGGGTGCACGCAGCTGGGTGTCTGCAGGACCTCAGAGCTGACAAGGTGTGTCGGATGCACATTTCACCTTGGCTCCTGCCCTGGGCTCTCGGAGGAGCAGGACTGTGGGTCCTCCCCAGACCCCTGCACCGGCCACGTAAAGGACTCCTACATGCTGGGTCCTGGGTCCTCCTGCAGCTCGGAGACCCCAGTGCAGGAGGACCCACCTGCTTCTCTCTGAGCCACAGACCATCATCCACGCTGGCACATTGAAGGGTGCATTGCGGGGGTGCGGCGGCCAGGAGTCCGAGACCCCCCAGACTGAGTCCTCCCTCCCTAAGAGGCCCTCAAGGTGCCCCCTCCCATCCTGGACCTGCCTTCATGACGGTCCTGCTCAGACCAGGCTGTCGACCCCCCAAATCACGGGACGTCTTAATTGGGAGGCAGGCGTTGCAGAGAAAGGAGGCATCGTCCTCAGGTAACGTGCAGGGAAGACTGGATAAAATGCCTCTGGTCTTCCCAAGAAAGAGGCTCCGGAAATGCTTCGGAATACCAGGGGCGAGTCCGTGTGAACAGGGTCTGGGTTGCGTGGGGATGGGGGGCCTCACCTCCCGCCCCCTGATGGAACAGGTGGACGCAGAAGAGTCCATGATGCGGGGCCACGGGTGACGGCTCAGATCACGTTACTCCTTCCAGTCCCCCTGCCCCATTGGAAACGCGTACCTGGTCGCAGCACCACCAGACAGAAAGACAAATCATTTCCTCCTACATAAGCATATTGAAAACATTAATATGCGTGAGTACACCGGTACATTCATATTAATTAATAAAAATATTAAGAAAATAAAGTGTTTATATAATAATTAATAGATACTAATTAATCTCAACATTAATATAGTGGATATTAATATAGTGGATAGAATACATTAGTGTGCGTGTGTTATATTATAATAATGTACTATACGTAATACATAGTTTGTGTTTTATAGAATACATTTTAACATAATACAATAATATATAATACAACATAATAATATATGATATAATAATATATAATACAGTAATATATAACACAATAATATATAACATAATGAGATATAACATAATATAATGTCGGGGCATCTGCCACCTCTGTGGGCCCCTCAGAGGTGCCCATCTGACCACCTGTGAGGACCCACCTTCCCCCAACAGCCATGAGGCTAAAGCTGTCATTTGCCATCCCCGGGCCAGTGTGCCCAAGGGTTTCTTATGAGCCCTGTCCTCCTCCCGCAGCTGACCACATCCCCAAGCGAGCCTGGTGTGTCCCCAAAGGGCTCCGTGCGCAGGTGCATCTTGCTGGGTGGAGAGGCTCTACTCGGGGTCTGCCCCACCACGCAGCTGTGCCTCCCGCCTCACCCACTTTCCCTTCCCGCTTCCTGTCTTCTGTTCCTCTGTTCCCCCAGGTGCACTCCCCGTCCTTGCAGGGCTGCACTCTCTGTTCACGACGGAAGCTCTCGCCACCCCCACTCCAGACCCCCACTGCTTGCTTGGTCCTGCTTTTCCACTTTCTGAAATCTGGAAGTCTTTGGTTGTCTGGCCATATACCAGCACGGGGGACTTTGGGAAGCATGGAGCAAGAAGGTGGGGAGCGAGCGGGGTTCCCCAAGCGAAGTTAAAGACGTTCTAGAATCCGGAGGGAAGAGGTCTCGCGTTTGCATGGACAGATGCCTTCGTGGCTGGTGTCTGGAGGGGGCCACCATCCTCAGCCCTGCCAGGATCCCCGGTCCAGGGACCCTCCAGAGACTAAACCTGCAGTTTTGTCCGGGGTTATGGCTGACGCTAACCTGGCAGCCGGCAGTGGGGAAGGCGGGAGGGAGGAAGGAGCAAACAGAGAAACAGACCCAAAGCCCCTCTCCGGGTCGGGGAGGTGATGTTCGGCCCAGCAGGTGGATCTGAGTCCTTCCCTGGTTCTGGCCACACCGTCCTTAGCAGAGTCCTGAGCCGCAAGGAGGTCGGTGTGTTGTGACCCGGGGTGCAAACTCCTGACCTCAGCTTTGCCTCCTTAATAATCCTCGGCAGCTTCCACTTCTGCCCAAGGAGAACGCTTCGTCCCACGACACTCCCAGGTTCCCACGGACCCTGACAGGCCCCCCGTCCCAGCCCTGTCCTTCGCTGGCCGCTCTGTGACGCTGGCCCTGGGCCTCTCCCCTACCTCCCCTCCGTGTCTTAGACACCTGCAGCCGGGCACCTGCTGCCTGGGGCATCTGCAGGACCTGGCTTCAAATGCCCCCACCCAGACTTTTGCATCTGAGCTCCATGCCCAGGGCATTTGGATGCACGCTGCCCCGGAAAGGGGTCCAGCCTGGGGCTCAGCGGGGCGGTAGCGGCTGCTTTCTCCTCTGTGTGGCCGTGCCATGGGGGAAGCCCGTTCTGGACTCACTGCCACGCATGAGCCAGTCAGTCCCCTCTGTCACATCGCTTCCCCTCTGTGTCTCCGTGTGTCCTAGACGCACACCTGTCATTGCATTGAGGGCCTCCCTACTCCAGCATGAGCTCATCTCAGATCCTAGACTCGCTTAGGTCTGCAAAGACCCTTTTCCAGAATAAAGTCCGTGTGAGTGGATCAGAGCTCCGGAGCCGCTGAGGAGCTGGTGTGTTCTCACAGGCGTGAGCGGGTGAAGAATAGCGGTCAGCCCCTGTTCCCGAATGGGGTCTGTCCAGCAGGGGCTGAGCACAGGGCCATTGCTGCTGGAAATAAAGCTGGAGGCCGCTTGCCACCTGAAGGGCTGCATTTGACCCTGGGCAGCATCCTCTCCGGGGACCTAGGGTCCTAACCAGGGACTGTCTCCGGGGGCACAGACGGGAGAGCGTTTCCCGGGGACCTGGCGGGAAGACGGCGCAGGAACCCTCCACCCAGCCACTGGTGTGTGCGGCGTATACTCCCCGATGCCAGGAAGTTGCCCAAGCCGGCCCTGGATGGTGAGCAGTAATTAGGATTGTAACAAAGAGGAACACGCAAAGAGAAATGAGAACAGGAAAATAAGCTTTGAAAGAAAGGGGACTTATTCCAGGGAAAGTACACAGTCGCTGACCCCGGCTTCGAGGGAAGAGACACACACAGACACGGGGACGGGGTTCTCGACCCGGTCACCGACCTCCTCCCCACCCCACCCCCGCCCACCCGGAGCCCCATTGGGTCTGGGTTTTAAGGGTGGGGCCCCTGGTCATGACCATAAAAACGCTGAGAAGGGAGAGCCAGCTTCAGTTTCTCTTTGGGGACATTTCCTCCAGCACATTTGGGAGGAGGACCCACAGAGAGGAGTCCGGGGTCTGGATTCCAGCCCCCCTCCCCAGGCCAGCTGTCTTTCCCACGGGGGACCTTCGCCGCCGTCCAGGTAAGACCCCCGACCCCCGGGAGGGACGAGGGGCATTGGGATGCGGCTTGTTCCAGCCACGGTGCATCTCCCTTGGGCACGGCACCCGGGATCCGAAAGGGTTACAGCATCTAAGGATGCAGGAGACGGCGCGAGTATCCACCCGGGATGGGGGTGACGGCCATGCTTGCATGCCGACCGGCTGGGCGTGCTGAGCTGCACAGAGTAGGGGATGAAGATGGAGTTCCAGCACGCTGTCCTGTTCCTTGACGTGGTTCTTGGAAAAGCGTAAGCGCACGCATGGGGCTGCAGTGCTGTGGGGTCCACGGAAGGCTGGTGCGAGGCGAGCACGGCGGCTCGTTCCTGACGTCCAGCACAGCCTGCCGGGGAGCTGCTGGGGCTGGGGGCTCGGACCGATCAGGAAGCACAGATCCCTTGCAGGTGCATTATGCACAACGGCCCATGTGTGCACGAAACATGCTCCATCCACACAGGGGAACAGGACTCAGCCCCGCAAAGGAACGGAGGTCTGACCCCTGCCGCCCGGCAGACGGAGCTCCAGGACACGATGCGCCGCGAGAGAAGCAGACGCACGAGGCCCCACCGTGCGTGATCCCACGGACTGAAAAATGTGCACAACAGGCAGATGGACAGAAAGTGGGTCAGTGGCTGCCGGCGCTGGGCAGGGGACGGGAACTGAGAGCTCATGCCCACGGGGTTTCTTTTAGCTGCATGGAATGTTCTGGAGCCAGAGAGAGGTGGAGAAGGCACCAGATGCCCCCAGAGTTACATTTTTAAAAAGATTTTATTTCAGAGAACAGAGAAGACAGAGAGAGCGAGCATGAGCGGGTGGGGGGCAGAGGGAGAATCAGGCTTCTCGCTGAGCAGGGAGCCCCAACTCAGGACTGTATCCCAGGACCCTAAGATCACGACCTAAGCTGAGGGCAGACGCCTCACCGACTGAGCCACCCAGGTGCCCCTGAGTTGCATTCTAAAAGGGTGACTTTTATGGGATGTGCATTTCACCTCAATAAAAAATTAATAGATACATTTTTAGGGGATCCTGGGTGGCTCAGTCGTTAAGCGTCTGCCTTCGGCTCAGGTCATGATCCCAGGGTCCTGGGATCGAGACCCGCATCGGGCTCCCTGCTCCGCAGGAAGCCTGCTTCTCCCTCTCCCACTCCCCCTGCTTGTGTTCCCTCTCTCGCTGTGTCTCTCTCTGTCAAATAAATAAATAAAATCTTTTTGAAAAATTAGATATATTTTTTCAAACGCGGATGCCTGGCTGTCACCCCAGGACCCCCCCTGAGAGGATCCCGTGAAGAGCAAGATCCTATAGGGTGACGATGCCAGACGGGAACGCCGAGGACCTTGTTTGGGGCGGCCCTTGTCTCACTCTAGGACGCACACCCCGGGCCCCTCCTCTGGGCTGGCGGTGGACTCCCTCCGAATGGGGGCTCCAGACCCCCGGACATTCATGGCCACATCGGCACCCACCCTGTCCGACCGTCTGCAGCCGCATGCCGGCTGTCTTCAGTAACTGACGACAAGGCCCGGGCCGCTCTGTTTAAAACTCTGATCTTTTCCCATCGTGCACCGAACTTTGATGCATGTGGTTTACGGTGAATATGCGCTGGGGGGCCCCCCAGGAAACTTGGAGCCTCACGCCTCTCTGCCCACGTGCTCATCCCGTATTACGAATCGACTACAAAACACCTGTTCCTGGGCACCTCCCACCTCCCTCCCTCTCCTGGGGAAGGGGCCTCTCCGGCGTGCTCCCCGGTTTCGCAAGAAGCACTTTCACTATCAGGTTGTGCAAGAGTTCACATTTGCTGGAAATCATTGTCTGCCCTGTTGTCAAGACGGGAAATCTCCTTGCAGCCCCAAGGCTGAGCTCAGGGGAGCAGATGAGACCCCCGGTGGGGTCCATGTTGGGTCCTGTGATGGGGGCTGTGAATGCCTGTGACAAGACCAGGCGAGTCTGAGGCCCCAGCTCCTTGATCCTGGCTGAGATTTTCCAGATGGAATGGTGTGCAGGAGGCACATTTTGTGGGCAATTCTGAGGGGCACAGAGGGCTAGCCCCAGGCCACTAATGGTGTTTGCCAATGATGATATGGTGGGGAGGAATGGGGGCCCATCAGGAGACCCTGTTGCTGATGGTCCCAGTGGGGGCAGGAGCCTGGCCACCCAGGTGAAGATCCCAGAGAGCCAGCCCAAGGAGGGAGGCTTCCTGGGGACCCTGGGAAGGTCCTGACCAGGGCGTTGGGACCACGCAGGGTTCAGTTACCGTAACTCTGCCCATTCAGGAAATTCGATCTGTGTTGACTTCCCATTTTTAATGACACTTCCTTCCAGTGCTTTGTCATGGCAGTGTTTCCCGGTACCACGCGTTGAGTGTGCTTTCCTGGTTTCTGCCTGAGGCTGGAGCCAAGAGCATGCTCAGACCTCAGGGTGCAAGTCTTTAAAGGCAGGCTGACATACACACAGGGATGCCCACACATGCACACACACACACACAGGACATGCATAGGTGCATGCATACACACATGCACACATGTGTACGCGATGCAGGCACCTATGCACACATGCACACGTGTGTACGTGAATGCAAGCACATGCACATGGATGTACGTGAATGCACACAAATGGACATGGGTATACGCAAATGCACGCACATGTACATATGTGTACACGAATGTGCGCACATGCACATGGATGTACGTGAATGCACACAAATGGACATGGGTATGCGCAAAGGCACACACATGTACACATGCGTACACAAATGTGCGCACATGCACATGGATGTACGCGAATGCGCACACGCCCACACACATGCACATACCCAGAGCCTTCCCTCCTGGAAGGAGCTCCAGGCTCGCGAGCAGTAGCTTCCCTAAGTTCACCCTCCCCCGTCCCACACTCTAACTGTGCCTTCTCTTCCAGCACACGCCCTCCCTGCCGTGGGAGCCACATCGCTATGGCCTTGGTGTGGCTCACGGTGTTCCTGACGTCTGTCTGCGGTCTGCTGCAAACGGAGGAAGGTAGGACGAAAACCCAGCTGTGCTCTATGGCTGTGTCAGGTGTTTTGTTGTTCAGTTAAAGTCCGTGTCAAGACCATTATAGATCCACTGGCAGCTGTAAGAGCTAATGCAGAGACTGCCCACGTGCCCCTCACCCCATCCCGCCAATGGGATCGCCTTGCAATGCTGTCACGGTACAATCTCATAGCCAGGATACCGACTGTGATCGGGTCAAGGTGCTGAGCATTTCAATGTAGCTCAAATGCAAGGATGCATCACCTACCTGGGTCCTGAATCATTATTCCAGTGCGAAATGGGGTTTCACCTGTGTCTCCCCTTCCTGGGTGGGGTCATGGGAACAGCATTGGTTATGGGCTGACCTGTGTCCCCACCAAGGTCCTCCCTGGAAGCCCTCACCCCCAGAACCTATAAATGTGACTTTGTTTGGAGATGGAGTCCTTCCTGATGGAATTAAGCGGAGATAAGGCCATCAGGGTGTGGTCCTAATGCAACAGGACAGGCATCCTTATAGGAAGGGAACGTGTAGCCACAGACATGTGCCTGAGGAGAAGGCCATGTGTGGCAAAGTACGGTCTCCTTGCCTTCCATGTGGCTCATATGATATTGCATCATGATGATGGGGAATAATGAGATCATTCAATGAAGGATAATGAGATTCCATAGTAACCGGAAGTAATGAGATGAGAAGATGCTGATTACAATCCCCGAGCCATCTGTGCCCACTTCTGACTGTCACAGTCTGGTCAGACCCAGGGGACAGGGGCGGCTGATGGGCATGCAGCAGGAAATGTCCCAGGGAGCCAGTTGGAAGCCAGTGAAGCCCAGTACAGAGCACAGAGCGTTGACTTAGCCCGGGTGCGGGCCCTGAGTGCGCCCAAGGCCACGAGGAAGACGGTGCTGCTAATGTCTCTGAAGGTTCACACTGACCTGCAGGAGTGTCCGCATGGAACCCAGTCGCCGTCAGGAATTTTCCAAGTAAGCGGCGGACCTGAGACAGAGGCCATCTGCATGTTTTCCACGCCGGGTTCCCATGGCACACAGACGTCGGCCGAGCTCGGGGCCCCAGGCACGATAGGTTCTCCAGGAGTCTGGGAGCGTACCCACCTGGTGGTTGCGTCAGTCCAGAAGATGTTAGCTGTGGTGACAGCCACAAGATTTCATAACCCCTTAGACATTTATTGCTTCCTCAAATAGGGGTGGAATTCAGATGTTTTGTGGGGGACAGAGAGGAAGGGATTATTCTTCTGAAGGCTGCTATTTGAGTCTGCGTGGGCGGCCAGAATAAAATACCATGGCCTGGGGGGCTTAATTTATGTCTCGCAGCTCTGGAGACCAGAAGTCTGAGATCCAGGCCGCACATGTCTGCTGGGATCCAGGCAGGGCTGCTGAGATCCAGGCGGGGCAGGGCCGCTGAGATCCAGGCGGGGCAGGGCTGCTGAGATCCAGGTGGGGCAGGGCTGCTGAGATCCAGGCGGGGCAGGACCACTGAGATCCAGGCGGGGCAGGACCACTGAGATCCAGGCGGGGCAGGACCACTGAGATCCAGGTGGGGCAGGGCTGCTGAGATCCAGGCGGGGCAGGACCACTGAGATCCAGGTGGGGCAGGGCTGCTGAGATCCAGGTGGGGCAGGACCACTGAGATCCAGGCGGGGCAGGGCCGCTGAGATCCAGGTGGGGCAGGACCACTGAGATCCAGGTGGGGCAGGGCCGCTGAGATCCAGGTGGGGCAGGGCCGCTGAGATCCAGGCGGGGCAGGGCCGCTGAGATCCAGGTGGGGCAGGGCCGCTGAGATCCAGGCGGGGCAGGGCCGCTGAGATCCAGGCGGGGCAGGGCTGCTGAGATCCAGGCGGGGCAGGACCACTGAGATCCAGGCGGGGCAGGGCTGCTGAGATCCAGGTGGGGCAGGACCACTGAGATCCAGGCGGGGCAGGGCTGCTGAGATCCAGGCGGGGCAGGACCACTGAGATCCAGGTGGGGCAGGACCACTGAGATCCAGGCGGGGCAGGGCTGCTGAGATCCAAGTGGGGCAGGACCACTGAGATCCAGGTGGGGCAGGGCTGCTGAGATCCAGGTGGGGCAGGACCACTGAGATCCAGGCGGGGCAGGGCTGCTGAGATCCAGGTGGGGCAGGACCACTGAGATCCAGGTGGGGCAGGGCCATGCTCCCTCCAGAGGCTCCAGGGGAAGGTCCTTCTTGCCTCTTCCAGCTTCTGGGGCTTGAGGCGTCCCTGGGCCTGTGGCCGCATCCCTCCCATCTCTGCCTCCGTCTTCATGTGGCTTCTCCTCTGTGTCTGTTCGTGTCCAAATGTCCGCTCTTAATAAGGACACCAGTCACATTGTGTTAGTTTCTGCACTATTCAAGAACGACCCCATCTTAATTAATTAACACCTGCAATGACCCCATTTCCAAATAAGGTCCGATTGTGAGGTCCTGCAAGTTGGGACTCCAACATGAATTTTGAGGGGACACAGTGTGACTCAGAACAGGTGGTTTTGCCCCAGATATTTACTCCAAGATCCAGGGTCCTTCAGCATCTCCAGGAGCATTTATGGGTGAGAACTGGAAGTACCGTCATGTCTCTTGTCGAATTTTGTGGACTAGAACCCAGTCACATGGCCACACCCCATGCCCAAGGGGCTGGGAGATGTGGGATGTCTGGGAAGGGAAGGGGCTTCCCCTACTTCTCAGCCTGACACCCCCAGGTCTGCGCATTATCTTTGATTTGCCTGTCTTGTCCTGGGGCAGAGTCTGCTGCCGCCTTTGCAGTCACTTCAGGCCTGAGGGTACTCTAGGATCGCTGACCACAGGTAGGAAGTGAGCTGCTTTCTAGGAACCGAAGGCTGAAGGAGGCAGCTGATGCAATAAAATTTTCACATCTTCCCTCCTAAGCTGGAAGCCCCCTAAAGCTTCAACGTTGGCCAAATTGCATTAAGAGGTGCCATTGGTACAGTACTAGGTGGATTAGAAGTGTTGAAACCAGACGCCTTGCCTTGTTCTGGTCTTAAGGAGAAGTGGTTAGTCTTTCACCGTTGAGTCTGAATTAGCTCAAAGATTTTCATAGATTTATCGGGGTAAGGAAGATTTGTTCCATTCTTAGTTTGCTGAGATTTCTTAATCCCAAATGGTTGTTAAGTTGGGTCAATTTTTTTTTTTTTTTCTGCTTCTATGGAGAAGATCATTAGTTTCTGGTTAATGGGGATGATTTATATTGATGGTTAAAGAAACCTTGCATTCCCAGAGTAAATCTCATAAGGTGTTACCAGGTTTATGTATTCCTAGATTTTTTTTACTAATATTTTCTGAAGGGATTTGTGTCTATGTTTATAAGGGGTGTTGGCCTCGAGTTTACTTTTAATATCTTTTATTTTGATATTGGGATAATGCTGGCCTCCTAAAATGAATCAGAAAATATTTCCCATCACCCCCCCTTTCTTTTTTGAACTTTTGTGCACATGATACTATTTCTCCCTTAAATATCTGTTAATTTATATACATTTATATTATTTATAAAAATAAACTAAAATATGATAAAATATACTAACATTAATATTTACTACTTCATCCTTCATATCTGTTTTAATGATATTTAATGTGTTGGCAGGACTGAGTGCAAATTTTGAAGCATAAGACTCTTTTTTTTTAAGATTTTATTTTATTTTATTTTATTTATTTATTTGACAGAGAGACACAGCGAGAGAGGGAACACAAGCAGGGGGAGTGGGAGAGGGAGAAGCAGGCTTTCCGCGGAGCAGCGAGCCTGACTTGGGGCTCGATCCCTGAGTCCCAGGATCATGACCTGAGCCGAAGGCAGACGCTTAATGACTGAGCCACCCAGGTGCCCCTGAAGCATAAGACTCTCTTAAGAGGGTGTTATACACAACTGATAAATTATTGAACACTACATCTGAAACTAATGATGTACTATGTTGGTTAATTGAATTTAAATTAAAAAGGAATCTATCAAGAATTACATTTTCAACTTAAAAGATATTTCTCCAAATGATTTTTTTTTTTTTATTATGAAGGAATAAATTGTCCTTATATGTTAGAAGAAAATAATGGCAGAAACCAAGGTGTTGATATGGTTTGGTCTTGCTTATGAAACTAAGGCTGTTGATCTTGATAACTAATCACGATGCTTACAGTTTATAAACTCTGTGAACGTTTATGAAAGTCATATCCTGTAAGTCCTTGAAAGGAGTCACAGATAAAATCTCACCAAGTGTTTGTTGTAGCTTTACAGACTTACTGGCAAAACATGACTCAGTAGCGCCTTGGACATGGGCAAGCAAGTCTTTGATCAGATATGTTGAGCTCTGTGGTCTGCCACTAGAGACCCCCTTTCCCAGGGACCTGTGGCAGGAATGCGTGAGCTTTGATTCCATTTCAAAACATAATCAGATGTATGTGCTCACGGAGTTTTTCCAGCAATGTCAGAATTGCTCCAACAGCCTGTGAACCGTGGAAGGTCATGAATATCATTCTAATGGCCATGCCTTATATTTTCAAAGTAGAACAAAAAAAAAAAGAAAGAAAGAAAGAAAGAAATGCATCTTCGATGGCCATTGGTAACCACTAGTCCCCAGAATCGTTGACCTTGAGAGACGTATGTAAGCCAGAATTTGTTCTCAGTTCTCAGGGAAAGTAACATGGTCACAAAAGGTACATTTAAGATAAATGGGGATGGCCGGGGCGCCTGGGTGGCTCAGCCGTTAAGCGTCTGCCTTCGGCTCAGGTCATGATCTCAGGGTCCTGGGATCGAGCCCCACATCGGGCTCCCTGCTCGGCGGGAAGCCTGCTTCTCCCTCTCCCTCTGCCCCTGCTTGTGTTCCCCCTCTCGCTGTGTCTCTCTCTCTGTCAAATAAATAAATAAAATCTTTAAAAAAAAAAAATAAGATAAATGGGGATGGCAGAAAGTGACCAGCTTTACCCAACTCTTGGGGTTTTTTTCCTCCATCACTGGGAGGGCAGGCTAATGAGAGGAATAAGGCTCTGCCAGGTCCCGGGAATCTGTGTCTGTGTAGAATTCTGCTTCCCGAGGTTGTCAGTGAACTCGGTGGGAGGAAGTTCCCATGGCGGTAAGGGTTCAAACAACCGCAGTATTTCTTCTAACTCTGACCTCTAAACATTTCAGATCCCAATTTACCGATTAAGAACCTAAGGATGGAGCCGGGAGAAAGGAGATTGACCTGGGACCTCCATGGAAATGTTTCTGAAATTCTGTGTTTCATAAATTCAAAACTTATCACTAAGGTAAACCATCTTCCCTGTACTTGGCACAATGGAGCTTCCGTGACTTTCGGGAACTTAAGAGCTAGCAGAAACCTAGGGCCAAGTCCGACTCAAACATCACAGAGGCGGGGGTTCTACTCTGGGCTTGGGTATGGAATGTGGGGTGAGAGTCTATTTCCGGAACCACAGCTCAGGGTTCGCCGCCTGTAGGATGTCCAAGATGGTGTCCCTGGAGAGCGTTGGTGAGAAAATGTGTTCAGGGATTGCAGGTAGGGAGCAAAACCCAGCTGAAAGTGAGTGCTTGCTTTCCCGCCATCTCCCGCCTCTCACCCAAATCCGGTACTGTGTCATCTTCCGAGGTTCAGGGGTCTTGAGAACTGTGACAGATCCCATGGGTGGGCTACGGTGAGAATACAATACATTCACAGCTCATAGAGTCTCATGAGGAAGAGGCACCGGTCAACTTCCTTGAGAATAAATTTGCTGTCTTGAGATTATTCCTGATTTAACACAATAAGTCACAACCTGGGCCCCCATAACAAATACCCTAGAGGAAGGGGCTCATACACCACGCATTTATTCCTCCCAGTCCTGGAGGCTGGGAGTCTGAGATCCAAGTGGGGCTGAGGCTGGTTCCTCCTGAGACCTCTCTCCTGGGCATGTAGACACACTATGTTCATTCTCTGTCCTCATGTGGTCATCCCTCTGTGCATGTCTGTGTCCTCATCCCCCTCTTCTTATAAGGACCCCAGTCCTATGGGATCAGGGCCCACCCTACTGACCTCATTTTACCTTAATCCCCTCTTTAAAGACCCAATGTCTAAATACAACCACTTTCTGAGGTCCTGGGGTGAGGGCTTCATCATGAATTTTGGGGGACACAATCCAGTTCATGACAAGCCTCGGTGGGATTTCATTGGAGCTTGGCCAGTTGACTCTAAACTCTCTCTGGAACAACGCAGGCTACAGAAGAACCAAGAAATGTTGATAAAGAACACTAGTGATCAGGAATTTGCCTTTCCATGATGTCTCCAAATGTGCTGAGAAGCTATGATTATCCAAAGTATCAGATTGACAGAATGCATGGATGGATTAAAGAAATGGAACAATCTGGAAGCAGAAGCATGCATTGGCGGCAGGTGGGGGTAGGGTGGATTTTAACTAAGACGGTATTTCAAGTCGATATAGAAGAGATAGAGTGTTGTATGCATGAAGTCAGCACAATTTCCAAAATGCACTAAAATTAAGTTGGATTCCTACTTCACAACGTCCGTGCACGTGAATTGCATGTAGGAGAGATCTAGATATTTTTCTCAGTACCGAAGATGTAGAAGGAATTGCTGAGGACTGTTTCAAGATACTGGACCCTGTTGTCATTCCCTCATCCGCTGTTGGTTTTCCCTAACTTGAATTCATTTCTGTTTTGTTAATGGTCTTTGCGTTTTTGTCCAGTTTTCCCATGTATCTATGCTACTTGAACGTTACGCTCTTGGCCAAATGGGTAAATATTGTGTTGAACCATTTGGTTTGGTGTGTTTGTCCTCAATGGAGACGGGTTCCCCTTCTCAGTGGGTGGAGTCTCTCCCTCTCCTGTTTTCATGATCTGCATACACGAGGACCTCCATCCTTGGGCTGCCAGAGAATGCTCAGAAGCAGTGCTCAGCACAGCTATGGCAGGTTTGGGAAAACACTCGTCTACCCCACATTCTGCCGTTCTGAACTTCCTTTTAGAAGCCTTTATGGAACCCGAGTTCCTCGGACAAGAGACAGTGACTGTGTTTATGAGCCTCACGTGAATTATCCAAGGAAGTTTTAGATCAGTGCCGAAAACTGCACAAAGGCGCACATTTTCCCAGAGCTTCAGATGCGTTGTGTTAATACGTATTTAACAACCAGTCTGGTTGAATCTGTTACAAATATGATTAACTAGATAGAGGTCTTCTTCATTTATTAATTACAATTTCCACCAACTGGGGGCGCTGGCTGGCTCAGTTGGTAGAATGTGCGACTCTTGATGTCAGGGGGTCGTGAGTTTGAGCTCCACGTTGGGTGTAGAGATGACTTAAAAAGAAAATCTTAAGAAAATAACCTTCTGCTTATTAATCCATTCGGAGCCTCACATCATTTTTTATTTATATTAACTTACTATATAATACAGGTATGAAGCTGGAATTCATCATGAGCTTGATAAATATTTTCCTTTCATTTTTGTTCCATGTGACGTTCTATTTTTATTTCCTCATTTTCCCAGCTTTTCCATGCCAATTTCATTTATCATTCGATCCTTAGAAAAGGGTCGATTTATTCATAATGGAATTCCTTAAATGGAATATTCATTTATTTATTCATAAATGGAATTATTTATTTATTCATAAATGGAATTATTTTATAGAAATTTTTGTACAGTTTTAAACAATTGATAAACTTCACTTTTTTTCCAGAGCAGTGTGAGGTTCACAGGAAAATTGAGAGGAAGGTATAGAGCCCCCAACCCCTTGCCCCCACACAGGCACGGCCTCCCCGCCATGAGCCTCCCCACCAGATGGCACAGTCGTTACCACTGATGAACGTGCTTGGACACATCATCCTCACCCAGAGTGCACAGTTTATCGAAGGGTCACTCTTAGTGTGTGATTTGATGACTTTCAACAAATGGAGAATGATACGTTTTATACAGAACAATGTCACTGCCCTAAAAAAAAAAAATCCTGTGCTCCTCACCTGTTCACATCTCCCTCCCTCTCCACCAACCAGTAATTTATACACCGTTTCCGGTTTGTCGACCGCCACAAAATAAATTGCTGGGGTTTTGATGAAAATTGCATGGAATCTATAGAGCAAGTCCTGGAGACTTATGGTTTTGTTGGTGTTGTTATTGTTGTTGTTGTTGTTAAATCTGAATATCATCAGCATGACACTACGTGTGTTCTTTCAACAATGAATAAATGGTTCTCTCTCTCTCTCAGGCCATCGACAACAATCGTCACTGCCAGTTCCGCGTACTTCCCTTATGTGAAGTGAAAAACTTCACCATCTCCTTGACCAAAGGCCCACCGTTCTTGATGGGGATTCAGTATCCTCTGCAAGGTGAGGGGAACGTGTTCCTCTTTGGGTTTTGTTTGCTTTCTGTCATTGGTTGGTCATAGGAATACAAAAACCACGACTTTTAGCTTGGGTGGACCTGCAGGGAGTGGGGAAAAAAAAAAGCACACAACCCTAGGGCATCACGTATGCAGGAGGATTTCATTCGTAGGACCTACTTGAGTTGAAGGTGTGCAAATGCATAACAGATGAGTGGTCGGCGGTGGGGGCAGTGAGGATGGACAGGAGGGAAGGGGGTGAGGCAAGAAAAGGACCATCTGGGGGCTCTTGGGGGGTGAGACTGTCCTGTATCTTGAGCATATGGGTGTTGACATCCGGCTGGAGACACCACACAACCGTGTTTTCCAGGGGTTATCATTGCGGGAAACTGGTTCAAGCCTCCACGGGATAGCTCTGTATTTGTCCCTGTAACTGTGTGTGTGAAAGGCGATTTGCTCTTCTTTTCACCTCCTTTGCAAGTGCAGAAGGAAACCCTGGGGCGGCCGCACAACGTCTGGACTGCTGGGTGCACGACGTGGACTTCCTGACGTGCAGCTGGGAGGTGGGCAGGGAGGCCCCCAGTGACGTCCAGTATCGCTTGTACTGGCAGGAGCTGAGGTAGGTGTGGCCATGGCACGGCTGGGCTCTCCCCGGGCACATGGGGCCACTGGGTCATTCCTGGGTGCTCCCTCCTTGCCGAAGGACCCACAGGGAGCAGGAGTGTCCACATTACGAAACGGATGATCGGGGGAAACACGTCCGGTGTCATTTCAATGATGTGTCCAGATTGCCGAAACAGCTCCAGATCCTGGTGAGAGGCACAAGCCATGGCGCCAGGATCCCCTGCTTGGACCGTTCTGTCGAATTATCAGAAATTGGTGAGTACAGGTCAAGGACATGGCTCTCAGGCTGCACCCTCAGCTCTGGGATGCTGGTGTCTGAGCTGAGGGGGCCGTAAAAAAATAATCCCAAATAGCTGGCTGAAATGACACATGATTTCTCACGGTTCTGGAGGCTGGAAGCCCGACCTTAAGGGGCCCGCAGATCTGACTCCTGGTGAGGGTCCCTCTTCCTGACTTGCACTTGGCAGCCTTCTCACTGTGACTTCACATGGGTAACGACAGAGAGAAAGAGAGCTCCGTTCTCTTTTGCTTATACGGACCCGAGTCCATCATGGGGGCCCCACCTTCATGATGTCAGGTAACCCTAATTACCTCCCGAAGGCTCACCTCTGAATGCCATCCCACTGGGGGTGAGGGCTTGTGCATTTGAGGATGACATGTGTTCAGCTCCTAGCAGTGGCTATGAGCTCCTTGCACCTAAGGAAGTAACCTGCTTGCTTCTGGAACATTCCTATAACACACGGGACACATGCCTCCGTCACAAGTCTTGGGGAGGGGTGAGAGTCATGCCCACAGCACCTGTCAAGGCCCTGCATTGATATGCCAGTGGGTTTCTGGAACACAAACCCCATCGTAACAAAGCTATGTCGCCATCCATTTTCTTTAACTGGACCCCTCCCCAAATTGTGACACCTTTCAGCCTCTGGGAGCCTGGGCCTGCCTTGGCGGGTCCACGTGGGGTAAGGAAGCACGTGGCCGGCTACGCGAATTGAGACGTGGTGCAGGGGCGAAAAAGGCAAGGCCTCTTGCTTGAAAAGCAGGGGGGCTCTTCCTTTGTCTGTGGCCTCCCGCCTCTTGAGCTCCATGCTGTGTTTTATTGGCACTGGTTGGATGCTGTCCCTCTGACGTGGGGCCCTCACTGGTACATCCAGACCGTGTCCAAGACCACCTGCACCTCCATGCACGCTCCCACCTGGACCCCTGTGTCCTCACCCCAGCTCCCAGCAGGGGTGGGAGGAGACAGTGGTTAGTGCAGTGGGGTGGTGGGTGTGTGATAGCCCGGTGGGGATGCACGGAGGGGTCAAATGGGAACTGGGGGCTCCGTGTCCCCATTGCATGCTCCGTTATTCCCCAGGGACACAAATTCAAAAATGCCTGTTGTCCCCCCAAAAGATGTGTCCACATCTTGGCAGCTGTGAATGCCACCTTATGTGGAAATAGGGTCTTTGCACTTATTACAGACAGACCCTAATCCAATACGGCTGTTCCCTTACAAGAAAAGGAGGACACACAGAGGCCAACCCAAAGACAGACAGGAAGGCTATGGGAGGCCATAGGGGTGATGTGTCTATAGCCCAGGAACGCCAAGGATCGCCAGGAGCCACCCGAAGTGGGAACGGGGCCTGGAACAGATTCTCCCTCTGAGCTTCCAGAAGGAACCAGCCCCGTGGACACTTGGATTTCAGATTTCTGGTCTCCAGAACTGTGAGAAGACATATCTCTATGGTCCAACACACCTGTTGGTGGTGTACCAGGCAGCCCTGGGAAATGAATACAATAACGTTACTAGCAATTTCAACATGGCGCCAGGAGAGCATGGACCCAAGCCTGGGGCCATGTGCAAGGACATCAGTCACACACAGCTCTGTGCTGGGATGGGCCAGGTTCAGGCTGGCAGGGGTGGCTGCTGAAGAGTGTCCCGGATGTTGCTCGTTGACACCAAGAGAATCGGGCCGTGGTGCTTTATTATTTCCCAGTTGGTATCTTCATAAATGATCCCAAACTGTGAGGCTTAAAGCACAGGACTTTATCCCCCAGCTCTGGAGATCCAGGCGGGGCAGGACCGCTGAGACTCAGGCGGGGCAGGACTGCTGAGATCCAGGCGGGGCAAGACCACTGAGATCCAGGCAGGGCCGGGCTGTGTTCCCTCCTGAGGCTCCAGGGGAGGGTCCTTCCTGCCTCTTCCAGCTTCTGGGGCTCCAGGTGTCCCTGGGCTGGTGGCCGTGTCCCTCCCACCTCTGCCTCCGTCGTCACGTGGCTTCTCCTATGTATCCGTGTCTCCTCTTCTGTCTCTTGTAAGGACACCTGTCATTGGATTTAGGGCCACCGTGATCTAGAAGGACATCATCTCAAGATCCTTCCCTTATTATACCTGCAAAGACCCTGTTTTTAAACAAGATCCCCTTCACAGGTTTTAGCGATTTGACATGGATGTACCATTTGGGGGTGACCATTCCCCTCCCTGCAGAGCTCTGTAGAAAGTGACTCACATCTCACCCTGACCCTGGCCCTCTCTCCCACAAGGAGCCATAGGTCTACAAGGGGACCCTGCCTGTGCATGTTATATTGCGACCGGAGCCTTTCAGCCCACAGGCAGGCAGGATGTGAGCACTCTGCCCAAAGTCGGAGGGGCTGGTGGGTAACCCTGCTCCCTCGCCTGGGCTGGGTGGCTCCTAGCAGGCGGGTTCTGGGCTGTCTCCTGGGTTGTTCCCCAGCAGGACTGACCCACCTGCCTTTGGGGTGCCCCTGCCTTCCTGGCCTCACTCTCCTGGCCCTGCCAATGGGCGCGTCCTCCGAAGCAGGCGTCATGCCCTGTCTCCTGCTTCTGAGGGGACAAGTCCATTGGTGGGGTGGGGGTGGGGGTGTCCCACAGTAAGGTGGCCACAGATGGGCAGGGCCTGGTTGGCTGCAGGGAGGAGGGAGGGGAGCTGGTTTCGAGACTATTTTGTGGATGGATTCTGTGCATCCTCCTGTGGTAGAGGCAGGACTGAGGGAGCCTGGGGGCAGGGTGACATCATAGATGGGGGAGGGGAGAGGGAGGAAGAAGAGGGCCAGCAGAGAGGAAGAGCAGGTGGGTTGCGGGGAGAGGAGGAGGTGGAGGAGACCCGGAGCTGGGGACGGCCCTGTAGTGAGCTTTCAGCCAGGGATCCAGGTGGAACACCACTGCAGGCAGGTGAGGACCCGGGGCTGGGCTCCCAGTGGAGGTCGGACCTGGGGTGTAGTTTCAGACGTGGCCATGTAGGAAGCTTGGTGAAACCATGGAGTCAGGGGAGGCTGAATGCCCAGAAGGAGGGCAGAGGGCAGAGCACCCGAACAGGGACGGCCAGGAGGGTCCCAGCAGCCAGAAGGCAGGGCAGGACGCCCGGGGAGGACCTGGCTACAGCACGCGGGGTCTGGGGAACACGAGGAGGGACAGATGTTTCTAGGAGTGCAGCTGGCCGGCCAAGGGCTTTGGAAATGGGACTGACCCTGCGCAGGGTGGGGAGTGGGCCAGGCTACCGGCCACACAGGCCTGAAGGAAGGAGGGAGTCCACGCGTGCAACAGGCTTTCCTCCCTCTGCCGGAGGACAGTGGAATTATGGCCAAAGGGAAAAAATCAGGTGTAGACCTGGGGGCGTCCAAGGCACAGACCTGAAGAGTGCTTTCCAGAAGGGTCCCAGGGTGGGTGGGGGTCTCTCACAGGCTCCTGTCTGAGCAGCGAGACCTAAGGCTAATTCAAGTGGATAGATATCTCAACATATTTTGTCATGCATCTGTATTGATATTTTGCCCATTCTTTAACCTTGGAAGGACCTTTTCCTCTCCTTCCCATCACCCTAAATTTCTATGAAGCCTGTTTTCAAAGTATCTTCTGGGAGTGGGCTGGGGGGATGTTGATTTGTTTTACTCATAAAAGTCTCTTTGTTTTTTTTTTTTTTCCCCTGTCCTAGAGAGATTAAGTCCACCCAATATCACTGCAACGTGTAACAAATCATATTCGATGATGGAATGGAAAGCGTCAAGCCACGTCAATCTCAGATTTGAGTATGAACTTCAAATACAAAAGGTAAATGCTTGTTGTAGCTGGCAAGTCTAGATTCTCTAGAATCTGTACCCCAAAGCTTTGGAGGCAGATAAAACATACACACAAAAAAATATGAATAAAAAAAAAAAAGTTTTTAGTCTTTTAAAAATAAACACAAATAAAAATAAAGTAAAAAAAATAAATAAAAATAAAACTGAAGTAAATTTTAAATAAAAAAATAAAAACATAAACCCTACATAAAAATGAAGAGTGTTAACACACACACACAAAAAAAACCTGAAAAAAACTAAAGATCATGTAAGCTTTTGTATGTGTGAAAATCATCAAAAGAAAATATACAAACCCTAAAAAAAATTTAGCTTTAACAAAAGAAACAATGTTGGCTATTCAAAACACAGAGGTAAAATTGAAAATGCACGTCACAGATGGAAGAAGCCAGGTGCGTATTTATCTGTCAAAGGACTCATGTTTGGGATGGATAAGAAAGGCTTCCAAGTCAATACCAAGAAGACAAACAACCACAAGAAAAAAAACCAAAGGGCAAGAAGTTGAAACAACCACTTCCCCAAAGATGTATTCATGCCCCATAAACACATGAAAAGTTGCCACAGAAATGCAAACCACAGGGAGGGGCCGCTCTCCCCACCCCTCAGATTGGCTAAAACGACAAAGTCTGGCCAAACCAAGGGTGGGTGAGGGTGTCACCCAGTTGATTACAACACTTGCTTGTCACAAACTGGTGACCATTTAAAATGATGTATGTGGCTTCTTCTTCTCTGAGATGTCCCTTGTGGATGAACATTCTCCGTATTGTAAGAGCCAGGATAAAATCATATCCTTTTAAGAAAAAATGGCACAGGCACTTTGGAAGAGGCTTTGGTAGTATCTCGTGGAGGCAGCCATTCCCGTGCGGGGTCTGGCTCTGAGAATAATGAAAACATAAGCCCACCAAAGTGGGGACGTGCGTGTTCATAGCAGCTGAGTTTGGGAACAACCCAAGAGAAGGGATGAACAAAAGATATCCGCGCTGTGGAGTCCAAACCCCCAGTGAAGGTGAGCCAGACTCGAGGTCCACCCTAGAGGATCCCATTTATATACAGAAGCATAGAACATGCAGAATGATCTATAGTGAGTGACACACGTGTGCTCTGGGTGTGTGCAGGGAGGAAGGCATGACAGAGGGGCGCAGGGAAATTCGGGGGTGACGGGGTCGTTCCTTACCTGGAACGCTGAGGTGGTTTTATGTGCACAACATTTCTCAAAGCGCACCAAGTCCTATGCTTCCTGTGGTTTGCTCAAGGAAATTATGCCTGAATAAAGTTATCTTAAAAAATGATCAAGTATGGGGGCGCCTGGCCGGCTCAGTTGGGGGAACGTGCGACTCTGGATCTCGGGGTCGTGAGTTTGAGCCCCATGTTAGGTGGAGAGACTATGAATAAATAAACTTTAAAAAATTATAAGTCTATAAGTTAAAAGAAAATGACAAAATGTTCTGAACTAATTAGTATTTCATACTCAGTTATTAAACGTATTATGTTTCTTTACTTCTTTGTATATTTATTATTTATATTCAACTAGTGATTATACCTAATGTTTCTGTAAACCTGAAACTGCTTAGAAGGATAAAGGTTATTAATTCTATTAAAAAAAAAGACGAGGTATTTTTTAGTTAATCCCTCCTTTATACTCATATTTATTTATATATGATATTGATCGTTTAGACTCAATCCCTGATTATTTTGTACTCGGTTTCTGTATAAACCTAAAAGGGCTCAAACAAGGGCCTTCGTCAGGTGACAGCATCAGACACCCACCAATTTCCACTCTTGTTTTGTAGGGCAGCGATCCCGCCTACACAGAGAAGGTGAGTGTCCCTGACCCTCCCTGAACTGGGCATCACAAATGTGTTTTTCTTACTGTCCAGCCACTCCGCGGTGCCCGACTCTGTGTGGGGGCCCCGCTCACCCACCCGGCAATCTCCAGGAGTCTGTGCTGAGGGGAAACAGCTCGGAGATGAAGCTCTGTCTTCACGTGGCTTCTCCTCTGTGTCTGTCTCCGCTTCTGTCCCTTGTTAGGGTACCTGTTATTGGACGTAGGGCTACGCCGATCCAGGATGAGGTCATCCTGAGATCCTTCACGTAAGCACATCTGCAAAGACCCTACTTTCAAAGAAGGTCCCGACTACAGCCTCTGGGGGGAGGGGACATATCTTTCTTGGGGAGCGGGGTGGGGAGGTCACCATTCATAAGTTGGCAGGGCCCCATGCAGGGCACAACACCCACTCATGTCACCATAGTCTTGGCCTCGTTGAGGGTGTCCCCGGGTTCTTTACCTCCCAGTGCTGACGAAGAACATTTTTGTTTGGACACCAAGAGCCTGGGCTGAGAAAGGTAGGGGGCTCCAGGATCTGGGCCCCTCTGAACTGCAGGCATCTTCCGTGATCAAGGCTGGTCAGGTTTGCTCTCTTGGGGGGCCTGTTAGCTCCCCTGGTGGGGGGACATCTGCCATTACTCGTGTCCCGGACTGGGGGTTTTAAAACACAGCTCTGTTCTCTCCGGGTCCGGGAGACCAGACGTCCGAGATCCAGATGGGGCAGGACCTCATTCCCTCTGGAGGCTCCAGGCTTTTCTCCCAGCCTCTGGGGCTCCTTGGCATGATGGCAGACCATCATGCACACGGTCTTCCCCCGGTGTGTGTGTGTGTGTTTCTGTTGCCAAATTCCCCCTTTCCATAACCACACCAGTGGTAATGGATTACAGCCCCCCTACCCAAGCGGCCCTCTCCTTAACTGATTGCATCTCCTCCAACCTGTTTCCAAAGGAGGGCAGCTTCGGAGGCGCTGCGGGGTGAGAACGTTCACGCACGAGTTTGGGGGAGGACCCACTCCACCCACGACAGGGCCCCGTTGTCTCCCTGCCAACCGGGAACAGCCTTTCCTTCTTTCCTTTGCAACCTCAGCTCCAGGAAAACTTCTTCCAGATTCACAATCCCGGGAACTACATGGCGAGACTAAAGGTGAAAGGTTTCTTCCGCAACACGTGGAGCGAGTGGAGTGTCCCCCAGTACTTTGGTGAGTGGGGTGCCCTTTCACCTCTCCCTCGTGTGCGCTGGACGCTGGGGGGCCCCAGCCCTGGTCAAGGAAGCACAGACCCCTCGCACGCTCAGACGGGCTATTCATCCCTGCTCTTGGATGCTCTGCCGCCAAAGGAGCCGGGATCGAGCTCCACGTGCTTCTGTGTCCCCAAAGACGGCTCTGAAGACAACAGCTGACCCTGCGCCTTGTGCTCACCCCATGGGGGGGGCAGTGAGGGGGAGGAACAAGACCCCCAGTTAGAACCCCCATGGCTTGTTGTGAGCAGGCACACGACTTCCTCTTTTATCCAACATGGTCCCTGGCATGGCTCTTGGGCCTGATTAGAAGGATTTCCCCCAAAATAAGAGCTGCCATTTCTCCCTGACCTGTTCTGAAACCAGACCCTCCTCCTTGCCTCCCCCAAGGACGTCCTGTTTCAGAGGTGGCGCATAGGAAACCTTGGTCACGGGGCAATAATTGCAATTGCAATAATGCAATAATAATTGCAATAAATGACCACACGTTGTGGGGGAGGGGGGCTTAAAACCCCACAGGAATCCATCCTCTTCTAGCTCTGGAGACCAGAGTCTGAGATGCAGGCGGGGCAGGGCCGCTGAGATGCAGGCGGGGCAGGACCGCTGAGATGCAGGCGGGGCAGGGCCGCTGAGATCCAGGAGGGGCAGGGCCGCTGAGATCCAGGAGGGGCAGGGCCGCTGAGATCCAGGCAGGGTAAGACTGTGCTCCCTATGGAGATTCCAGGGGAGGGTCCTCCCTGCCTCTTCCAGCTTCTGGGGCTCCAGGTGTCCCTGGGCTTGTGTCACCGTCCCTCCCATCTCTGCCTCCATCCTCATGTGGCTTCTCCTGTGTCTCTCTGTGTCCAAATTTCCTCTCTTTATAAGGACACTCGTCATTGGATTAGGGCCCATCCCATTCCACTGGGACCTCACGTTTACTTGATTCCATCTGCAAAGACCCTCCGCTGTGGGCTCAAATGTGTCCCTCCAAATTCACCTATTGAAGTCCTCAGCCCCAGGACCTCAGAATGAGACTGTATTTGGAGGTGGGGTCTTTAAAGAGGTGGTTAAGGTAAAATGAGGTCAGTAGTGCAGGCTCTGATCCCATAGGACTGGGGTCCTTATAGGAAGAGGGGATGAGGACACAGACACGCACAGAGGGACGACCCTGTGAGGACATGGGGAGAACACAGGGTCTACACGCCCAGGAGAGAGGTCTTAGGAGGAACCCGCCTCGGCCCCGCCTGGATTTCGGACTCCCAGCCTCAGCCACCCTGTCTGTGGGACCTGGTTGTGGCAGCCCCAGAAAACTCACACACTTTCCACAGGCCCCGCGGTCCCAGAGGGGAGCCTGAGGTCTTTGCAGATCGGTGCGTCAGGGGCTCCCCCTCCCGGCCAGGCTGCAGGGGAATGCTCGCGGTCTAGGACCAGGGCTCAGCTGCAAGAGGTGTGGGGCTTGCGGTGGGGGCCTCGGTGTTGCAGCGCTGAGGCCGGCCCCCTGTGCAGGGGGCCACTGTCCCCTCCTGGACGCGCCCGAGTGCCTGCTGCCTGTCGGGGAGCCCCTGGGGAAGGCTTCGGGGCTGGGTGCAAGCACCAGCCCTGGGACCTGCTGACGTGCCCCGTCCACCCTCTTCCGTAGTGTGCGACCTCGGGGAGGACTCGCAGCGGCCCTACTGGCTGTTGACCGCGCTGGTCTTGCTGGGAACACTGCTGGTCCCGGGGCTCGCGGTCGTGCTGTGTGGAAGGTGAGCGCGCCGCCCCCACGACCTCGCTGGCCTCCCCGCAGGGCACTGCTCCCCATCCCCATCCCCATCCACCCCTCCTGCCACCGCGTGCGTGTCGGATCTGCTGGACCGCGAGAGCCCCAGGGAGCAGGCTGCCGCCTCAAGCGTCCCCGTGGTCCTTCTGAGACATGACCCTGTTCTGGTCCCTGCCGCCCACGGAAAGCCAGAAGCTGGGGGCCGGTGCAGCATCCCCAGGACCCTCCCTCCTCAGACCCTTAGCTCAAGTGCCGGGTCTACAGCCAGGCTCACCTGCGTGTCCCCGCTGTTCGGCCTCTCACCCCTGGCCCAGATTCCCCATCCCCGACATCCTTCGGGGGGTGACTCTGGGAGCCGCCTTCCTCGTCGTCCTCCCCCTTCTCCCCTCCCCTCCCCCTTCTCCCCTCCCCTCCCCTCCCTCTTCTCCGTCTCTGCAGCAGGCAGGGGGCCAGCGACGGGGTAATCCTGACCTTTCCCAGATAGCAACTCCTGCCCCTGGGGCACCTCCCAAAGGCCAAATTGCGGAGCCCTGCCAGGTCCTGTCCCGCAGCGGGCCTTGGGGTCTGTCCCTGGGGGCTCTGGCCTCCGTCTGGCTGCACCCACGCCCCTCCCGGCCGCTTCAGGCGGAGCCGCCCAGCCCAGGGGCTCGGCGTTGGGCGTGGATGGTCCTCCTGCTCAGGTAGGGGCCGCTGGTCTGCGTGGAAGCCGTGGGGAGCGGCAGGGTCCTGGTGGGTGCCAGCAGCCTGGGGGCCGGGTGTGTGTGGCAGGGGCCGGGGTGGGGTGCACGGGCCCCAGCAGGAGATCAGCACTCGGCCCCTGCAGACCAGGATTGCTCCTGGCTGTAGGATCTGGGGCTGGGGGCAGGCAGTAGAGACCAGCCCCCCACCCACCCCCACCCTGGGACTGGAGTCCTAACTCAATCCCAGTGTCTGGGGGGCCCCCGAGTTCTGGATTCGGAGCCTGCGGCTCTGTCTGGCGTCCAGTGCCCCCCCAAGTTCTGGATTCGGAGCCTATGGCTCTCTCTGGGCCCCCCCCCCCCCGAGTTCTGGATTCGGAGCCCGTGTCTCTCTGCCCTCCAAGGTACTCAGTGTTGCAGAAGCTCTTCCCCCCTATCCCTCACATGAAGGACCCCATCACCGACAACCTTCAGAGCAGCAAGTTGGTACGTCCGGGCTTCTGCTGGGGGCGGGGTGGGTGGGTCTGGGACGCGGTGGCACAGCCCCTCCTGGGGAGCAGGATGCTTGTGTTGGCCCTGGCAGGAGGCAGGGGGAGGCTGCCGGGCGACGGTCACGTGAGGAGAGGGGCACTCGCCTGAGGCGCTCCGGCAGGTGGGCAAGGCCTGGAGCCCCAGTGACCAAAGTGCCCGGGACCGCTCAGGCCCCTGCGGCTTTTCGGGGTCGGGGGGTACCCTCGCTGCAAGACTACAGCTCTGCGGCTCAGCCTGGGACCCCCTTGTCCCCTGCAGGTGGCCTGGGAGGCCAGCAGAGCAAGCCGGGAGGACTGCCCGGTGGCGGAGGTGCAGGTTTTGGGGGAGATGTGACACGGGACGTCAGACCTCCTTCTCGGCACGGCCAGGTGCCCGCACGGCCTGGCTGCGGTTGGACCAACGGACAGCTGTATGGGGGTGGGCGGAGGGACACCCCAGTGCACGCTCCGCGGCGCCGCTACAAGCAAGGAACAAGAGTTGTGTCAGGCTCATTTCGTAAATAAACGCCGTGTCCACCCAGTCCCTGGCCTCGGGGAGTGGGGTACAGCCCGCCACGCCAGGCCCCCGGGGCCCCTCTCCTGCCTCCTGAAACGGGCCCCATCCAGATCGCCGCTAACAAGTCGGCCGGACTGGTTGGTCCGAGTCCCCGCAGCGGCCACGCCTGGTTCTCTGGTCTTCTCGCTGCGCTCAGTGTAAGCACCCGACACGGAGCAGCCGCCACGCACCCCGAGATGGGGAGAGCAGCACCTGGGGCGCTCGGGGGGCCTGGCTGTCCGCCAACACCGCCCCCTGCAGCGTGGCCTTGCACTGCCCACAGCGTGGACTCCTCACGCGGAGCCACGTCAGCCCGCCCGCTGTAAACCTGTGGACGCCGCTGGCCTCACAGGAGCCTGGGTCTCCCAGGGGCAGGGCTCCCCGGACACACCGCGCTCGGCAGTTTACTGAGGGAGGGCCGCTTACCCTTTGGAGCATTTCGTGTAGGGTGGTAGGCAAGCACCCTAACGTCGCAGAACCAGCCGTGCCAGAGAGCACCCCAGCGTCATTGCAAAAATATTATTGAGGCCACCAGCACCCGTGGGTATTTGGGGACCTGCTAGCCAAGGTAAGAAGGGCCTGGCTGCATAAACGTACGGACTGTTCAACTAGCCGAAGATGAGCAGGGGGTGCAAGCAGGTCTCCAAATCCAGCGGTTAACATGGCTCCAGGCGGGAGGCGGCGTCCGCGGTCCGTCATTCCACCCAGAACACCAGGGCTCAAGAAGCTGAGGTTCCCAACGAGGCTGGTCTGGGGAGTTGGGCAGGGTAAACATGGGTCCAAGGGTGCACGGTCCTGTCCCAACCCCTTTTAACCTGCCTCGTGACCCCAGGCAAAGCTCAAACTTCATCTCTAACTGGACCCCAACCTCCCCACCCCAATTGCGGCAGAAACAAGCACGTGCACTCACCACAATCTTGAAGAGGAAACTGGCCTTCCACGTCCAGGATGCCGCAGCCCTGGAGAGGTTCCAGAAACCCCAGTTGGCCTTTCTAGCCCGGGTCACCCCGAAGCAATGCCAGGATCCAACCTTCGGCCTGGAGGAGACTTTCCTCCTGCAGTGCATGTTGGTGTTCGTGCAGAAATGGCTCCGTAAGAGGATGTGGACCTGTCCCAGGGTCTGGGGCCTGCCTGTATGGATTCTTGCCGGAGTACCCAGGGCTGACATGGGTCACAGGACGTGGCCGCTTGTGGCCTCTCCTGGGCTGGTTTTTCTCAACAGGAAAACTAACTTGAATGGGGGACTTAGGGGGCCCCAGAAGCTCACGAAGGTTAAGGAAGGTCTGTCTCCTGAAAGATCCCTGGAGCAGGGAGGCTCAGATGCCCCCAGGCTCCCTCACATTGGTCTACCACCCAAGGGGGGTCTCTCTGAGCTGTGCATGAGCAGCCTGTGATGTGCGTTTTAGCTTCCATCCCCTCCCCACTGGGGCGCTATGAATGCCATCCCGCCAGGCTGCTGGAGGACCCAACATAAGGCAGAACGTGGCCCTCCTCGTGTCTCCCACCCCAGCCCCACAAGACCGCTTAGTTGAAAACAAACCACCAGAGTCTCTGTGTCCCGTTTTTTTATGGTTTTGCAGCAGAATGCCCAACATGACACATAATCGTAAATATTCGGTTGTGCAAAAGAGAAGAGTGCTTAAGTACAAATGGAGACATGATTTTTTTTTTTTAAATAAATACTTAAACACGACTCGGGTCCCACAAGCACCTGGACTCGAAGGTCTGTGCGGCGGAGCTGCCTGCCTGTGGACCCACGAAGACCTCGTGATTCCCCTCCCCCCCCGTAATCAATACACGGAATCTGGTGCCAATGGTCGATCACAATGAGCCCCCTTTGGAACCTTCCCCAGCCCTCTACACGTGATCTGGCCGGGACAAGGACACTGGAATTTCTCGAAGATCAATGGTCCGTAACAGTTACAAGTATCCTACAGGATTGCCTGGGTCCCCACGTCTGGAGGAGGAACATCTAGATGACCTTCTTCAGCTCATCGTACAGGACCAGCACAAACGCGCCCCCCATACCCCTCAGGACGTTGGACCACGCGCCCTTGAAAAAGGCCTTGCCCCCTTCATCTTTGAAGATCTTCCGCCAGCAGTCGATCGTCCCCTTGTACATGATGTCCGCTGCAAGAGGGAGACAGGAGAGCTGACTGGGACGTTGTTCTGGGAAGGGGCACGAAGGGAACCGCGGAAGACACGTTACAGACACCAAATCGGATGCTACTCTCGGGATGAACTGGATTTCTGATCACAGGGACAAACGAGGGTCTGCGCACCAACGGCCCAGGTTTATGGCCCTTGCCCAGCCACGGTTGTGGGTGGGGAGGTGGACAGGGACGATCGATCCAGAAACTCGAGCCCCCAGCCACCGCGGAGCCCCATCTCCACCCCGGGGTCAATACAAGGGCTCTGGCCATTCTGAGAGACAAGAACAAAGGAAGGGCAGGTACCCGGCAGGGCTGTGTAGGTCTGGAGCTGCCTGGAGAATTACTGCCGTTGACCAGGGCCCCCCACCCTGTGAAGGCAGCCCACAAAACCTTGCCCCAAAGCTCCCTGGGAAGCGCCTGTCTGCTAGCTCACGCCTCCTGAGGGCTGAGGCCAATGGGCCGTTCGTTCAAGGAGCTCTCGCATTTTCTCATCTCCCAAGAACGAGCCACCGTCACCAGGACTGAGACAAGATACCTCGTTTGCGCCCCGACTGCATCATCATGCGCCGCCGCACAGTGTCGAAGGGGTAGGAGACCACGCCGGCCACGGCCGTCACGGTCTGGGCGATCATCCAGCTCACCACGATGTGGGTGTTCTTGGGGTCCGGGAGCATGCCTGCGGGGTCAGCGGTCAGAGTTAGGTCCTGGCGCTGCACACGGCGGTCCGAGATCAGTGCTGCCCCCCGGCTGCCCGGGGAGCTCCTGGCACCAGCTCACACTGGTAGCAGGACGGGCTCTGCTCCAGGGCCTGCTGGGGGCGGTGGGAAGGTGCAGGAACCGCTCCAGGTCCCAGGACAGTCCCAGGGCCCCCGACGCAGCGCCTGGGAGCAGCTTCTCTGTGTAGCAGGGCTCAGAGCAGCCCGCGAAGCGGACACACCGCACACGTCCCGAGCACCTGCTCTGTTGCAGACGCTCCAGCCCTCGACGCTAGCAGGCCCAGGCTTGCTTTCAGGGAGTTAACGGCGCACCCGAGACTCACGTTACAGCCCCAGCACGAGGACACACCCACCTTTGGCTGTGTCGTACACGCCAAAGTACGCCGCCCGGTAGATGATGATGCCCTGCACGGACACGCTGAAACCCTGGTACAAGCCCCGGACGCCGTCGGACTTGGTGATCTTCACCAGACAGTCTCCCAGGCCCTTGAACTCCCGCTCGGTGCCGGACTTGCCCACGTCGGCGGCCAGACGCGTTCTGGCGAAATCCAGGGGGTACACGAAGCAGAGCGAGGTGGCTCCCGCGGCCCCGCCCGACGCCAGGTTGCCGGCGAAGTACCTCCAGAACTGCGTGTGCTTGTCGACGCCCCCCAGGAAGATCTGCTTATACTTATCCTTGAAGGCGAAGTTGAGCGCTTGCGTGGGGAAGTAGCGGATGACGTTGGCCAGGTTGCCCCTCCAGAAGGACAGCGCGCCCTGCTCTTTGGGGATGCGCACGATGCAGTCCACGATGCCCTTGTACTGCTTGTCGGCGGCGATCTGCTTGCTGGCGTGCTGCACCTGCGGGACGGACGGACCGACAGGCTCGCCACAGGGCGTCCACCCGGGCCCGCGGCCGCCCTACAGAACTAATTCGCGCATCTGGGCGCGCCGCCTGGTCGGGCGAGCTCAGAGCCCGGGAAACCCGTTTACCGAGCTCGTAAACGGCGCCGCCGCAACAATGTTGCCACCGGACATTGCAACAATGTTGCCAGCGGACACCGCAACAATGTCGCCACCGGCGCGCTCCCTCGGGTTTGCAGCCGCGCACACCGGTTTAGAGCGGGACAAGACCCAGCGAGCGACAAAAGCGGCAGCAGCGGGGCTCCCGCGGTCCGTTCGCCCCAGGCGGTGGGGCTGGGGGTGGGGGGGGGGGGCTCCCGTCCCCGGCGCACGCGCGAAGGACCCTCCCGGCGCGGCCCGCGCGTGCGCGCCCGAGGCCCCGCCCCCGCGGATGCGGCAGCGCCCACGTGACGCGCGGCCGGCCCCGGAACCCGGCGGCGCGCGGACAAAGCGGCGCGGCCTCCCACTTCCGGCGCCCGCGCGCCTGGCCGGTCCCGGTGCACGCGGCCGGCCCGCCCTGCCCTCGCCGCCCCTCCTGCAGCCCCAGCAGCGCGGCCCCGGGCCCCCCGAGCGCGCGCGCGGCCCGCCCCCCACCTGCAGCAGCAGCTTGACCCGCTCGATCGGGGCCACGGCCGTCTTGGAGATGGCGGCCGCGATGCCTCCAGCCAGGAAGTCCTTGGCGAAGGAGATGGCCTGCTCCGTCATGATGGCGGCGCAGCGGGCGGACAGCGGAGTGCAGGCGCGGAGAGCCGGAGGGTGGGCGCCGCTGGCTCAGCGCTGCCGCCGCCGGGACCGAAAAGACGGGGCGGCCAGCGCGCAGCCGCTAAGGGCCCGACGCCCCGCCCCGCGCCCCCGCCCGCCGCGCCCATTGGCTGCGCCGCGCCCCCGCGGGCTGCCGGGAGCCGCGCCGCGCCCCGCCCCGCGCCCTCCAGCGCCGCGCCCATTGGCCGCGTCCCTGCCGCGGCTCCGCCCCTTCCCGGGCGCCGCGCCCCGGGGCATGGCGGGAGCGGGGCCCCGCCCATGCGCCGTACGGGCCGGGGGGGCTCGGCCGCCACCGTGACCTTGTCAAGGTCACCGTGGGGCCCGGGCGCGCGCAGCGGACGGGAAAAGGCCGGGTGTCGCTGGGTCCCCGCGCCCGGGTTCCCTCCAAACCGCTGGAAGAGGCTCGCCCCGCTGACCTCCGAGGTCCGGCTGTCACCCCCGGGCTCGCCCCGAACACCCCCGACCCCGAGCCCCTGGCCCATCTCGCTGACCGACGCCCGACCATGACCCCCGAGCTCGCCCCGAACACGCCCCACCCCTGATTTCCGGCCGTCACCCCTTGGTTTTCCCTGCTGACCCCCGAGGTCAGGTCGCGACCCCCGGACTCGCCCTGAACACGCCCCACCCCCGATTCCCGGCCATCACCCCTTGGTTTTCCCTGCTGACCCCCGGGCTCGCCCCGAACACCGCCGACCCCGAGCCCCTCCCTGGCCCATCTCGCTGACCGACGCCCGACCGCGACCCCCCAGCTCGCCCCGAACACCACCCTCGATTCCCGACCGCAACCCCTTGGCGCTCCCTGCTGACCCCCGAGGTCAGGTCGCGACGCCCTGGCACGCCCCGAACACCCCCGACCCCCAGCCCCTGGCCCATCTCTCTGACCGACGCCCGACCATGACCCCCGAGCTCGCCCCGATCACCCCCGCGCCCGTCATCCCCAGCCGCTACCCTTTGGCTCTCCCTGCTTACCTTCGAGGTCAGGTCGCGACGCCCTGGCTCGCCCCAAAGACGCCTGAGGTCAGGTCGCCACCCACCCCCGCGTTCACCCCAAAGACCCGCGGGCTCCGCCGTTGTCTCCCGGACCGTCCTTCACCTAGACCTCCAGAACAGCGGGAGGGCCCCCCCCACTGACACATCTGGACACATGCCCCTGCCCCAGAGACCCCAGACCATCCCGGGTCTGGCCGCGCCGGGCCCCCCTGGGGGACCCCACCCGCACGTGGGGGCCTCACAGCCCGCATCGGTTGGTGATCCATGCCGGCGCTCAGCGCACCGGGTCGGTGTTCAGCCAGCTGCACACGTGGGCATGCTTACACGTGTGCACTTGTACACACAGGTGCATACCCACTCCTTACACGCATGCACTTACGTGCATACCCAATCCTTACTCACGTGCACTCGTACACACACGTGCACACCCACTCCTTACACGCGTGCACTCGTACACACCCACTCCTTACGTGCACTCGTACACACACGTGCACACCCACTCCTTACACACGTGCACTCGTACACACACGTGCACACCCACTCCTTACACGCGTGCACTTGTACACACGTGCATACCCACTCCTCACACACGTGCACTTGTACACACGTGCACACCCACTCCTTACACGCGTGCACTCGTACACACACGTGCACACCCACTCCTGTGTGTACCCACTCCTTACACGCGTGCACTTGTACACACACGTGCATACCCACTCCTTACGTGCACTCGTACACACCCACTCCTTACACGCGTGCACTTGTACACACGTGCACACCCACTCCTCACACGCGTGCACTCGTACACACACGTGCACACCCACTCCACGCATGCACTTGTACACACACGTACATACCCACTCCTTACACGCGTGCACTCGTACACACATGTGCACACCCATTCCTTACACGCGTGCACTTGTACACACACGTACATACCCACTCCTTACACGCGTGCACTTGTACACACACGTACATACCCACTCCTTACACACGTGCACTTGTACACAGGTGCATACCCACTCCTTACACGCGTGCACTTGTACACACACGTACATACCCACTCCCATGCACCCACAGGAGCACATCCCCGAATGGAAGCTCACCAAGCCCAGAGGTCTCGAGTCCCGAACCTTTTATTGAATTGTAACCAAATGGCAGGAGTAGTAAGTGTATCATAGCTGAATTTTACAGTGGTGTAAACACCGAGCTCCGAACAAGATCCTTAGGAGCAATCCTCAGGCAAGGATTCTTGGTCTTTTCCCTCCCTGTTTTTCTCTTCCTCCCTGTCTCTTCTTTTCTTCCTTCCTCTTTTTTCCTCTGTGCTTGCCCCACTTCTGTTTGGTTTCCTGTGTCCCCAGTAGCAGGTAGAAAACCCTTGTACTGGATGGATGGATGCCAGCAAAATATCCAGGAGAGCTCCGGGGCACCCTGAGCCTGTGATTTTGCCAGTCCCCGGTGTCCTGGCAAATGCCTCTCTCCGTCCTGTCCTGACCTCCGGGAGAGGCAGGTAAGGCTCATAGGCGCCTGAGGCTGGCCAGGGTGCAGGTGCTGATCCACTGTAGGAGGGGAGGTGGGGCGGCACTCCGAAGTTACTTAAATGGTGAGAGGGTCTGGGCTTTCGAGGATGGCTGTGGGGAGGGCATTGGAGGTTCCGGTGCATTCTTGAGGCTTCACTGGGACAGGAAGTGGAGAAGGTCCCTGGAGGGTCCAGCCCCACCCTGGCCAGAGCAGCTATGGGGCTCTGCAGAAGAGGACGGAGGGTTGGCCTGGGTGCCGAGTTCGCTCAGAGGCTCCTGTCTGGGCACTCCCAGGGAGAACAGGATCAGCCTGTCTGGGCCAGAAGGGGCCCTGGCAATGATTACCACCCCCCAGGGGAACCGCAGGGGCCAACCAGTTGCTCATTCAGGATGCAGCTGGTTGGGGTCTGCTCAGACTGCGGAACTCCAGGCCCGGGACTTGGAATGAGGTGCTTCCGTAGAGTGACCCTCTTACGTAGGTGGGGGCGGATAGCCTCTGAGTGGTCTGCTCCCCTTCCTGTGCTCTGGATTCCCAGTGGCCACCCCAGTGGTCAGCATGGTGCCCCAGGGGCCCTGGAGAACACTTCTGGAAGGAAGGAGGGAGGGAGGAGGGAGGGAGGGAGGGAAGAAACAGAGGGAGGGAGGGAGGGAGGCCTCTTTCCTTTATTGCTAATTGGCGTTCAGAACACGTTTTCCTACGGGGGTTAGACTCAGGCACTCACCTGTTTGTCCTTGGTGTGTGTGTGTGTGGGGGGGGTCACATGGCCCCCATACTCCATGGGGGCTGACCCAAGGGGGCAGCGGGGTCTGAACACCAGAAACCAAGAGCCTCATGTACCTGGGAAAGTACCGTCCAGGTAGATTGCCCCCGCCCCCTGTCCAGACAGGAAAGGGGGAGAGGATGCCTAAAGTGGGATGGTGGGGGGAAAAAGGGTGGGTGGGGTCTTCCAAAGGGTCAAGTTTCCAGCCCCCACGGGGAGACTGAAAAGGGCCCCACATTCCTAAGACTTAAGACGGCGACCTGGGTGATGCTGGAGGTCAGCCACCGCCCGGCCAGCTGGTGCTTAAATCCGCCTCCCCAAAGTATCTGAGAAATGGGGGTGTGAATTAAAAAGGAGACTGTCCTAAAAATCAGTTTTAAAAGATTGTGCATTTCAGCGAATGGCTTAGAACGGGGCAGTGAAGTGACGGGGGTGGAGCATGGAGTGGGGGGCGGTTGATCCAGGCCGTGGGTGAGTCCTTCCCGGGGGCGGGGGGTGCATTCACAAAGGCCCTGCTTTTAAGTAACCGGGTCTGGTGCTTGGCGAGGAGGCTGCCCAGGGACGGTGCCAGATACTCCCACACGGGACTCTGCGTTGGGATGTCTTCTCTGGTGTTATCTATATGGCCTCCTGTCCTGCTCCCACCCTCGAAGGTCTGCAGGGCAGATTGTATCTAGTGATGCATTCAGACAGTGCGGATACCTGCTGAATGAAAGCATGTGTGCATCAGTGAATGAGTATCACCGGGGTGGGTGGGTGAAGTCAGGCACAGAATTAGAAATTCCAACCTCGAAAGCCAGGTCGGGCACAGAATTCCAACCTCGAAAGCCCTATTGATTCCTAAAGAGTAAAAACCCTTTAAGGACATATGCACGTGTGCGCACGCACACCCTCTACGTTCTTTCTCAGACTCCCCTAAAGATAGCTTGTGCACGGCATTCCTAATAAATGGAAAGTCAGGTCCTATAGTATAGAAGTCCCATTTTCTCTTCTCATTTTTCTGATGTTTTGCTACGAAAAGTTCCAGCAGACACAAACAGGGCAGTGAGGGGTATAACGAACCCACGGACCGTTCGTTGCATCGTTCTCAAATGTTATCCGGCCGCTGCTCTCGACCCCGGGGTCTCCCTCGGGTGGGTCCTGGGTTTCAGGGCACAGTTGTGGGTGTGCAAACTCAGGGTCGGCCACCCCTGGGGTCCCGGGGTGAGGGCCCTGCGTGCGGCCACCACAGGGCGGCCGGGACGCATGGTGGGTTGGGTGTTCCAAGCCACGCGGGCAGGAACCGGAGGTGGTGAGAAGCGTGGTTGCTTCTAACAAACCCGGTGTCCTTGGGACAGCTCATGGGCCACCCCAGCGGGCCGGAGAACAGGTGTGTGATGTGACTGGGGAGGGTACAGCTCTCCACCTGCCCAGCCGGGCCGATACACAAAAGGTGTTCTGCAGAGACTGCCCTGTTCTCCCAGGTTGCGAAGGAGGCTGACCGGGGTGGCCCAAGGTGACCGGGTCAGTGTCTCCCAGCTCCACCCACCTGGAGCTAGCAAGCACGGCGGATGTGAGCACCGTCCAGCCGGTGTGGGGGCTGGGTGGGGTGGAGGAGGGGCCCCAGGGTGGGAGGAGCCATGTTTCCCCGGCGCCACCCCAGGGCCAGGCGACGGGATGGAGGAGCCTTGAGCTGTTAACCTTTGTTCCTAACACCCACTGTGGTCACCCCACTGGACAGCACAGCCCCTTAGATCAGCGTTTAATTTCCTTCCTCCATCGCAGCCTCCTATGGAGACACAGCTTGTGATTAAAAAAAAAAAAAAAATTTGGACTCCAACCAAATGTATGCATTTATGTGTGTGTGGAATATATATACATATATAATTATAATACACAATATGTAGGATACGTGTTATAAGTATATATACCTATATAACTGTATATAAGACACAATTTATTGTTATATAAAATATGTTCATATACAGAGAGAATTTGCATATACTTGTCTATTTTATGAGCTACATACAGTGGCTTATTTTTACTATTATTATTTTTTATTATTAATTTTTTAAGAAGATTTTATTCATTTATTTGACAAAAAGAGAGAGAGAGAGAGAGACAGAGAGCGCACGTGCAGGATTTGGGGAGGGGTGGGGAGAAGCAGACTCCCCGCTGAGCAGGGAGCCCGATGCAGAACTGGATCCCAGGACCCCGGGATCATGACCTGAGCCAAAGGCAGACGCTTAACCGACTGAGCCACCCAGGCGCCCCTACTATTATTATTTTTTAAAGATTTATTTGTGAGTGTGAGAGAGAGAGCGAGTAGGTGCGTGGGGGGAGGGGCAGAGGGAAAGCGAGAGAATCTCAAGCAGACTCCCCGCTGAGCGCAGATCCAGACAGGAGGCTCCATCCCACGACTCTGAGTTATGACCTGAGCCGAAACCAAGCATCGAGCCCTCAAGCGACTGAGCCACGAGGCGCCCCTGAAGGTCGCTATTAGCTGGCAAGCATGAGCGCAGTAACACAGGGTGGCCTATCTCAAGGTGTCCCTGTCTGACCGACCGGGCCGTTTTTCTAACAATTAGGTAAAGTCAACAACAGAGAGAATGGAAACGCACCTGCTCTCTTAACACTAGATAAATTACTGAAATACACAACAGACTTGAGCCTGAAATCGGTCGCTTGGGGACGTGGGTTGGACGCAGTCCTCTTGACCCGATAAACCACAGCCCGCGTGAGCTAACCCGCTTCTCAGAGACATGAGTTCTTCAAGGTCGCAGGGGGCGGACGTGGCCCTGCCTCCCAGCACCCGGGCAGAGGGGATAGGAGACGGGGCGCCCCGGGAACCCAGCACACTGCAGGTGTCCCCGGGAGCCCCTGGGACTCACATGGACAAACACGTTTAGAACAGGCGTGAAGGCGGAGGGGCTCAACCATGTCAGCAGGTGGGGGCCAGGGCAGCGCCGAACGCTGACACCTGCTGGAGAGCGCCAGGCAGGCCCCAGGCTCCCGCCCACCGCGCCCCTGGGCGCCACGCCGCCTTTCCACAGGCGCAGGGGCTCCAGCCACGGGCGGGACCTCGGGCGAGCCCCTGGCCGGCGCTGCCCCCCTCCGGGCACGGCCTGCCCCATCTCGGGACCCACAAACGAGCTTGGAGCAAGTGCGTTTTGCTGCTTTAATCTGTTAGGTTACACGGTCGGTGAGCTATCGGTCATCGTTGCACCTGGCGGCCAACACTGGGGACGGGGACCCCCGTGGGCCTCCTGGGGGAGCAGCGTGTAATGCCGGGGGCCTCAGGGTGGCGAGGCTCTGGTGCCCAGGACCACGTCCAGCCTGTCTCCCGCGTGCGCCAGCTGGACGTCCCAGAAGCCATGCTGCTCCAGCAGCCTGCGGTACTCGGGCAGGCTGCGCTCCCGCCCCTGGGTCCGCACCAGCAGGTTCAAGGACGCGGGCAGGCTGCCCCGCGCTGGTCGCTTCTCCTCCAGGACTGTCTCGGCCACCAAGATGCTGCCGCCTGCGAAGAACACAGCCAGCTGCAGTCGTGCGCAAAACTCAGCGGGGACCCCCGCTGGGGCGGCCGGTTTCGAGGGGGACGGGGGTCGGGACTACTTGCGGGGAGGCCGGAGTGGTGCGCAAGATTCGGCAGGGAGGCCCGCTGGGGTGGCCGGTTTCGAGGGGCACGGCAGGTCGGGACTACTTGAGGGGAGGCCGGAGTCGTGCGCAAGACGACTCAGCAGCCGGTTTCCAGGGGGACAGGAGATCGGGGCTACTTGTGCGGAGGCCGGAGTGGTGCGCAAGATTCAGCGGGGAGCCCCGTTGGGGCGGCCGGTTTCGAGGGGGACGGGAGGTCGGGGCTACTTGTGCGGAGGCCGGAGTGGTGCGCAAGGTTCAGTGGGGAGCCCCGTTGGGGCGGCTGGTTTCGAGGGGGACGGGAGGTCGGGGCTACTTGCGGGGAGGCCGGAGTCGTGCGCAAGATTCAGCGGGGAGCCCCGTTGGGGCGGCCGGTTTCGAGGGGGATGGGAGGTCGGGACTACTTGCGGGGAGGCCGGAGTCGTGCGCAAGACGACTCAGCGGCCGGTTTCCAGGGGGACAGGAGATCGGGGCTACTTGTGTGGAGGCCGGAGTGGTGCGCAAGATTCAGCGGGGAGGCCTGTTGGGGCGGCCGGTTTCGAGGGGGACGGGAGGTCGGGGCTACTTGTGCGGAGGCCGGAGTGGTGCGCAAGATTCGGCAGGGAGGCCCGCTGGGGCGGCCGGTTTCGAGGGGCACGGCAGGTCGGGACTACTTGAGGGGAGGCCGGAGTCGTGCGCAAGACGACTCAGCAGCCGGTTTCCAGGGGGACAGGAGATCGGGGCTACTTGTGCGGAGGCCGGAGTGGTGCGCAAGATTCAGCGGGGAGCCCCGTTGGGGCGGCCGGTTTCGAGGGGGACGGGAGGTCGGGGCTACTTGTGCGGAGGCCGGAGTGGTGCGCAAGGTTCAGTGGGGAGCCCCGTTGGGGCGGCTGGTTTCGAGGGGGACGGGAGGTCGGGGCTACTTGCGGGGAGGCTGAGGACAGTGCCCGCCAGGCTGGGGAAGCAGAACCAGAGGGGCACAGAGACAGAAAGACATGGAGGGGAGAAGAAAACAGGAAGAAGTCTCAGGGCCCACTCTGGACAGATGCCCAGCGCACGCGCACACAGCCCGGGGCTCCACTATGGGTTCACCGCGTGGGGAAACAAGTCAGGAACTCTGGGCGTAGGGACCCGAGATCCCGTCAGGGAGCACGCATTCACTTTGGGAATCCCATAAGCAACCGGGAGCTTTGGAGCAGGGTTAGGACCAGCCCCGCCAGTTCCAGGAACACTTGGATTACTGGTGCACAAAGCGTGAGAGCTTCAAGAACAAAGTGTGTGCGTGTGTGTGCGCCCGTGTGCGCGCCCCTATAGACGTCTGTCTGCGCCTCTATTTTCCTCAAAAGCGTTCAGAAAGGATGCAGAAACCAAGCCTCGGGAACCTAACACCCGTGGGATGGAAAGAAGCCCGGAAGTAGGTTATGTTTGCTTTATGCGGTGGTTCCTCAAACTGAGACCCACGGACAAGGGGCAAGGGAGACAGGAACACCACAGCAGTGACGGCAACTGGGAGAATTCTGGTGCGTCTTCTGCTGGCTCCGGGCATTTCAGTGAAGAGGCAGTTAACAGAACCGGGAGCTGGGCATATATGCTCGCTCTGTAGTCTATCAGTCTTTGTGTTTTTCAAAGTAACACATACGAGCCCTTAATACCACTGGCTCCAGAAGACTTAGGTTAAAACCACCCACTTTCCGCTCTGTCCTGCGGCCCCCAGGCTCCCCCCGCCCCCCCATTCTGCCCTTGGTGCAGCTAACCACTGAACTCCCAGCTCTGGGGGTGGAGGGAAGCCCTGGTTCCCAGTGGCTGCCAGTGTCTGTGTTGTAAGGACGTGTCTCGTGGCCAATTTCAAGCTTGGCATGAATGGGCGGGTGGGCAGCATTCCTGAAAGTTTACCCAGCGGTTCCAGCCAGTGGGGGAGAAGCCTCAATGACCCCGTGCACAACCCCACCCCCACCCCACTCCATCTACAGTATAAATACTCCTTGAAACTTAATTGTCTCCCCAGGCGGGTGAGGATTCACCCAGAGCTCAATCCCCAACCCCATCTCCTCCCCAGGGGATATTACAGTTTTACGATTCTTTCATTCTCAGCTTTGTGAACATCCATTCTGGGCTGGGCTCTGTTCCAGGGCTTGGGAATGCGGTGGGGAAGAAACAGGCAGAAACCAGTCCTCCAGGGCCACATTCTTCGTGGTGAGCCCATGTGACACGGGTATGACCATGCCTCTCACTTACAGCATGCGTGTCCTGGGCCTGTGGCAACAAATGACCACGGACTGGTTATTTATTCTCTCCCAGCTCTGGGGACCAGAGTCGGACATCCAGGCGGAGCAGGACCACCGATATCCAGGCGGGGCAGGACCACTGAGATCCAGGCCGGGCAAGGCCGCTGAGATCCAGGCGGGGCAGGACCACTGAGATCCAGGCCGGGCAAGGCCGCCGAGATCCAGGCGGGGCAGGACCACTGAGATCCAGGCGGGGCAAGGCCGCTGAGATCCAGGCGGGGCAGGGCCGCTGAGATCCAGGTGGGGCAGGACCATGCTCCCTCCCGAGGCTCCAGGGGACGGTCCTTCCTGCCTCTTCCAGCTTCTGGGGCTCCAGGCGTCCCTGGGCTCATGGCCATGTCCCTCCCATCTCTGCCTCCGTCCTCATGTTGCTTCTCCTCTGTGTCCGTGTCTCCTCTTGTGTCTCTTACAAGCACACCTGTCATCGGATTTAGGGCCACCCTGATCCAGGATGAGCTCATCTCAGATCCTTCACTTCACATCTGCAAAGACCCTATTTCCAAATAAGGTCCCATTCACAGGTTCCAAGTGGACATGAATTTGGGGTGGGGGGGAAGGTTGAACAAGTCATCCTGGTACACGGACCAACAAGGATGCCTTAACTACGCTATCTTGGCCCTGAAATTTGCTCATTTAAAAGAAGTTGCTTAATTTTCTCTGCAGCTCGTTAACATGTTCCCAAATGCTCTGGTAGATTTGTCAACATGTTGCGATACTGTTTCCAAACCCTCCGGCATGTGACATAACTCATCCTGTGTCCGTGTCTCTGCGTGTCCAGCCCCCAGGCCTCGCACCGCCCCCCGTCCCTGCCTGGGCCGTCACCTGGGCCCCCCAGTGTTGTCCCATAGTGGGAGAACCCTAGTGTCCCAGTTCCTGGGTGTCCATGTGCACTTCACTCCAGAATGTCTCCAGGAGCCTCCTAGGAATGGCAGGGGGCGGGTGGGAGGCTCACTGAGTCCACAAATGTCTACAGTACTTCTGTCTACACATGTAAACCAGTAATTTGGGAATCTGTGGATTCACTTTCCCTGCTGCATTTTTTTTAAGATTTATTTATTCATTTTAGAGAGAGCAAGTGAGCGAGAGGGACAGAGAGAGACTCTCAAGCAGACTCCACGCTGACCAAGAGCCTGACTCGGCGCTCGATCCACGACCCTGAGATTATGACCTGAGCCGAAATCAAGAGTCGGATGCTCAACGGACTGAGCCACCCAGCCCCCTCCCTGCTGAATATATACCGTGGCCCTGCTGTCCTCACGCTGATTTTGAGGGACCCCGTGTGTTTCTGATGCCCATTCCTGGTGCGTGACTCAGTTTCCACACAGGCTCATCTCTGGGTCCCCGGGATCCTCAAATGTCAGCTTTGTACCCTATATGGGATTGGTGGTTTCCCGGCTTCTGGCTCCTGGGGCCTTGGGTCCCCGTGGGTTGGGCGTTAGGGCTCCTGGCTGGAACCCTGAATCGTCTGGTTTTCCGTGCCGTGGCTGTAGGTCCAATCCGTCTCTGCCTTATTCTTCACTTGTAAGAACCTTCTTATTCTTTGCTCCTGTGGCCACGCTCTGTGCACAGACGGACGGACTCCGCCCTCTGCCTCCATGAGCCTGTTTGTTGATGCTCTGTCCCACGGTCCCCACGTGTGTCTTCAAGGCCTAGATACCTGTTCACCTGTGAAGAGTGGGGGCTTGGCGCTCTTGGAGCTAGGAGAACCCCCATGTCAGCCGGGGACAGGGGGCTTTTCTCTGGAGGATGGGAGTGGGGGGGGGGACATAGAGCCGCCGGCACGTGGAGGGGGGCCCTGGAGGAAGAGGCGGACAGGACGCGTCAAAAATGTCAGCCAACTCTTGTCCAGAATAAAACGTTCCTGTGCGCCTTCCACGGGGCCCTGTGTCTGAGCTGGGAGCCACAGATAACCAGAGACGGCCTTCCCGGCTCTGCGGGGCATCAGACCCCTGCAGGGGAGGGGCTCGCGATGATGCTTAATTTTACGGCTCATGTCAGCCGGGCCACGGTGCCCAGATATGCAGTCGAGCATCATTCTGCAGGGTTCCTGGGAAGGTTCCTTCTGGATGAGATTCGCGGTTCGGTCTGCAGACTCAGAGTAAAGCAGGGGGCTCTCCTTGGCGTGGGTGGGCCTCGTCCAATCAGTTGAAGGCCTCAAGAGAAAAACAGACTGAGCTCCTGCAGGAAGAGGGAATTCTGCCTCCGGCCAGTCTTCACACTAGACCCTCAGCATCAGCTTGTCGCTGGGTGTCCAGGTGCCTGATCCACCCTGCAGACTTTGGACGTCCCAGGCTACACAATCACATGAGCCAATTCCTGGCCATAAATCTGTGTCTCTCTCTTTCTCTATCTCTACACACACACACACTCCGTTGCACTTTACCTTTGCTTTGATTTGTGTGCGAAACAGGATCAAACACGTGGGGCGTCTCCCGGAGCCCACGGAGTGGAAGACAAAAGCCCCGTCGCAGTGTAGAAAAGGACCCGCAAATTGCTGCATCATTTATGTTCCCTAAGTGCACAAGGCGGCAACGGAGATGCCTTGCAAGACACCAGGAGCACAAGGCACGGGAGTGAGGGCTGTGCTTTATGGGACTGGGACCTCTGAGGGCCCGGAAAGAGGTCCCAGGGGCCGGGCGCGCCCCGCTCCGTGGCCTGATGGACACGTCGGCCCCGACTGGTTTGGACATGAAGGGCTCAGGACACCACTCGGAGAGGCCACAGCCTGTGTCCACAGAGGGACACGGCTGGGGGAGCATCCAGGAGACTTTGGGGCCCAAGAGCATGGACGCCGTCCCTGGCTTTATGGGTCCAGGATGAGGGGACTCAGGTGAGACGTTCCCAAAGCTCCTGCCACCCTCCTGTGGATCAAGCACGTGGTCAAGGGGACGGTAAACGGTCCCCATGGGGCTGGCAGGGGGCAACTTGGCTCTCTGTCTCTCTGTAAATTGTTTGTTTTTAAATGAAAACGGCGTTTACGTTTGCAAGAAGGACCCGATGCGGCACGGTCTCACCTGGCTTGCAGCTGCCCGAGACGCGGCTCAGCAACTCGTGCACTTTGTCGTCCGGCCACTCGTGCAGAATTCTGGAAAGGATGTACAGTTCTGCCTCCGGGAGGCTGTCCTTGAAAAAGTCACCTGGGGTGAAAACACGGTGTCAGGAGCCCGTCAGGGACGCCGGAGCGGGTCCTGCACCTGACGGACACGGCGGGGGGGTGCCGCTCCCCAGAACCGCTGGAGCAGAAGAAAGACTGCTTGTAGGGAGGGAGACTTGTGTCCTGAGCCCCAAAACATGCCAGTCTGAACCCCTGGGCCCGCCAGCACGTCTGCCCTGGGGCCGGGCCACGGCGTTCACGAGATTCAGGACGGGAAGGGTTTCTTTCCCACATTTAGGGCTGCCCCTGGAAGCTCTCCCTCACGTCTAACTCAAGGCCTTCCTGCTCCGGCTTTCGTGTAACTTCTGTTTGTGGCCTCGGTCGGGTGTAGACACCTGGAGACGCCCGTGTCTGCCATTCCACGTCCCCACCGGCCCTCCCCCCACGACGCTTCCAATGCCACTGATGTAGCTGCTCTTGCTCCTGTTCACGTGATTTAGAGATGCACACATGCACGCACAGAGACCCATATGCATGCACACGCACACAGATGATGCACAGATCCACGCAGAGACACGTACACATTTGCACGCACATGCAGACAACATACACATGTATGCACACGCACATACGTGCAGAGACAAACACACAGACAACACACCGATGCATGTCCATGCAGAGACATACACACATTTGCATGCCATGCACACATTCAGCACACACACATGTTGCACTCTTATCTCTTTTCTGGTGCAAGAATGCAGATGTGATGGCTGGCGCTACAGCACCCGCTCTGGGCCACTGGGAGGAAAGGTGTGCAGATGACAGGCAAATGAAAGCTGGTAGCTCTGGGCTCCCCCTGGGACCCCAATCCCACTATGTGCACACACACAACACAACGCACGTGCAAATGCATACACGGGCACACAAACACAGACGTCTACACAGGCGCACGCTGGCATGCATACAGAGCACACGTGTACATGAAGACGATACCACAGGCATGTGCACACACATGGATGACAACACGCACGCACGCTCACAGAGACCACACTCATCTGCACGCTTGTGCACAGAGACAGAGACAAACACCTCACACACAGTTATGCACATATGCAAACACACGCATTCACAGAAAACACACACACACACACACACGGACAGACAACACGCATGCACGCTCACAGAGACCACACTCATCTGCACGCTCGTGCACAGAGACACAGAGACAAACACCTCACACACAGGTATGCACGTATGCAAACCCACGCATTCACAGAAGACACACACACACACACGGACAGACAACACGCACGCACACTCACAGAGACCACACTCATCTGCACGCTCGTGCACAGAGACACAGAGACAAACACCTCACACACAGGTATGCACGTATACAAACACACGCATTCACAGAAGACACACACACACACACGGACAGACAACACGCACGCACACTCACAGAGACCACACTCATCTGCACGCTCGTGCACAGAGACACAGAGACAAACACCTCACACACAGGTATGCACGTATACAAACACACGCATTCACAGAAGACACACACACACACACGGACAGACAACACGCACGCACACTCACAGAGACCACACTCATCTGCACGCTCGTGCACAGAGACACAGAGACAAACACCTCACACACAGGTATGCACGTATACAAACACACGCATTCACAGAAGACACACACACACACACACGGACAGACAACACGCACGCACACTCACAGAGACCACACTCATCTGCACGCTCGTGCACAGAGACACAAACACTTCACACACAGGTATGCACGTATGCAAACACACGCATTCACAGAAGACACACACACACACACGGACAACACGCACGCACACTCACAGAGACCACACTCATCTGCACGCTCATGCACAGAGACACAGAGACAAACACCTTACACACAGGTATGCACGTATACAAACACACGCATTCACAGAAGACACACACACACACACACACACACACACACACACACGCAGACATGCACACCCTCTGTAGAAACAGATGTGCCCGGCCCAACACTGACTCACGGCAAAGACCAAGAAGCCCTGACCTGGCACGAAGCTGACCCGCTCGGTCTGCCGTCCTTCAGGTTGAAAACACGGGACGTGCTCAATGACCTCCGGGAGGTCAAGCACGGTCACCTTCAGACGCGGGTACTCCCGGGTGAGCGCTCGGGCCAAGGCACCTGTGCAGCCTACAGGAATGCAAACACAGACTCTCTGACCCGACCGCCTGGCGCTGACGAAACCCTTGCCGGTCTCCCAAATTCAACCTTGGCAGGACCAAACTGATGGCCGAGCACACAGAGTAAGACCAGCACCGCGAACGAAAGGCAGCCGGCGGCAGAGATCTGTGCTGCCTCATGCAGACCTCGGGGCCCCTCGGGGTCAGGACCTCGCTAGCCGGTGCGCGAGCCCGTGCAGGCCCAGCGCAGATGAGCAGGGGTGGCCACAGACTCATGCAGGGAGCATCAGGGTCCAGCTGTGGGGGGGCTGCACTCTTATCTCTTTTCTGGTGCAAGAATGCAGATGTGATGGCTGGCGCTACAGCACCCGCTCTGGGCCACTGGGAGGAAAGGTGTGCAGATGACAGGCAAATGAAAGCTGGTAGCTCTGGGCTCCCCCTGGGACCCCAATCCCACTGGACCCCTTAAGCAGGAATCTGCTCCTCCCGTCTGTGGTCCTAGGATAAGGAGGGCTTTGGGATGGGGTGGAAACTATATGGGGCATAATTAGAGCTGATGGGATGGGGGCAGACAGGGTCTGCGATCCTGTCCCGCCCGTCAGCAGCCACCAGAAAGGGCCCTATAGACTCTATGGGGGGGTCCCTGCCCATCGCTAGAACCTCTTAACACTTGGGACTATCTGCCCAAGCCCCACCACGGCAGCTAAATTCAAGGCCTTAGGTGCTTTGTAGAGACAGAAACCCATTTTGGACGTCTCATTAGCAGATGAGGTGGGCATGACTTAACACAAGAAACGCACGGAGCCCTTTGCACCTGACTCCTGGCGGGGGTGCTACGCACCTCCCAGGTCGCAGGCGGAGGTGAATCGGGACAGGTCGAAGGCTGTGGCCACCTGGCGTGCGGTCAGGTTGGTGAGGCCGTGCATGGCCCGCATGAACTGCAGCTTGGTCTGCTTGCTCTGAAACAGAACGGGGTTTGAGGAGAGCCACACAGAGGCCCAGGGGGTTCCTGCACCCTGGCTGGGGGCCACTGGGTGTTTCTGCAGGTAGGGAGCTCAGTAGGGCTCACGGGGCGGGGAGCATTAGGGCAGAGCTGGGCCAGGAAGGGGGTTGGGGGACAGACCCAGGCCCAGGTGGGCGGTTCTTTTGGAGCAGAGCTGGGAGGGGGTTGGATGCAGCACAGTGGTGTAGGGAGGGGGTGGGTGGGACGAAGGCAGCTGGGGAGGGGAGAGCTGGGTCAGGAGAGGGTTGGGGGGACAGAGTCAGGCCCGGGCGGGGGGGGGGGGGTTCCTTCAGGGCAGAGCTGGGTTAGGAGGGGGTGGATGGGGCAGAGCAGGGTTGGGGGCTGGAGAGTCCTGCGAGGCACACCTGGGTGGGGGAGGGACTGGAGGAGAAGGTGGGGGTTGGGTGGGGCAGAAGCAGACTGGGGTGGGGTCCGGTGGGGGCAGGGCCGTATCCAACACAGCAGTGTGGGTGTGGGTTGGGGTCCAGCTCCAGTGGAGTCCGCCCATTCTAATCCTAACAGATGCCCACATCTAAGATCTGAAGTCAGTCAATGGGGACGGTCACGCTGGGGGCCCCAGACCCCCACGAAGGGTCTCCCTGGACAACAAGCAGGAGGGCGTACGGGGTGGGGTCCCCCAGTGGCCCTTGCAGGCGGCACCGTGCTGCCGAGTCTGATCAGAAGCCAGACACAACCGCGCCTCGCCCAGCTCCCCTGTGGGGTCCACGTGTGCAGCTTCTCTGTCCCTCCCGCTCTGTTCCCGGGGACCCCGTCTGTGGCTTCCCTCTGTGTCCCCGAGTGTGGGTCTTTCTGTGTCTCTGTCTCTGCTAGGAACATAATGATTCTGTGTCCGACCACCCCCCCCAACTTCCTATGTCAAAACCTCACCCCCACGGGGATGGTGTTAGCAGGTGGGCGTCTTGGGGGGGGTGATGAGGTCATGAGGGTGCAGCCCCCACTGCAGAGACCCCCTGCCCCTTCCACCCCGTGAGGACCCGGCGAGAAGTCAGCTGAGTATGAGCCAAGAAGCAGGGGTCCCCAGACCCCGACTCTGCAGGCACCTTGACCGTGGACATCACCTCCAGAACCGCGAGAAGGAAATGTGTGTTGTTTGTAAGCCCCGTAGTCTGTGAGGTTCTGAGACTGTCTGTCTCCGTCCCTCTCGCCCAGACTGGATACAAGCCGCGTGCTCTGGCCGGCTCAGTTCTGCATCCTGCGGAGAGCCTGGCTCAACACCGTGGGTCTCTGCCCCCAGCAAACGCTGCCTGCTGGGGAGTGAGGCCGCGGATGGCCGTGCGCACCCCAAAGCACCCATCGGGTCCCGCTCTGCAGACCCAGACTTGCGGCCGGAGGCGGAGGGCCCGACAGGACACACCGCAGTCTTGCCTGTGGACCCCCAAACGGTTCTCGAAGGGGAAAGGGGAACGAGGGAGAGACACAGGCAGGAAGTGCTTTGCAAACCGTGACCTGAGTAACAGGGTCCCTTCGATTTAACCGCAGGTAGGAAATACGGTGCGTTAATTCCATGCAACCTCCGGAGCCTGGTCCTACAAACATTGTCTCCTTCTCGGGCGCTACCTGGCCCTTACGGTCATCGGAGCCGTGAGCAGCCAGGCACCCAGCACGCCATTCCCCCGCCGTACCCCCCCACCCACGCCAGACAGCCAGCCAGCGGCGGCCTCCCCGGATGATTCCTGACGTCCGGGAGGCCGACATTCCGTGGTTTTCTAACAGGTCCCGGTTAACCCGCCGGCAGGAGACGGGGTCTGCACCCATCGGTCCTTTCGCAAGCTACGCCGGTGACGTGAAAACGAACGTCCGGAGTTACGGTACCTGAACAGGGTCTTCCGCCTTCCCCCCGAAAGCCGCGTTGGCTCCCTCCCGCACGGCGAGCTCCAGGTCTGTGAAGCGGTTCCAGGCGTGGTCGTTGCTGTGCATGGCCAAGCCGTGCAGAGAATACTCGCCGTCCGACGCCAGATGCAGATCTGCCAGGTCCGTGTTGCAGTAACCTGACGCGACAAGGCATCGTGGGGGCTCCTAACGGGGACACGGCAGCAGACCCCACAGCGGGGGTCTTGACATGGGGGCGGCTCCACAGGGAGACAAGCCCAGACCCAGCACGCAGGTGGACTCCTGGGTTACCCAAAGAGGTGGACGTCCCCACGGGCGATCCCCCCAAAGCCCCAGGGACAGTCACCCGGCTGGGCCACGGTCCCCAGTTCTTCAATGCAATGCTGAGGCGGGATGTTGCTGTGGAGGGTGGTTTGACATCTAGAACCAGATGACCTTAGGCGATGTGGGTGGGCCCTGCCCAATCAGTCGAAGGCGTTAAGAGCAGGGATGAGGTTTTGCTGAGCAAGAAGGAATTCTGCCTCAAGACTTCAGGGCCACTGTGAATTGATTTTCAACCATCCCCCCCACGACAGCTGGATGACCCATCTCCTTGCTATACACCCACAGGTCTATATCCCCCGGGTTCTGTTTCTCTGGAGAGCCTGGACTGGTGGGGCTCTTCCTCCCTCCATCCTCTTCACACCCAGCCGGGCTGTCTGTAGGACCTGGTCCCCAAGAGCCCCTCCAGGGCACCCACATCTGGAGAATGGGAGGCTGGGGGTAGAGGGGATGGTGGGGGCGACCCCTATCTCTCAACGGAAGGCCCCACCAACTGTAATCATTGGAGATAAAGAACAGCACTGCACCCATTTTAATACTTAAATGTTGTTACTTCCAAAGGGGCCTTCGGAAGAGCAGCAATGCCCTATGAGCACGTGTGGGCATGGTCCACAGGGTTTGCAAGGCCGTGGCAAAAATGTGCAGGAAGAAGCTCCGCGCTGATCAAAAGTCTGGACACCCGGAACTTTCTCTAGGTTCAATCATTATTTTTGATAAAGGAGATCATTACAATGATCTGGGTGAGGAGAAAGTTCTGCTTTCTATGCTCCAAATTGTAACCAGACGTTTGTATGACTTTTGTGCAAAGGGCAGGTTCTGGGGCCCATGCCAGCACCCCGCTTTCCTCCTTATCACAGAAGTGAAGGTGCCTCACCTGCCTGGGGTCCTCGACCCTCCCCCATCATTCCCAAGCCATCCATAGGGACCATCCATACGACCGTCTGCTCTGAGACCATGCTCCAGAGTCTGGTTCATCTCAGCAAACACACTGTTACCCACCCGTCCATTCACCCATCCATCTACCTACCTATCCATCTATCCTTCCTTCCATTCATCCATCTACCTACTTACCTACCTATCCACCCACCCATCCATCCACCGATCCAACCACCCATATACCCATCGATCTACCTACTTACCTATTCATCCATCCATCTACCTATCTATCCACCTGTCCATCCATCTACCTACCTATCCATCCATCCATCCACCTCTCTTCCTACCTATCCTTCCTTCCATTCATCCATCTACCTACTTACCTACCTATCCATCGATCTACCTACTTACCTACCTATCCATTGATCTACCTACTCGCCTATCCATCCATCCATCTACCTATCTATCAACCTGTCCATCCATCTACCTACCTATCCATCCATCCATCCACCTCTTTCCCTATCTATCCTTCCTTCCATTCATCCATCTACCTACTTACCTACATATCCATACACCCATCCAACCACCTATCTACCCATCCATCTACCTACCTATCCATCCATCCACCTCTCTTCCTGCCTATCTATCTATCCTTCCTTCCATTCATCCATCTACATACTTACCTACCTATCCATCCACCCATCCATCCACCTGTCCATCCACCCATCCATGTGTTCATCCATCTACTTTCCTATCTATCCATTTATCCATCCTTCCTTCCATCCTACTTTCCTTCCTTCTTTCCTGCCTTCTGTCCATCCATCCAACCATCTTTCCTTCTTTCCATCTGTCCTTCCTTCCATCTATCCATCCATCAGTCTATCCATCAAAATCCCCTATTACCTACCTAGCTATTTTTCATCTCTATTATCAATCCATTATCTGTCTATGTGTATCCACCCATTCATCTCAATTGTCTAAATAAGTAAAAACAAACATGTATCTATGATGTGCACACATATATGTTCCTTTGGTTCTGTTTCTCTGGTGAACCCTGAGTGATACAGCTCCTTTGAGAGCAGAGCCCATAAAGAAGTCACTCTCCCAACACACGCACACACAAACACCCCCCCACATACACTTATGTCTCCTTTCTTCCATCCTCTGCTTTTTACCCTTGGGGAAAAGCCACATTCCGGGGGTCTGGTCCTCCCTGCCTTGGCTTAGAAGCCACCTTCACTCGGTGACTTACTTCCACCGACAGCAATTATCAGCAAGACACTTCGATGTCCTCTTACCTCTGTCTGTCTTCTCTAGTAATCCCAGGGCCACACAGACATCCAGGAGCCGTTCAGTTCCACACACAGAGGCGTCAATTTTGCCTGCAATATCCACGGCCTTCAGTGGGGCTTCATCTTTTAGTACATCAAACACCTTCAGCTTGCAAGCTATGAACAGGGCCTGTCCATTAAAAACAAGTACAATTAGACTTACTACGTGACTTGTCCTGCACTTTTGACTCCTATAGACCCAAGACATGGAGGTCAAAGCTGTGAAACGTATTTAACTTGTCAACAGAAATGTCTCCTCCAGAGAACCGCGGATTTAGGCTCCAGCTGGTACAAGGTTTGCACAAGGCAAAAGCACATCAGTGAATACCAAGCGGAAAAACTGTCCCATGGGAGAAAAACCAGTATGTTGCGGTTTGGGGCTGAATTGTGTTTTCCCCCAAGATCTGTATGTTGAAGCCCTAACTCCCAGGACCTCAGGATGTGACAGTATTTGGAGGCAAAGGGCTGTCCTCAGCTGCAGAGTCTCTATGAAGCTCAGGACACATGGCCTCCGGTAACAGCGATGACCTTCACTCACGCTGCTCTCAGCTTGTAACGCAAAAACCTTTTGTGACAACTGATGCACATCCGCAAAGGGCCAGACGCGGAGCTGCTTCTAGAACTACCGTGATGGACCTGGCAAGGTGACATATGCTCCGAGACTCCCTACTGCCCCTCAGCTTGGTCAGCTCACCTGACCACTGGGACACCTTTGTAAGGAGAACGATGCACTAAGTGGGCAGACGGATACACAGGTGGGCAAGTAGATAGACGACAGATGAGATAGACAGATGATAGATAAATAGATATATAGACAGATAATTGATAGTTTGATCACAGGTACACAGGTAGATAGATAGATGATAGTTTGATGATAGGTAGGTAGGTAGATAAACAGATCAGAGAAGGGGCGCCTGGCTGGCTCAGTCAGTTAAGCATCTGTCTTCGGCTCAGGTCATAATTCCAGGGTCCTGGGATCAAGCCCCACATTGGGCTCCCCGCTCGGTGGGGAGTCTGCTTCTCTGTCTCCCTATTTCGCTCCCCCTGCTTATGCTCCCTCTCCCCCCGTCAAATGGATACGTAAAGTCTTTAAAAAGAAAAAAAAGATAGGCAGAAGCCAGGACCACAGTATAGCTCAATCGAGTGATGGTACGATGCCGCTGCAGTCCTGTTTTAACTATTACTTGCAGGGAAACTTGGTATTTGGAGGTACAACCCAGCACAACCACCTCTCCTAATCATGAGAGCTCCTGCCCCTGACAAGGCCATCACAGGGAGGTGGCCAGGGGTGGAGTGTGGGAAGGGGCGGTCTGCAGTCCCCCACCCAGTGTCCCCAGCATCCCCAGAGCCACTGATGTGGCCCCAGCAGAGCCCAGGTACAGGGAGGGCCATCTCCCTGCTGTCTCTCAAGCCCAGAGCCACTCAGGTAGCTGGGAGGTCAGCCGAGTGGGGCAGCGGGAGAAGGCCGGAGAGAAGATGCACGAGCTGTGTGGGCGTGGAAGGGCAGAGTGCAGGGACGGCCGCTACCAGACCCATCCTTGGCAGAGATGGTGGGAGATGACCAGGTAGGCTTCTGCCTGAGATGCTGTCCAGTCTGGCCTGGGCACCCGGGTGTTTCCTGGAAGTGTCTGTGACCGTGCAGGAAGGACAGGGAGGCCACAGTCCCAGGCACCGGCTAGCTCCGGCGAGCACTCAGTGGCCTGCAGGTTCCCACCCCACCTGGGACACCCTCTGGCTGGGACAGCTGTCTGGGATCCCAGGCCCACACAGCAGGACGAGGTCGCAGATCCCTCCAGGCAGCTGGTGACCCGGTGCTAGAGTCCACCTGCCACCTGGCCGGTGGGAATGCTGGGCACCCCGAGGCTGCTGCCCGGTCAGCATTCTGGCCCGGCCTCCCTGGGCTGCAGAGAAGCCGGCCAGCGATGCACTGTGGGCCCAGGCTGGGGTCATTGACCGCTGCTCACCTTCAAACACCCCAGACACCTCGCCCCCGCTGGGCACAGGCCTCGGCCACTGCAGCCCTGAGCACGGAGTCTCACACGCCAGGGAGTGCGCCCTGGGAAATCAGGTCACAGCCTCCGTGGCCCCTGAAGTCAGTATCTCTGTGCCCAGCCATTTAGTGAAGGCGGAAAACCAGCTGGGGACACTCTTATGGGCTGAACACTGGCCCCAAAAAGATATGCCAAAGTCCTGACCCCTAGAACCTGAGAAGGGGACCATATTTGGAAACAGGGTCTTTGCAGATGTGAAGTGAACGATCTGAGATGAGCTCATCCTGGATCAGGGTGGTCCTAAATCCAATGACAGGTGTCCTTGATAAGAAACAGAAGAGGAGACACAGACACAGAGGAGAAGCCACGTGAGGACAAAGACAGAGATGGGAGGGACGCGGCCACGAGCCCAGGGACGCCTGGAGCCCCAGAAGCTGGAAGAGGCAGGAAGGACCGTCCCCTGGAGCCTCGGGAGGGAGGACAGCCCTGCCCCACCTGGATCTCAGCATCCCTGCCCCTCCTGGATCTCAGTGGTCCTGCCCCACCTGGATCTCAGTGGTCCTGCCCCGCCTAGATCTCAGACTTCTGGTCTCCAGACCTGGGAGAGGATGAATTTCTGTGGTTTTAAACCCCCAGTCTGCGGTCACTTGTTACGGCTGCCCCAGGACACTCAGACAGGTACCTTTGATGCTTTGAAGCCATCTACGAGTTCCAGAAGGCCCGCTGGGAACGGGGGCGTGATCTCCGCTGTCCTGTTAGAGTCTGCTCCCTGGGAGCCAGCAGGAACCTGTCCTCTGTCACCGCCCGCCTCTGCCCTTCGGTGGCCGCCACCCTCATTGCCCTGAGCAGGGTTTGAGCTGCCCTTTTCCACGTCGCTCAGGTTCTCGAAAGTGTCGACAGGTGGGATGGAGTCGTGCTTGACCCGCTGCACGTCCTCGCGGCGGGGCGGGTAGTACAGCTCCACCAGCTTCTTGCAGAAGTGGTTCAGGGGGAAGCCCATGACGTTGAGGAAGTCTCCGTGGACGTACTCCACCAGCATGCCGCCCAGCGCCTGGATCCCATAGCCACCGGCCTTGTCCCTGAGTGGGGAGGAAGGAAGCAGAACGGGGCGGGAGGGAGAGGAGGTGGAAGATTACAGGACAAATCAAAGTTTCGAGGGTTAAAAGACTGGTGGCTGGTGGATGGCTTCATTCCATGCGATCAGACGGGATGGCCGGCCCATCACCCCGGCTGCTTCAGTGAGGAGTCTGGCTCCGGGAAAAGTCCCAAGTGATCCTTTGGTCCCACCAGGGGCGATGACAAGGTGTCCTGGGTGGTTCCCCCCAGGGTCACTACCTCCCTCCCATGCCAGGCCCGGGGCACGGCAGTCTCGGGGGCAGTGTAGAGAGGACCCCGACCCTGGCCGTGCTCTTGTGCACGTCCGCATCTCTGGTCCAGGAGCCTCAGCCAAGACCTCCTTAGGGACCAAAACCGGCACTTCAAAGACCCTTTCCCGGACCCTGACTTAGCGCCTAGTGCTTTCTACCTCACGCTCCCTCCTCTGCTTGCCCCAGACCCCGGTCCCTAAAACGGCAGGAGGTGTCAGTTCAGGGCGTCCTCGGCAGTGGGACCGTCCCCTGGCGTCTGCACCCATGCACCTGCCCCCCACCCAGCCCCGTTCCATGGGGGGGAAACGGAACGGGGAGCAGGTGTGCTCAGCCCTGTAGCCACCAGTTCACCTGTCAGCCGCACGTGAAGAAAGACTGATTCTCACGCTGTGGGTGGTTCTCATCCACCGTCCCAGCACAGGGCAGCTCAGGTCCTGACACGGGCCCTGCCTGCAGCCCCCGGCCCCGACTGCTCCTCTAGCACGGGCATCACCTGAGTCCCTGCACTGACCGCCTGAGCCTGGCCCCCGTTGTAATCGGGACACTAACACGATGACTATGCACTAGATGTCTGTGTCCCCCCGCCTCCCCCAAATTCATATATTGAGATCTAACCTGCAAGGCGACGGTGTTAGGAGGTGGGGCCTTTGGGAGGGGATCAGATCATGAGGGCGGCGCGCCCACGCACGGGATTAGTGTCCTCGTACGAGGGACTCACATGGGCTCCCCGCTGTCGATGTATTCCCAGAGGAGCTCCTCGGACAGCTCGGAGAACTTCACCATGGTCTCCTCGTGGAACTCGGACACCTCCATGTCCAGCTGGCTGTCTGCAACACAGGGCTGCCGGTCAGGGTGCACGGCCTCAGGGCCCCACAGCTGTGCTCTGCGCATCTGGGGGACATCTGCCCTGGCTCTGAGTATAAGTCAGCTAGGAACTGTTAATTGGGGGCAGGAGGAGGCCACAAGCAGGAAAAACAAGAGTTACAAACTCAAGCAAGCAAAACCCGTGAGAGGAATAAAAAGTTGCAACCCTCAGACCCAGACCAGCGGAGGGGGGGTGCCTGGGGTTTGGGGGATAAAAAGTTGCAACCTGAAGACCCAGACCAGTGGGGGCCTGGGGTTTGGGGGATAAAAAGTTGCAACCTGCAGACCCAGACCAGTGGGGGCCTGGGGTTTGGGGGATAAAAAGTTGCAACCTGGGCGCCTGGGTGGCTCAGTTGGTTAAACGACTGCCTTCGGCTCAGGTCATGATCCTGGAGTCCCTGGATCGAGTCCCGCATCGGGCTCCCTGCTCAGCGAGGAGCCTGCTTCTCCCTCTGACCCTCCCCCTCTCATGTGCTCTCTCTCTCTCATTCCCTCTGTCTCAAATAAATAAATAAAATCTTTAAAAAAAAAAAAAAAAAAGTTGCAACCTACAGACCCAGACCAGCGGAGGGGGGGGCCTGGGGTTTGGGGGATAAGAAAGCTGCAACCTGCAGACCCAGACCAGAGGGGGCCTGGGGTTTGGAGAATAAGAAAGTTGCAACCTACAGACCCAGACCAGCAGGGGGCCTGGCATTTAGGAGATAAAAAAAGTTGCAACTTACAGACCCAGACCAGCAGGGGCCTGGGGTTTGGGGGATAAAAAGTTGTAACCTGCAGACCCAGACCATGGGGGGCCTGGGGTTTGGGGAATAAGAAAGTTGCAACCTACAGACCCAGACCAGCAGGGGGCCTGGCATTTAGGAGATAAAAAAAGTTGCAATTTACAGACCCAGACCAGCAGGGGCCTGGGGTTTGGGGGATAAAAAGTTGCAACCCTCAGACCCAGACCAGGGCGTCCTGGGGTTTGGGGAATAAGAAAGTTGCAACCTGCAGACCTAGAGCAGCAGCGAGCCTGGGATTTATTAGATTAAAAAGTTGCAACTTACAGACCCAACCAGCAGGGGCCTGAGGTTTGGGGGATAAAAAGTTGCAACCTGAAGACCCAGACCAGCAGGGGGCCTGGGATTTAGGAGATAAAAAAGTTGCAACTTACAGACCCAGACCAGCAGGGGCCTGGGGTTTGGGGCATAAAAAGTTGCAACCCTCAGACCCAGACCAGGGCATCCTGGGGTTTGGGGAATAAGAAAGTTGCAACCTGCAGACCCAGACCAGCAGGGGGCCTGGGATTTATTAGATAAAAAAGTTGCAACTTACAGACCCAGACCAGCAGGGGGCCTGGGATTTAGGAGATAAAAAAGCTGCAACTTACAGACCCAGACCAGCAGGGGCCTAGGGTTTGGGGGATAAGAAAGTTGCAACCTGCAGACCCAGACCAGGGGGGACCTGGGATTTGGGGGATAAAAAGTTGCAACCCTCAGAACCAGACCAGTGTGGGGCCTGGGGTTTGGGGGATAAGAAAGTTGCAACCTGCAGACCCAGACTAGTGGGGAGGGGGGGCGGTGTCTGGGGTTTCCTGCAGGAGCAGAGGCCGTGGCTGTGGGGTTGGAAAGCCCCGAGCACAGCCTGCGGGGCACATTACACAAAGCAGCATTTACAGCAAATCCTCGGGGTTTGGGTTCTTTTTTAAAAAAAACAACCTTCTTTGTCCTACTGTGATTTCAGGATGGCCAGCGTGAGCCAATCCCCTCTGCCTTCCGGACCGCAGAAGGTCTGGAGGGAAGCACCTGTGTGGGTCACGCTGGGCGGGCGAGCCCATCTCTGTCAGGTGCTTCGAGGCCTCCATGCAGCCCCAACTTCCGGAGGCAGAAGTGAGGGTGCAGGTCTGCGGGGACGGAGGAGCGTGCTCCTCCCGCGGTGGCCCCGGGCCTGGGGAGGGTGCTGTTGGCACTGTACCTCTGGTGCAACAGTGGACAATGGCGACGCCCGTGAACACGCTGTGCTCTTTCCCGTTCAACCTGTAAGATGCAATCAGTATGACGTGTCCCCCCCGCCTCGCGGACGCAGCACGTTCCCGCCACCCAGCTCTCAGCCTGCGTCTGCCTACTGTCCTGCAGTGGAGTGAGACACCAGTGCACGGGACACAGCAGGGCCTGCGGGATGCGATGCCCTGAGATGGGTGGGTGGACATGCCCCGCCGGGAAGGAGACTGCCCGTCTGCCCTCTGCCTGAGCAGAAGCTCATGGGGAAAGCCGGTCACATGGAGGTGGGCACGGGGAGGCCATCACTCAGGAGGACAAGACCAGGACTAAAAGCTCATGGACATATGGACAACCAGGAGAGTGGCCATGGAGGCTGAGTGCAGACCCCTCCCCAGGCTCGGACCCCATTTCAGGTGTGACCCAGACATGGACCGCCTTGGACCTGAATGCTGTCCCAGGTGCAGACCCTAACCTGAGGACCTGACCCCACCCTGGACATTACCCCCACCTCAGGTGCTGACCCTGCCCGGGACCCTAACCTGAGGACCTGACCCCACCCTGGACATTAATCCCACCCCAGGTGCTGACCCTGCCTGGGACCCTAACCTGGGAACCAGACCCCACCCCAGGTGCTGACCCTGCCCGGAACCCTAACCTGGGAACCAGACCCCACCCCAGGTGCTGACCCTGCCCGGAACCCTAACCTGGGAACCAGACCCCACCCAGGTGCTGACCCTGCCTGGGACCCTAACCTGAGAACCTGACCCCACCCCAGACATTAACCCCACCCCAGGTGCTGACCCTGCCTGGGACCCTAACCTGAGATCCTGACCCCACCCCAGACATTAACCCCACCCTAGGTGCTGACCCTGCCTGGGACCCTAACCTGTGGACCTGACCCCACCCGGGACATTAACCCCACCCCAGGTGCTGACCCTGCCTGGGACGCTAACCCAGACCCAGGTGCTCACTCCACCCTAAGCCCTGCCCCCGCCCCAGGTGTGGACCCCATCCTGGGCCCTGACCCTACCCCGCGCATGGACCCTGCCCCAGTGCTGTTCCCAGGGGGACCGCAGTCTGCACCCACCTGGAGAGCATCCTGTACGCGTCTTGCTTGTCCACCGGCTTCTCCAGAATCAGCCCCCCGACCGTCTGCCAGAGAACCAGGGAGGGGTCCACTCTCACTAAGCCAGATCTCACTGTCCACACCTTGATTTCAGTCACCAAGGACACACAAACCAAACTGGAGGCCAGACAAGGGCCCCGAGGGGGGACTCACCACAATGGTGTCTGCTCCGACGACAACATCGGGGGCCCGGAGGTCCTTCTGCAAGAAATCCGAACCCAGCTTTAGAAACGACGATCCTGTGGTCTTGCGCAAATACCCTGGTGGCGTGACGGGTGGATACGAGGCCTGTCTCACTTCGGAAATTAAGATGCAGGTGTCCTCAATGTCCCCAGTAAGAACATGAGTGTGACCCCAAATCCTCCCCAAGCTATCCTGAATTAAGGACAAAGCCGGTTTTTTGACCTGCTCAATGTAAGCTGAAGAAAAGGTACTCCAGACAATAAAATAAATCCAAGTGGAAAATTCAGGCTTGGGGCTGAACACGCTCGTCTGGGATATATACGGAACCTTGAACTTAGGTTGTACTTAAAAATTAACCTTTCCACTGTCGAAAATCAATGGATCGATACTTGTTTATTTATACCAATACTCATTATAGCATTAGGTACAATGCATTTGTTATATTACGTTAGTTGCAATAGGATATTATTATAACACTTAGCAATAATAATCTACCTTAATTATGTATCATAAACGATGCTGTTATACTCATTGCAATAGTGTATTATATAGTAACATATAATAATAGTTTAAGTCCGTTAATTCTGTATCATAAATGACAATGTTATACTCAGTGTAACAGTATATTATATAGTAACACATAATAATAATTTAGGTCCGTTAATTCTATATCTTTTTTTTTTTTTTAAAGATTTTATTTATTGAGAGAGGGAGACACAGTGTGTACACCGAGCTGGGAGGAGAGGGAGAAGCAAGTTCCCCTTGAGCAAGGAGCCCAACGTAGGGCTCAATCCCAGGACCCTGGGCGTTAATTCTCTATCATGAGTGATGCCATTATATGACTTACAGTATGACTTACGTAGTAACATACAAAAACAGATATGCTGTACTCATTCTTTATTGTAAGTGATACTGTAATATTAATTGTAATAGTATGTTACATGGTAGCACATAGTAATGAATAAGCTACATTAATCCTTTATGATAAATGATACCATTCTGTTAATCCCAGTAGCATGCCACAGAGTAACAGTTGGATAAACTGTTACATCAAAGGTACTATCACGTTAATTATAATAGTATGCTACACGGCAACACTCATTCATAGATCAGCTACAGTAATGGCGTAGGATACGGTAAATGGCATTTATTTATGACATGTCCATTGAAAACCCAGCAAGAGAACTCCCTAAAGACGCAGAAGCAGAGCCCCCTTGCCTGGTGCATCCTGCTGGCCACCTCCAGGGCCTTCTGCTTGGCTGTTTCGATGGCGTAGGCATAAGGCGTGGGGAAGGACGCTTTATCAAGCTTCTCTTTGAACCTGGAAGGAACCACCTCGAACCTGAGACCCTGAAAGAGCGGAGAACAGGGTCTTGGGGGATGACAGGAAGAACCCAAGGACCTTGAGCAGCATGTGCCAGGTTTATAGTAAATGTGGCCTTTCCCACATGCCAGGAAGGAGCCAAACACGGACCAGTGATCACCAAACACTGACCAGTGCCGGCCCACGCGTGGCCGGGGACCAGCAGACCTGGTGGGAAGACATCGGTACATGGGGCAGCCACGCAGAGGCCAGCAGGACAGTTTGGTTGGGGCGCAGGGGTCTGAGGCTTTGCGGGGTCAAAGGGCTCCCAGAGTGTCCCTGAGGCCAGCATTTCACCCCCCACAGTGGACAAACAGCTGAAAACATCCCGCCAGCACAAAATGCCACAGGGGACTGACCGTGGTCCCCAAACACGTGTGGACAGGCAAGGCAGTCCCCTGTGGGGGGCTGGTCATGCAGAAAGTGACACCCCGGAGTTGGTGCGGACAGGACTGTGGGCCTTGAACACAGAGAGTCAAACTTCCCTACCCCACTGGCAGCCCCCAGACAGAGCTCCCATGAGGCTCTGACCATCCCTGCCCCCACCTCTCTGAGGGGCCCCCTCCTTGGTCCTTGACCTCCTATACCCCATCTTCTGCTCTGTACCACCCCCCAACCCCTCCTCCTATCTCCAGTACCCCCTGCCCCCCACACAGGGCCTCCCCACGGTGACCACGTCCCCTCCACTCTGGCTCCGTCTCTCCCCCATTACCAGCTCCAGGATGGACCCAGCTCAGGCACAGACATGGCCTTGGCCTGGCAGCGCCCCCCACCCCGGCCCCCAGCCCCCTGGCCGGCAGGTCCTAGGCTGCTTGGCCTGGCCTGAAGACTCTGGTCCCAGACCATACAGACTGCAACTACTCTCAGTCACTGGGACCCTGAATGACTATGCCATGGCTCCAACAAAGACCCCAGTCTGCAGACCCCGGCTACCAGATCACACAGAGTCCTACTCTCCCCAGCCTGCAGCCCCCAGCTCCTGGCCTGGAGCCACTGGTCACTAGACCCCAGTCACAGGGCCCTGCAGGGTCACTAGGACCCCTGGCACTAGCCCCACTGGTCTGGTCAGTAAGCCCTCAGTTACCAGGTCCCCCAGCACCAGGCCATCCTGGATCACCAGGGCCCTTGGCCCCAGGGACCAGTCACCAGACCACCCCCTGGCCACCTGGCACCAGGCCCTTTCTTGGTCACCAGGCTCCTGGTCCCCAAGCTCTTGGTCACCGGGCCCCTGGAAACAGGCCGACAGGCACGAGGCTCCCAATCACTAGATCCCCCAGTCACCAAGACCTCCCTCTTCCACACCTCCCCCCACCACCCCCCACCTCCCAGGTCTCCAGACCCCTCCCCCCCAGGCCCACCAGCCCCCAGATCAATAGGTCCCTGGCTCACCAGCCCCCCCCCCGCCCCCACACCAGAACCAGAAGCCCCAGTCACCAGACCTCCAATCACCTGGAGCCCCAGTCCCCCAGTCACCAGAGCCCAGGTCACCAGACCCTCCGGCCCCAGGCCCCCAGATCACTAGGTCCCCAGTCACCAGGCTCTCCGGTCCCCGGCCCCAGTCCCCCAGTCACCAGAGCCCCAGGTCACCAGACCCTCCGGCCCCAGGCCCCCAGATCACTAGGTCCCCAGTCACCAGGCTCTCCGGTCCCCGGCCCCAGTCCCCCAGTCACCAGAGCCCCAGGTCACCAGACCCTCCGGCCCCAGGTGCCCCAGATCAGTAGGCGCCCCCCCCCGCAGCAGGCCCCCAGGCTCCAGGCCCCCCCAGGTGCCCAGGCCAGTAGGCGCCTGGCCCCAGGCCCCCGGCCCCCAGCCCCACCGCAGACCCCGGCCCCAGGCCCACAGTCACCAGAACCTCAGGCCACCAACCCCCGGCCCCCAGCACCGCCGCAGTCCCCAGCCCCAGGCCCGCAGTCACCAGACCCCCGGCCCCCAGCCCCGCCGCAGACCCCGGCCCCAGGCCCGCAGTCACCAGACCCCCGGCCCCCAGCCCCGCCGCAGACCCCGGCCCCAGGCCCACAGTCACCAGGCCCCCGGGCCACCAGACCCCCGGCCCCCAGCCCCGCCGCAGACAGCGGCCCAGGCCCGCAGTCACCAGAACCTCAGGCCACCAACCCCCGGCCCCCAGCACCGCCGCAGTCCCCAGCCCCAGGCCCGCAGTCACCAGACCCCCGGCCCCCAGCCCCGCCGCAGACCCCGGCCCCAGGCCCGCAGTCACCAGACCCCCGGCCCCCAGCCCCGCCGCAGACCCCGGCCCCAGGCCCACAGTCACCAGGCCCCCGGGCCACCAGACCCCCGGCCCCCAGCCCCGCCGCAGACAGCGGCCCAGGCCCGGCGCAGGCCGCTGGCTCACCGCGTGGCTGAGGATCTCCCGGCGGCGCGGGGAGGCGCTGGCCAGCACCACGCGCTTGTGCAGCAGCTTCCCGATCACCGGGCTCAGCACCATGGCGGCCCGACCCCCGCGCCGCGCACGGGGCCTGCAGCCAGACCTGGAGCCCGACCCGCCGCCGCACGCCGCGCGCTTCCGGCCCAGTGAGGCCCCGCCCCCAACGAGGCCCTGGGCGGTGCGACGCCCCGCCCAGGCCCCGCCACGCCCACCTGAGCCCCGCCCCGCGCCGCGCGCGCCGTCCCGCCCAGGCCCCGCCCCGCGCCGCGCGCTGTAGATCTATTTAAGCCCCGCCCCCAACGAGGCCCGGGCCGCGCGACGCCCCGCCCAGGCCCCGCCTCGCCCGCTGGAGCCCGGCCCCGCGCCGAGTGAGGCCCCGCCCCTAACGAGGCCCCGCCCCGCGCAGCGCCCCGCCCCCGCCCCCGCCGGAGCCCCGCCCCGCGCCGCGCGTTCCGCGCCAAGTGAGGCCCTGCCCCTAACGAGGCCCCGCCCCGCGCCGCGCGTTCCGAGCCGAGTGAGGCCCTGCCCCTAACGAGGCCCCGCCCCGCGCGGCGCCCCGCCCAGGACCCGCCCCGCCCGCCGGAGCCCCGCCCCGCGCCCCACGTTCTGAGCCGAGTGAGGCCCTGCCCCTAACGAGGCCCCGCCCCGCGCGGCGCCCCGCCCAGGCCCCGGCCCCGCCCGCCGGAGCCCCGCCCCTGCATTCCTATTCCGGACTCTAGGCTGCGCGTCCCCTCCGCCCTGCGCCTCAAAACCAGCTGCGCCCGCCGAGGGGCTGGGGGCGGAGGTCGTTGCGTACGGTCTCCGGGAACCCGACGTCGCGGGACCCCTTGGGAGCCATGGGGGGCGGACGCAGAGATGGGGGTGTCCTCGGGAGGTAGTGGAGGGACGCGGGCATGGGGGGTGCGGAGATGGGAGTCCCCGGAGCATCGAGGAGGGTGGGGAGATGGGGGTGTCCCCGGGAGGCGGTGGAGGGGCGCGGGCATGGGGGTGCGGAGATAGGGGTCCCCGGGGCACCGCGGAGGGTGTGGAGATGGGGGTGTCCTCGGGAGGCGGTGGAGGGACAGAGATGGGGGTGTGGAGATGGGGGTCCCCGGAGCACCGCGGAGGGTGCGGAGATGGGGGTGTCCCCGGGAGGCGGTGGAGGGGCGCGGGCATGGGGGTGCGGAGATGGGGGTCCCCGGGGCACCGCGGAGGGCAGGGAGATGGGGGTGTCCCCGGCAGGCGGTGGAGGGGCGCGGGCATGGGGGTGCGGAGATGGGGGTCCCCGGAGCACCGCGGAGGGTGTGGAGATGGGGGTGTCCCCGGGAGGCGGTGGAGGGGCGCGGGCATGGGGGTGCGGAGATGGGGGTCCCCGGGGCACCGCGGAGGGTGCGGAGATGGGGGTGTCCCCGGGAGGCGGTGGAGGGGCGCGGGCATGGGGGTGCGGAGATGGGGGTCCCCGGGGCACCGCGGAGGGTGTGGAGATGGGGGTGTCCCCGGGAGGCGGTGGAGGGACAGAGATGGGGGTGTGGAGATGGGGGTCCCCGGGGCACCGCGGAGGGTGTGGAGATGGGGGTGTCCTCGGGAGGCGGTGGAGGGGCGCGGGCATGGGGGTGCGGAGATGGGGGTCCCCGGGACACCGCGGAGGGTGCGGAGATGGGGGTGTCCTCGGGAGGCGGTGGAGGGACAGAGATGGGGGTGTGGAGATGGGGGTCCCCGGAGCACCGCGGAGGGTGCGGAGATGGGGGTGTCCCCGGGAGGCGGTGGAGGGGCGCGGGCATGGGGGTGCGGAGATGGGGGTCCCCGGGGCACCGCGGAGGGTGTGGAGATGGGGGTGTCCCCGGGAGGCGGTGGAGGGGCGCGGGCATGGGGGTGCGGAGATGGGGGTCCCCGGGGCACCGCGGAGGGTGTGGAGATGGGGGTGTCCCCGGGAGGCGGTGGAGGGGCGCGGGCATGGGGGTGCGGAGATGGGGGTCCCCGGGGCACCGCGGAGGGTGTGGAGATGGGGGTGTCCCCGGGAGGCGGTGGAGGGACAGAGATGGGGGTGTGGAGATGGGGGTCCCCGGGGCACCGCGGAGGGTGTGGAGATGGGGGTGTCCCCAGGAGGCGGTGGAGGGGCAGAGATGGGGGTGCGGAGATGGGGGTCCCCGGGGCACCGCGGAGGGTGTGGAGATGGGGGTGTCCCCGGGAGGCGGTGGAGGGACAGAGATGGGGGTGCGGAGATGGGGGTCCCCGGGGCACCGCGGAGGGTGTGGAGATGGGGGTGTCCCCGGCAGGCGGTGGAGGGGCGCGGGCATGGGGGTGCGGAGATGGGGGTCCCTGGGGCACCGCGGAGGGTGGGGAGATGGGGGTGTCCCCGGGCGGCGGGGCGCGGGCATGGGGGTGCGGAGATGGGGGTCCCCGGGGCACCGCGGAGGGTGGGGAGATGGGGGTGTCCCCGGGAGGCGGTGGAGGGGCGCGGGCATGGGGGTGCGGAGATGGGGGTCCCCGGGGCACCGCGGAGGGTGCGGAGATGGGGGTGTCCCCGGCAGGCGGTGGAGGGGCGCGGGCATGGGGGTGCGGAGATGGGGGTCCCCGGGGCACCGCGGAGGGTGCGGAGATGGGGGTGTCCCCGGCAGGCGGTGGAGGGGCGCGGGCATGGGGGTGCGGAGATGGGGGTCCCTGGGGCACCGCGGAGGGTGTGGAGATGGGGGTGTCCCCGGGAGGCGGTGGAGGGGCGCGGGCATGGGGGTGCGGAGATGGGGGTCCCCGGGGCACCGCGGAGGGTGTGGAGATGGGGGTGTCCCCGGCAGGCGGTGGAGGGGCGCGGGCATGGGGGTGTGGAGATGGGGGTCCCCGGGGCACCGCGGAGGGTGCGGAGATGGGGGTGTCCTCGGGAGGCGGTGGAGGGGCGCGGGCATGGGGGTGCGGAGATGGGGGTCCCCGGGGCACCGCGGAGGGTGTGGAGATGGGGGTGTCCCCGGGCGGCGGTGGAGGGACGCGGGCATGGGGGGTGTGGAGATGGGGGTCCCCGGGGCACCGCGGAGGGCGTGGAGATGGGGGTGTCCCCGGGAGGCGGTGGAGGGGCGCGGGCATGGGGGTGTGGAGATGGGGGTCCCCGGGGCACCGCGGAGGGTGCGGAGATGGGGGTGTCCCCGGGAGGCGGTGGAGGGACAGAGATGGGGGTGCGGAGATGGGGGTCCCTGGGGCACCGCGGAGGGTGTGGAGATGGGGGTGTCCCCGGGCGGCGGTGGAGGGACGCGGGTATGGGGGGTGTGGAGATGGGGGTCCCCGGGGCACCGCGGAGGGCGTGGAGATGGGGGTGTCCCCAGGAGGCGGTGGAGGGGCGCGGGCATGGGGGTGCGGAGAGGGGGGTCCCCGGGGCACCGCGGAGGGTGCGGAGATGGGGGTGTCCCCGGGAGGCGATGGAGGGACAGAGATGGGGGTGCGGAGATGGGGGTCCCTGGGGCACCGCGGAGGGTGTGGAGATGGGGGTGTCCCCGGGCGGCGGTGGAGGGACGCGGGTATGGGGGGTGTGGAGATGGGGGTCCCCGGGGCACCGCGGAGGGCGTGGAGATGGGGGTGTCCCCGGGAGGCGGTGGAGGGGCGCGGGCATGGGGGTGCGGAGATGGGGGTCCCCGGGGCACCGCGGAGGGTGCGGAGATGGGGGTGTCCCCGGGAGGCGGTGGAGGGGCAGAGATGGGGGTTCCCTGGGGGCCTGGTTGAGAACCCTGCCACATATGGACAGATACATAGGTAAACAGGTAGATAGGGAGAGAGAGGGAGAGTCTCTCCTGCTAACGTTTTTAGGGGGCTTTCTCGGCCTCAGCACTACTGACGTTTGGGGGGTCGGATGATTGATTTTTGTGGGGGCGACCTGCGCACACCACGATATTTAGCAGCATGCCCAGTTTCTGCCACTAGATGGCAGTGTCTTCCCTTCAAGTTGTGACAACCCCAATTCTCTCCAGACATTGCCCCGGGGTCCCCGGGGAAAGAATAGCGGTTGATTGAGAACCCTGAGCATAAACCTGCTAGATAGATAGATAGATAGATAGATAGATAGATAGATAGATAGATAGATGATAGATGATAGATAGATAGATGATAGATAGATAGATAGATAGATGATAGATGATAGATATAGGGATAGAGATGGATGGATGGATGGATAGATAATAGATATTTTGGATGGATGCATGGATAGAGATGATGGATGGATGGATGGTGGATGGATGAGTAGATAGATGGATGGACAGATAGACAGACAGATAGATGATAGATGGCTGGATGGATGGTGGTTGGATGAGTAGATAGATAGATGGATAGACAGACAGAGCCTCTCATGCAGGTCCGACCTTCTCAGCCTGGGAACTGTTGACGTCTGGGGCTGACTGACTCTGATGTGGGGCGTCCTGGGCACCGGAGGGTGCTATGCAGTGTCCCTGTCTCTATCTCCCACATGCCAGTAGCGCCCCCGAGTGTTGAGACCACCAGAAATGTCCCCCAGACGAATATGCACATGTGCATACAAACCCATATTGCACATAAGTAGGTCTATGTATATATATGGCACAGACGTATTTCTACGTGGCAGCCTACGATATATTTTGATGGCATTGTTACTTCTCATTTTTTCCCCCTTAATGTTCTGCGCTGGCTGATCCCCCGTGAGGCACGGGATAGGGGTCAAAGCAGGTTTAGATACCCATAGCCCGTGTCGTGATACACATGGAGGGGGCTGGGGTGGTGGGCAGAGCCTGGGGACCTTCCATACAGACCACAGTGGTGCCTTCTGCTTGTCCCCGGCACCCTCCCCACAGAGAGCCCGAGAACCAGGAGGGCAGGATGCAGGTAATCCCACCCCTTCCTCCCCCCATCCCTATGCCTGTCCATCCCAGCCCCCCAGACCCCTGCAGGGAGCCTCTCTTGGTTAGGGCCGCCCACCAGCCAGCCCCTTGATAGCGGTTCTGATCGCGGGCTGGCCTCACCCAGGGCAGCCTGCCCCAAGCATCCCATGTATTTTGGAAGTCAGTCCTTGGTAGGTTGAGCTTGACATTTCCCTCAAGATCCCCGTCACATCTGCGCACAAGCCACTCATCTCCTTCTTTAAAGAAGAGCCGGTTTATTCTGCGATCCTTTTAGGCTCTCGGGGAGGTTGCCCAAATAGCACAGAGGGTCCCCGCACACCTGTCACGTCCTTCCCTATCCGGTTGACAACACCCTCCCATCACGTGGTGCGTTGGTCGCAAATACGAGCCGGCACGGGCGCATCCCCAGACCACGATCAAAGGCAGCCCGTTTGCCCAGCACCCTTCCACGATCTGGTTAAAGGAATGTCGTTTTCCCCGAGAGGCCCCCCATCCCCCGCTGCTTCTTTGTTGGGACTGCCAACAGGCTGGCTGGTGTTTTGATGGTTTGCCTGGGCTCCAGCGGACGTGGGCTGGAGCTCTGGGGACAGGTGCCAGGTTCAAACCCAGGGTGTCCCACTCGCCGGTTCTGGGACCGCGGACAAGTCCTTCCACCTCTCCATGCCTCAGTTTGTTCCTCTGCAAAATGGACCCAACACTTACCCCACTGTAGTGAGACGGAGGAGCTCATCCACGTGATAGACAGGGGGATGCCCTGGTGTGGGGTTTATCCTATGAAGGCTGCCCGTTGTGTGGGGTTTATCCGTGAATCCCAGAAACTAGCGTACCCATTACATGGCTTATCCTCGTCCGGAGACCCTCTCCCTGTGCCTTCACTTGGATTTATTCCTACCCTAGAAGTACTTTCATGACACACACAAAAAAACCAAAACAAAAAAACCTTCATGGACATTTGCAGAATCGCACAGATTTCCAAAGAGATCAGACTTCAAAAAAAAAAAAAAAAAGCGAAGGTCAAACATTGAAGCTTTTTAACTAAGTCATTCTGAACCCAAATTATTTCTTCATTGACTGAATAACTATGACGTTCTCAAGTCTTGGTAAGTGGGGGATGCGTTTTCTTGGCTGTCTATTCCAGAAAGAGTGAAAAGTGCAGGGTAGAAATATGTTCCCGGCACCTTGTGAAAGAGGCAGAGTTCTCGATGTCCCAGCTACTTCAGCCCCATTGTTTTGGGTATTTGGATTGGACCCTTTGTTGGAGATTGAGGTCAAAATGTGCCCAACTAGGGCTATTTGGATTTTGTCTCTCGCATGAGAGACAGGCGGTGCTCACCCAGCCCATGGAGCAAAGAGGGAAGAATAGTGATAAACGTTACCACGCGGATGAACCCCGAAATGCCGTATTGAGAAAAAGCACCCCCTGTGCTGTATGATCCCACTGATGTCACAGGGACAGAAAGGACACATCTACAGAAGCAGCAAGTGTACTGTGCGCTTGCTTGGGGCTGGCTGTAGGGACGGAGAGCAAACGGGCATCGGACATCTTTTTGGGGTGCTGGAAATGTCCCATAGCTGCATTGTGGTGTTTCTGGGACACCTCTACAAACGTATTAAATACCTGGTGAGCTGTGTGGTGGGTAAATGGTACCTTGATTCAACGGTGACGTGGGCGAAGCTGGAGGGACGTGATGGTCAGTCACATAAGCCACACACAAGTGGACAAATGCTGCGTGATTCCATGTATATATGGGGCCCCTGGAGGCGTCACTCTTATAGGGACAGAGAGCAGATGGTGGGGGATGGGAATGGTTCCTTGTTTCCTGGGGTCAGAGCTTCCGTTCGACACGATGAAGGATTCAGGACACGGATGTTGGGGACGGTGGCACAGCACCGTGAATGTGTTTGATACCACTGACCCGCACACTCAAACGTGGTTAAAATGGTAAATTTTGTGTGTATGTATTTTACCACAATATAAAAAAATTGGAAGGAAAAGAAAAAAAAAGAATAGCTGGGTTGGGAATGTTTACTTCTTCCACATTCAGCAATTCGGAGAGGCGACACTGGGCAGAAATCGATGTCTTTGTGTGACATTTCCCAATATACCTCACTTTAAGTATAGATATTTTCAAATATGCTCAAAGGAAAGAGAATTATAGAATGGAACCCCACATTCCTTTCACCCAGCTTCAAGCATTACCAGTGATCAGCATTCTGCCATTTTTCTTCCAGCCCCCCAAATTTGCATGCATGCCCATGTACATGCATATGTATGTGTGTGTGTGTGTGCATGCATGGAGGGATGCCCACATGTGTGCAGGCGTGCATATGGATATGTTGTGTGCACATATGTGTGTGTATGCGTGTGTGTGCATGCATGGATGGATGCCCACATGTGTGCATGTGTGCATATGGATATGTTGTGTGCACGTATGTGTGTGCATGCCTGTGTGTGCATGCATGGATGGATGCCCACATGTGTGCATGTGGATACATTGTGTGCACGTATGTGTGTGTATGCGTGTGTGTGCATGCATGGATGGATGCCCACATGTGTGCATGTGTGCATATGGATACGTTGTATGCACGTGTGTGTATGCATGTGTGTGCATGCATGGATGGATGCCCACATGTGTGCATGTGTGCATATAGATACATTGTGTACACGTATGTGTGTGCACGTGTGTGCATGAATGGATGCCTGCATGTGTGCATGCGTGTATATGGGTACATGATGTGCACGTGTGTGTGTGCATGTGTGTGCATGCACAGATGGATGCCGGCATGCATGCACATGGGTACATTGTGTGCATTTGTGCGTGATGGATGCCCGCATACCTGCGTGAATATGGGTACATGTGTGTGCATGCATGCATGTATGTGTGAGTATGCATGTGTTTGCTGTGGTATTTTAATCCAAGCATCAATCATCATATCATTAGACACATGAATATTTACACATGTATCTCTTACAAAAAAAGGATGTCTTTTTAGAGCCCCATCATCCGGGGCAACAAATCCGTGATTACACCCCACACCCCATCCGTGTTGTGCTGCCCCGATTCATGCCGTGTGCTTCCAAGTAACCTGATTCCACCCTCCGTGGAGAGTCTTGGCATTGAAGATCCCGGGGCCTGGCTGGAGGGCATGTGCGACTCAAAGCAAGATGGGACATGTCTTTGGAAAGGGGGGGCTCAGAGGTCAGAATGAGCAATGCGTTCACCTTCTGCACGGGGAAAAATCAGGGTTGGCATCAAGGATCATAAGTCTCGGGGTGCTTCTGCCTCTCCACGTGCAGCCAGGAGCTGAATCCCAGTATCACATCTTTTGAAAAAGTTCACATCTGTACGTACCCACACACGTGTATACTTTTATTTGCTACTTAGCAGGTGAACAGGTTGAGTTTCTGGGGAACGCACACACAGAGACAGACACAGCACACTACACTATTCGCGTGTTGAACCGGAAGCAAGACCAGTCCTGGCATTTCAGGCCATAGGACAAACACCGTGGCATGAAGCTGGGACCTGTGCATTGGGATCCCCAGCAATGGGAAAGACCCCGTGGGACTGCTTCCCTCCCCGCCCCCCCACTCCACTAACGCCCCACGCTGAGGCGCTGCCCGTTTACTGGACAGTGACACCGGAGACAGTCCCCTCTGTCACCTGAGGGCTCCAGGGGCCTTACATCCTGTGGAGGAGGATATTATGTAGACAGGCTTCCTCCAGAATCAAGGTGTGCGGCTTCTCACGGGCCGCCAAGATGTTCTGTGCGGCTGGTTTGAGGTTTTCACAGCTTTTGTGCATCAGACGCACCGAGGCCCACGCCCAGAGTGTGGGTGGGGGTGTCTTGCTGGCTCAGGATTTCCGAGTCTGGATCCTACTGCCTCGACATTGCTTTCTAGGGTTTGGGTTTGGGAGAGTCAGGAAGAGATAGGGGATGTGGCTCCTTCCCTGCAGAATTTGGGTCCTTGATGCCAGCCTTCTTGGAGTCACCTGTGCCTCCCCCAGGTAAATCCTTCGCCAGGTAGGTCTCTCTGAAGGGTCCCTATGGTGGCTCTGAACTCGGTGCACACAGCTGGGCATTCAGGACCAGTATGCTTGGACACTGTCCCCTGTGGGGACATTCTAGCTGCAAGGCGGTGGGCAATGACGATATGCGACCCTGGCGTGGCGGGGGGGGGTGTCGAGGGGGACCCCCAAGGCTGACTCTCACAGTTCCCAAGGGCAAGCATAGCATGCACTCACCTACTTTCCACCTGCACGTGCCTCTGCCCCCACCGGACATGCATGGGCACCGGGCAAAGCTAGGAACCTGAGTTTCATTCTAGGACCATGCACAGGGAAGGGGGCCTGGAGCCCCCCAGGCTGGTATCGGGGTCCACAGTTTATACACTGACCTCTGGGGTCCACAGCACGTAACAGGAAGCCGGAACCGTGCGTGCCTCTCCAGTTACTGTGTGCAGTGGGCGCCTCTGTGAAGGGTGGCCACCTGCATCATTTTCAGATTCCAGGCGTGCACATCACTGTGTGCATCGACGAGGGGAGAGGTCACCTCTCGGCCACGTGGTGTTGAGGACTGAGGAGCCCGTGGGTGAGAGTTCCAGCTGGGACTCCGGCCTTCTCTGTGCAAGCTGGAGACTTAAATCCACAGGGGATTCATCCCAGAGTCGGAGGGGATGCTGAGATCCAGGCCGGGCAGGGCCGCTGAGATCCAGGTCGGGCAGGGCCAAGCTCCCTCCAGAGGCTCCAGGGGAGGGTCCTTCCTGCCTCCCAGCTTCTGGGACTCCAGGTGTCCCTGGGCTGGTGGCCATGTTCCCCCCCATCTCTTCACGTGGCTTCTCCTCTGTATCTCTCTCTCCTATTTTGTCTTTTATAAGCACACCTGCCATTGGATTTAGGGCCACCCCGATCCAGGAGATCACATCCCGAGGTCCTGGGTGGACACGGGTTTGGGGTCACTATTCACTCTAGGACAGGTGTGTCTGTTTTCCTTCCAAAGCAGTGATGGCAGGAGCAGGTGCCCCCAGGGGCCCCTGGACGGCAGCTATCAATCTCCATCTGTATCTCGGACCTCCTGTGGGGAGGCTGCCCGCCCCGCAGCCGTTGCCCCCTGAAGGCCCCTGAGCCCGAAGCCGTGCATCCCCTTGCGATGAAGAAAGTATCAGAAACTTTGCTGTTTCAGGCAAATCGCAGGCTCCTGGAAACGCACTGTTTTGGCATCCCGGACCCCGCGGGGATGCAGTTGCTTGTCTTCCTGAAGCACTATGCATATTGGGGCTGGCACGGCTGTGTCCTGGGCTCAGGAAGAGACAAGGAAGCCCCTGCCCGTGTGCTCAGGCGGCCAGTAGGCACAAAGGGGCCTTGGGCGCTGGTCTTCCCACAGGCTTGTGCGGTCCGCCGTCTTGCTGGGTGCCTGGGTCAGGCCAGGTGCACGAGGCCAACCTCACACCGTGGGAGGCCTTGCCTGTGACTCAGGGTTCTCCGCTGGGAGCAGGATGCAGAGACCCAGCCGGGGGGCACCTCGGGGCAAGCTGCACCCCGAATCATGTCAGGGAGAGCCCGGTCGCAGGTGCTGACAGCATCGTCCTTCACAGAACTCGACCTCAGCAGAGTCTCATCTGCCTGGAGACCCTCCTCCCGCGTGGGGGGCCCGGCCCACCCCTCCTGCACGGATGTCGTTCCCGTCTGGACATTGTGACATGTTGTAGAACGTGAGGCTCGAGGAACCCGAGTGACCAACCCCTTTGGAAGCCCTTGCAACGTTTGTTCCTGGGGGGACCAGGTGACATGGGCTGGTGGGTGGGGGGAGCCTGGGAGCACAGAGGCCAAAGGGGCCCATGCAGCCTGGCGGGGGTGAATCCCAGCGCACACCGTGACCGAGGGCAGTGTGAGCACAAAGTCCAGGCTGTGCCAGGCTGGGGAGCATCAGGTGTCAGCGGCGTCCCTGAGCGAGAGGCACAGAGAACCAGGCAGGCGGATGCTGCGGGTCGATGGGGACGCAGCTGGGCTGGCCGGGCGCTCTGCCAGGTCAGGTTGGGTGGTCATCCTCAGGGAGCAGGGCCAGTGCGCCTGGCACGCTGCGTCCTGTCCCGTTTCAGCGCGGGCTGTTCGGTGTCGCTGCGTCCCTGCGCCCTGCGGCCGTGCTGGGGCACCCGACTCGAGCCCCCCCTGGGGACCCTGTCCCTGCGCACGGACGCAGTAGCAGCGGCTGCGGGGGGCAGGCGGGCGGGGAAGAACACCGCCCCTTCGTCCCGCACCTGTCCACTGCGCGCTCTGTGGGGGCGCGCGGCTCAGAACACGCTCTCCTGCCTCTTGAGCGAGGGCCGGCTGGGCGAGTCGAGCCCGTCGCTGGGGCCGCTTGACATGGAGCGCGCCGACAGCGTCCGAGTGAAGAACAGCGCGTCCCGGCGCGCGTCCTGGCCGCCGGCGGGCAGCCGCCCGTACCCCAAGTACCTGCGCAGCCTTACCTGGAACTCGCGGGACGCGAAGTAGTACACGAAGGGGTCCAGGCAGTTGTTGAGGCAGCTGAGGCACAGCGTGAGCTTGTAGATGTGGTAGTAGCTGCGGCCCAGGAACAGGCGGCTGACCATGTGCACCAGCAGCACGAAGTTGTTGGGCGCGAAGCACGTGACGAAGGCCAGCAGAACCACGGCGGCCAGGCTGACGGCGCGGCGTCGCTGGCCGTGGCCGTGCGCGTCGGACGTGCGCAGCAGGGTCAGGATGGTGGCCGTGTAGCACGCCACGGTGACCACGAACGGGATGAAGAAGAGCACGATGAACAGGGTGAAGAGGAACATGGCCCACATGGCCACGCTGGGCAGCATGGTGGACTTGAGCACGTCGAAGCAGGTGACGATGCCCAGCGCCTCCACGGTGTAGGTGAGGTCGGTGCGTGCCAGCGGGGACAGCGCGCCCAGGAGAACCAGCCAGACGCAGGCGCACGCGGCCACCGCGTAACGTCGCCGGCGCCAGCGCGCGGAGGCCAGCGGGTACACGACGCCCAGGAAGCGCTCCACGCTGATGCAGGTCATGGTGAGGATGGACGAGTACATGTTGGCGTAGAAGGCCACGGTGACCACGTTGCAGAGCACCTCCCCGAACACCCAGTGGTTCCCGTTGCAGTGGTAGTAGATCTGGAAAGGGAGCACGCTGGCCAGCATGAGGTCCGTGACGCTCAGGTTGATCATGAAGATCACCGACGGGGACTTGGGCCCGATGTGGCAGCACAGCACCCACAGCGAGAACAGGTTGCCGGGGATGCTGACCAGCGCCACCAGCGAGTACACGACGGGCAGGACCACGGCGATGGTCGGGTCCCGCAGCATCAGGATGGTGGCGTTGTCCGGACGCGTCACGTTCATATCCATCCTGCTCCGGCACCTGCTGCTCGCGCGCGCGCGGGTCTGGAAGGCAAGGGGCACCCGGGTGAGCAGGGGAGCACGACGGGGCTCCCGGCCGGCCTCCCTCGCTCGCCTCCGCCGCTGTCCCGCACACTTGTGCGCAACTGGCGTGGTCCCCCCGTGGCACGGAGCGGAGCGGAGGCGCGCTAAATCCTGCGAAGCTGCGTCACACCCAGACGCCTCCCGTGCGCCGGGACACCGGGCGCTTGCTTGGACAGTCGCGCCCTTCCTGCTCCTTGGAAGCGCAGGGAGCGTGCTGCAAGCTAGGGTGCGGCGGCTTCACCATTGGGGCCAGGAGGAAGCCAGGGGAGACGTGCAACACAGTTGCGAGGTTACAGAGTTGCCAAGGCGCTAACCCGGTTTCCAGCTGCAGAAGTTTCTCTGCGACCCCTGGAAGGTGGAGGGAGTCACCCCGGGTCCCCCCCCCCGCCCGCCCCGTCCTATGACTGGCTACTGTACCTGGCCACACGGGGGCGCTGTGCCGCTAGCACTGAAGTCCCAGTAGGTCCATCCCTGTCACCCTGTGCCTGGCCTCCTGCTTTCTTCTGCCTCGCGCTTGGACACCCCAGCTTGGGTGGGACAGAACCAGCCCGGTTCTGTCCTGCTCACCTGCAGCTGAGGCCCCAATCTTGGGGTGCCCACTGGGGGGGCCACCTTTTAGCGATGGGGGACTTTGGAGGCCCTGATGGGGGATCTGGGAGGGCCCCACGCAGACCACGCAGGAAGTCCCCTGCTCCGTCGCCGATGGCCCCGCAGCCCCTCTACCCATGCATTTAAGTGCATGACCACAGGTGCAGGGAAGAGTGCACCCACTTGTCACACGGTTGTTTCACGGCTCTGTTTCAAGGTAACAACCCCCACGCACCTGCTTCAAGGTACAAAACCTATGCACCTGTCCCAACGACCACACACACACACACACACACACACACACACACACGTCTCCAGTGTGGTTTGAAAACCCCATAGCCCTCCCAGCCTCCCAGGTACAGGAACCCAGACGCCCAGGTAGGCAGCCCTCTCTGGCTGGGGCAGACGGAGTACCTGACCGGTCTCCACATTGCCATCTGGGTCTTATCTCTGTTTCGTACTCTTGATTTCTTGCCTTAGGTCCCGTGGCTTTCCCCAAACAGACTATGGGCTCTTTGGGGTGGGGTTATGAAATCATCTGAATATATACCAAGAGTGGAGGACACGGCAAACTCTGGGAGTTTTGCTTACCCAAGTTTTCGGGAAACAGTGATTGGGTTTATTTATTTGGGTCCTGGGCCAGGGCACCCGGTCAGGCCCTAGCTGTGCCGTGTCTGTGAGCTGGGGCCGACCAGGCAGGGCTGACCCCGGTGGAGGTCTGCCTGCCGAAGGTGGAGGTGGCGTGCGCACTGGGTAGAGCCGCAAAGCAGTCTTGTGCATGCTGGTGGAGCCCAGGGGCGCAGGAGAGAGAGTGTGCCTGTGCCGGGGAAGGAAGGGTGCGTCCTGGGGTGAGGTCAAGTCCCCCTGGAGTGCTGGCCGATGTGTCCACGCGGCTTGACTACAGCCCCCATCTCTGCAGTTGGGTGTACATGCGAGGGTGTCTGTGAAGGGGTTTCGTAGGTGCGGCTGCAGAGCACCAGCAGCTGCCTTGAAGTAAAGACGTGATGCTCTAATCCTGTGGTGGGCCTTGTCTAATCAGGGGAAGGCCTGAGAAGCAAACACTGAGCCTTCCCAGGGAAGGTGTTCTGCCCCCAGGCTGCAGGGCCCGCTCTCTCCTGAGTCTGCAGCCTGCCCACCTGCCCTGTAGATTCCAGGCTCACCAGCCCTGCAATCGTGTGAGCCTAATTCCTTGATGTATGTTTTTTTGTATCTGTTTCTATATGTGCGTGTGTGTTTATATACATACACACATATGTTCTATTGCGTGTATTTATACAAATATCCTATTGTGTATGCAGTCATTGCATATACATGCATACGTATTGTAAATGTATGTATATATACGCACATCCTATTGCACATTTATTCTCTCTCATATATATGCATGTGGGTATACACACAACCTACTACATGTTTATACACCTGGAGATGGACGTGCTGACGGCCTCAGGCCGCCGCCCCCCGCCCCGCTCACACTGTGATTGCACAGGAGCTCCTGTGATCGCTCGGGTCATGGTAACTTCTCTGAATGGCCGGCACTGCACGGCACAGGGCCCCTCGCCCATTCCCTGGTCCCCACCGCCATGCCCGGAGGTGGTGAGGTGGGCGTCAGGGTCACATCTTACAGATGGGGGCTCACAGGTTGCAAGAGGGGTGAGCATAGAGCTGGGGCTTGGATGGGCCCAGAGCGTGCAGCATGTCCTCAAGCCTTGGTGTTCTTGTGGACCATGAGCCTCCGCACCATTATACTGATGGCCTCAGGCCGGGACGCCGAGTGAGCTGTTCTGGTTCTGACTGGTTCTGTCCTGTTTGGGCAAGCCTCGTTGCTTCCGGCTATCTGCACCTGCAGCTGGTCTTTTCCTGGGGGTGGGGGGGTGGGGGTGGAAATCATTCCTTGGGAGGAGGGCCTGGGGCTTGGGCGGCAGGTGCCAAGGCCCGTTCTCCTGAGCTTTGCTGGCTTGAGATCCGGACGCGGATTCCTGCTTGCTGTTCTGCAGGGCCTGAGTCTGTGGGCTTCCTACTTGCAAGATGTGGGGCTTCTGAGAGCAGGGCGTGGGGCTCAGGGTGGCCTCTTGGTAGCTCAGGCCTCCCTCATGCAGACGGGAGCCCCAAAGACGCCCTCGGCTCCCCGGGCAGGCCCCACGGCGACCTGCCTCACCCTGACGCCAGCTGGCCTGGGCGTTGGCCGTTTCATCCTAGGGGACGGGGTGTCCACCAGCACGACATGCAGGGTCCACATGGCAGAGAGGCTGGCACACCGCCTTCAAAGCCCTTGCAGATTTCCACCCGCCGCCCTGAGCGGGCATTTCTTCCTGCCTCGAGGACCTGCCAATGTCCGCCGGCATCAGAGAGGTTCCTCAAACCGGTTTAAAAATGGCCCCGAGTTTCAGTTTGAGTGGGATGCTTTCTGTTCCACTAAAGCGTGCTCAGGTGTGCATCCTACAGTTACCCTGGGGCGGCCTCGGTCCACGCTGGGGCGTCAGGGGCCGGACAGAGGGATACATGCTCTTTGGGGTCCCCAGGGGTGCCACGGAAGGACACACGTGGGGGGCAGACGCCAAGACCGTGCAGGGTGCAGAGAGGGTGAGTGGGGACGTTGCTGTGTGCTCTGGGGACGTGTCCGGTGCAGGGGGCTGAGCGGATGTCCTGGAGCCCACAAGCATTGGCAGGAAGGCGATCGACCTGTGCGGGACGCTGCCCTGGTGTTCCCAGCACAGAGCAGCCCTGGGGGGGGAACTGTTTCCCTTTCTGCTCACGGAGCAAGGGACGTGGGGATCTATTGTCCCCCCTCCCCCCCCGCAGGTGGCTGCTTGTTAGCCGCACATATTTGCATGCTGTGTGGCCCTCTTGAAAGCAGACGTGCGTGGCAGGTGGTGGGAGGAACAGAGGCTCGGTGAAGCAGCCCCCCTGCCCGCCGGCCCCTGCGTCCCCATGAGTCACCTCTGGAGAGCACTCAGCCCCCTCTGCGCTAGCCCAGCCCCAGCTGCGGCCCGAGGCGTTTGGGCCTCCACGCGGCATGGCCGCCCACTGAGCGGCACGGGTGATTAATAAAGAAATCAGCTCTGGCATGCTGGTCTGAGCGCTGCGGCGGCGAGTGGTGGGGTGGGAAAGTGTATGAACGGGCGAGCGGAGGGGGCTCTTGCAGAGAGACGCGGCTGGGACCGCCTGTCACCCTCTGCCTCACAGGAAATGCATGCTGGTCTGAGCGCACGGCGGCGGGCGAATGCCCTCCTGTCAGGGACGGCTGTATGCGCCTCATTTTTTTGGTTCTTCACACCTTTATCGAGACCTCATTTACATATTGTCAAGTTCAGCCGTTTAAAGTGGACAATTCTGCGGTTTTGAATATGTTCGCAGACGTGCAGACATCGGCGTAATGCCGTCCCAGAACGTTGTGAGCCGCCCTAAAGGAAATCCTGCACACCGGAGCGCTGGCAGCCCCATTCCCCCCTGGGCCCCAGCCCCACTCCTCCCGGACCCCAGACCCCAGGTGGCCATGCATCGACTTCCCGTCTCTGCGGACGAGCCTGTTCGGAACATTTCGTGGACACGGGATCACACACTCTGTGGCCTGGGGCGTCTGCTAGAGCCTTGTGCCCTCAAGGTCCATGCACTGGGCAGCGGGTGTTAGACCTTTGGTCCCTTTTATGGCTGAGTCTTATTCCCCCGTGAGGAAGGGCCCCATACGGTTTATCCATCCCTCCGTGCATGGACACTAGGGTTGTTTCTGCTTTTTGGCGATTGTGAACAATGCTGTTGATCTTGCACCCAGCGCCAGACCCCATACTTGGAGGCTCCCGGCACTGAGCACGGGGGTCCTTTGGGCTCAGTTGAGGTGGGGCTTCCTCAGGGGTCAGAAGGCAGCCGACGAAGAGCAGCGGGGACTCAAGCTCATGAGTGCTCCTTCTGGGTCCCCAGCGTCTTCTCTCACGGTCAGGCCTTGTGTTTCCTGCGTGCTGGGGGCTGTCCCAGGTGCTGAGCTCCCTGTGGGGACAGGAAACCATGAGCCAGCCCCCTGCACTGTGGGCTGGTCTCCCTTCTGGTGTCTTGGGTTTTTGTGGTGCTTTGTTATGGCGGCCCTGGGAGACTCCGACGGCCCCCACCCAATGCCACAGCGTTGGAGATGCGGTGCTGTTGGAGAATGCAGATGGGACGTGCCTTTAGTCACGTCGGAGAATGTTCAGTCACTGGGCACGCACGGGCTGAGCTCCCAGCAGCCGTGCCCACATGAGCACAGCACGGGCAAGACTCCACTTCTCTTGGGGTGTTGTCACCAGACTCAGATGCTGGGCCGAGCTGAGCTTGGTTCACCGGCCTCCAGACGTGGGCAACGCGGGTATCTGGCAGCACTGAGAGTGCCCAGTGTGGTGTCTCCACCTGGACCTTCGGTCTCCTCTTCGACTGTGATCCTCGGAGGGTTGCTGTGATATGGGGTGACCCAGTGAAAGGGAAACACTTTGTAAACCGTGCTGTGCTCTGTAAATGTTGTTAGCTAGATCAGCAACTGTACGAATGTCCTGGAGGAGTTCTAACAAGTGACCACAACCTGGGGGCTCCAACCATGGGAATCCATCCTCCTCCCAGCTCTGGAGACCGGAAGTCTGAGATCCAGGCTGGGCAGGGCTGCTGAGATCCAGGCGGGGCAGGACCACTGAGATCCAGGCGGGGCAGAGCTGCTGAGATCCAGGCGGGGCAGGGCTGCTGAGATCCAGGCGGATCAGGGCTGCTGAGATCAGGGTGGGGAAGGACCGCTGAGATCCAGGTGGGGCAGGGCCGTGCTCCCTCCCGAGGCTCCAGGGGAGGATCCTTCCTGCCTCTTCCAGCTTTTGGGCTCCAGGTGTTTCTGGGCTCATGGCCGCATCCCTCCCATCTCTGCCTCCGTCCTCACAGAGGTGGCTTCTCCTCTGTGTCTGTGTCTCCTTTTCTGTCCCTTATAAGAACACCTGCCACAGGACTTAGGGCCACTCTGATCCAGAATGATCTCATCTCAGATCCTTCATTAGTCACATCTGCAAAGACCCTATTTCCCAACAAATCACATTCCTAGGTTCTGGGGGCCATGTGTTTTGGGGCCCCCCCACTCAGCCCACTGCAGGACGTGTCAAGGAGGAGAATATTCCTAAGAACTCTTTGTAGTGTTTTTGGTTCCCCTGCCTTCAATGAACAGACAGAGCCAATAAGCGTCCATCAGGACTGGCTTCTCCTGGGGTGTCATCAGAATGAGAGCCACCCCCCTGAGACCCTCCGTCCAGCCAGCTGCTGCTGACCCTCAGTGCATCCCAGGGTGATGCTCCCAGCAACAGCGATATCCCCACCAGTGCTGAGGGATGTTCTTGGAGAGAAGACTACCCAGGATGCCCAGCCAGCAGAGGTGGAGGCAGCAAGACTGGTTTCGAATCTGACCTTGACACTCAGAAGTTCTGGCCATTCACACATGGGCTCCAGGAAGCTATGCACCCCCATCACCAGCCTCGTCTGGGAGACCGCCTTCTTGCCCACAGCCCCAGGACTTGGCCAATGTTTGTTATGCGACCCAGGAGAGGAAGCTGCATTGGGTTTTCTGGCCAACTGTGGGCAACTCACCAAAGACACAAGAAAGTCTGTGGTTGTCATGAGCTGAAATGTGCCTCCCCCAAGCCTGTATGCTGAAGTCCTAATTCTCCACACCTCAGAATGTGACCTTACTTAGAAATAGAGACTTTGCAAGTTGTTAAATTAAGAAGAAGTCATACTGGAGCAGGAGGGGACCTGACTCCAGAATGCCTGGCATCCTTACAAAAAGGGGAAATTTGGACACAGACAGGCACGTGGGGAGGAGGCCACGTGGAGATGGAGACAGAGACAGGGTGATGCTCCTACAGGTCAAGGAACACCCAGGATTGCCAGCAACCACAAGAAGACAGAACAGGAATGAAACAGACTCTCCCTGAGATGCTCCAGAGAGAACCAGTCCTGCTGACACCTTAGTCTCAGACTCTGGTGCCCAGAGATAAGAGAGAATACATTTGTGCTGTTTCAGCTCCCAGTTTGGGGTAATTTGATACAGCAAATTTCCAGGAAACTAATGCACACACACACACACACACACACACACAAAAGAGGGAAGGGGTTTCATTGACACACTCCGTCAATGAAAGAATGATAGGAACCATGATCATCCTACATTAAAGAAAGGGAAGAGCCTTCAAGAAAAGATAAGGCATGAAAAGAGCAGGATTGCAAGGTAACAGAGAGAGGTGAGGAGCCCACCCACAGGCTCAGGAACTGCATGGAAGAGGACAGAAACATTTTGATTATTGATTCAGAAAAAGGACAGATCTCTTGGATGGATAAAAGGTACTGGAGGGGTGACAATACATATAGCTCGGGGGTAAGGGTTCTCACCTGGGATACTTTGCTAGACCCACCAGGGGACACTTGGCAACATCTGGAGACAGTTTTGGTTGTCACTACTGGGTGGGGATGGGGTGATACTGCTGTCTGGTATATGGAGACCAGGAATGCTGCTCAACGTCTTACAGTGCATAGGACGTCCCACCCCAGAGTCATCTCTCTATCTATCCATCTGGCCATCCCTGTCTCCCTTCCTCTCTCCATCCATCCAACCATCCATCTGTCCATCCGTCCATCCATCCATATCATCTATCTATCTATCTATCTATCATCTATCTATCTATCATCTATCTATTGATCCATTCACCTATTCATACATTCATCCACCCACCCATCTTTTAATTTTGTTGGCGGTGTTTCATGTTGCATTAACATTTTATATCTTTATGTCACAGGATCTTTCCCATGATGTCTTCTGTATTATGTCTTATATCTTTTCCATTCTGTAACTATAAACTATTCTCCTCCCTCTTTTCTAAGTGCTTCCACAGCTTTTTAGTTTCCAATTGTCATCCTCAGGCTGTTGCCCAAGCTGTCTTGTAATTGTCATGGCAATCATGTCATCACGCCTGCTCTTGACCCAGGCCTAGTGTCTGCTGAGTGAACGTATGAATGATCGGATCTAAGAAAACACAACATAAGATCAGAAGCTCTTGGAAACTAATGGTACCTGAGAGATCCCTGAGCTCAGTCACCCATCTGAGCTTGACTGTTCCCCCAGCTGAGGTTGTAAGCCCTTGCCTTAACCTGCCATGGCCTGTGTGGGATAGAAGAGAGATACCTCCAATCCCAACACCTCCTTACGAGATGTGGATATCGACAAATTGATCCTAGAGTTTATCTGGAGAGGCAAAAGACTTAGAATGACCAACGCAATACTGAAGGAGAATAACAAAGTTGGAGGACTAACTAACACTATTCGACTTTGTGACTTACTATAAAGCTATAGCAATGAAGATAGCGTGGTATTGGCAAAACAATGGACAAATAGACCGATGAAATGGAATGAGAGCCCAGAAACAGCCCCATAAATATAGTCAACTGATCTTTGACAAAAAAGCAAGGTTAATATACTGGAGCAAAGACAGCTTCTTCAACATACTGATGGAGCAACTGGACATGCACAAACAAAACCCCAAAACCAAAAAAACCGCCCCCAAAAAACCAAGAATCTAGACAGAAACCTTATATCCTTCACAGAAAATGAACTCAAAATGGGTCACAGACCCAAGTGTAAAAATGGAAAAGTATAAAACTTCTCCAGATTAACATAGAACAGAATCTAGATAATCTTGGGCATGGTGATAACTTTTTAGACAGCACGCCAAAGGCACGATGCATGAAAAAAAAATAATGGATAAGCCGGATTTCATCAAAATTAAAAACTTCTGCTCTGGAAAAGACAATGTCCAGAGCACGTGAATACAAGCCAGAGACGGAGAGAAGATATCTGCCAGACACACATCTAAAATATGTATATCTGAAATATACAAAGAACTGTTAAAACTCAACCATAAGAGAACAAACAGCCCCATCTGATTATTGATTCAAGTCAAAAGATCTGAACTGACAGCTCACCAAAGAAGACATAACAGATGGCACAGAAGCCTGTTGAAAGGTACCCCCCATGGTGTGTCATCAGGGAAATGCACGTTAGTGCCACAATGAGATACCACGATGAGACGGGTATCGGTATGACTGGGGTCTAAAAACACCGCCAACAACCAATGCTGGTAAGGATGCGGAACGGTTCTCCGTCCACGAGGGGCCTTCCAAAGGGGGCCTTTGCATCACCGGTGGCCTCCTGGTCACCTTGCAGCCTGTCACGGCATCTTCTTTAAGTATGACAGGATATCACCAATGCCTCCATGCCTCAAGGTCCTTGACCGTTGTAGACCCGAGTCATCCATTACCGCTGCGTCACCTCTGAGTGAACACTCTGCACTTCAAAGAGGTGGCAGAGCAGTAGTCATGGGGACAGCTGGTGGACGAGGCTGGGGGTGGGGGACGGAGGGCCCGTCCCTCTGCTCAGATCACAGTGCAAGAATCCTTCCCTCTATGCACACAGGCGCACGTGATGGTCTTACCGCTCTCTGTTCTCCTATTTCCCTCTGCATTGCACAACCCGAGTGCACTGTAAATGACGGATGATTTGCATGCCAGTTGTCTGTCTAAACGTGTGTGGAGTGTGCAGATTTTAATCTCCGCCTCCTGCAAGACAGCAGCCGTGATCGCAGTTCCTTGCCTTCTGTGTCTTTTTCCCGGAGTGGGTCACAACCAAAGGGCTACCTCACCAACCAGAGACCAGATTCTCTGAAGTGCAACAAGCCCCTTGCTTTCTGTTTGCATTACACTGTTGGGTTTTTTTTTTTTTTTTCCATTTTCAAGCTGCACCCCCTACGCACATGTTCCTTAGCAGTTCTGAGGGGCACCTGTCAAAGCAGCTTCTGTCTGTAAGGCAGGAAGCCACTGCGTGCAGGCATTAATTAACGTGAACAGCCATTCTGTGAAAGAAAACCCAGCCGGCCTGGGGGTTGGGGACCTGCTGGGAAATAGCAGTTTGCAAGCAGCACGTAACAGGAATTTCAGGCACCTCCACCACGAAGGAAACAGAAAGGCAACCGCGTGAATACGTTGGCGAGATCTGTAGAAGGAGTCGATGGAGAGAGGGGCGGGTAGGTCCACAGTCAACGTACTACAGCTGTCCTCTTTTCAAAGATAGCAATTCAAATCTCTTCTCTAGGTTAATATATCGACGTGCCATGTAATAGTTTAACTACAGCTGGGTTCATTGTCCTCATCCAGTTTCTACCAAAGAGAAAACAGTCCAAAGGAACGTTTGAGGAGAGGCCAAGGCATCCCAATTGTCTCGCACCTGCTTGAACCTGAGGATGGGCCCCTTCCCTTGTCCTCTTGATTCCAACCCCCCGGGGACAGGAGCTGTTCGGTGTGAAACGCCCTGGGCAAACACATTTTCCTGTTTTCCAGATAGTGTTTAAACCTCTCTCTTGTGGATGCAAAGAGTTCCCCCAACATGCTGATGAAGACAGACAGACGTGCATCTCCAGGTGATGTCAGGAAGTGCTTGGGTTCCAGAGAAGGGTCTTTTAAAAAAGGGCATCACATATATGTGCAGATCAATACATAGACAATAGAGACACGTAGATGACTGATGGAACACAGGTTTAGACAGATAGGTAAATAGATAGATGATACATACAGTTAGTTGGATGGATGCATAGGTAGAAGATTGATAAGTAGATGGATAAATAGATAGATGATAGGTAGATGATAGATACATAGATGGTAGGTAGATACATAATAGATAAATAGATAGATAGATAGGTAGATAGATATGATGAGGGGGATGGATGGATGGGCATGCAGATGGGTGGATGGATGGATAGGTAGATAACAGATATAGATGGGCAGATGGATAGATAAATGGATGGATAGACAGATGATAAATGGATGGATAGTTAGATAGACAGACAGATATAAGATAGATGATAGGTATAGATAGATAAATAGATGACAGATACAGATGAGCAGATAGAGAGATAAATAGATGGATGGATAGATAGATGGATAGTTAACAGATAGATATAGATGGACAGATGGATGGATAATGGATGGATGGATGATGGATGGATGGATGGATGGATAGACAGATAGACAGATATACATGTACAGAGGAATAGATGGATGGATGGATAGATAGATAGATGATTGATGGGTGATGGGTGTAGCTTGATACGTAGATGATAGACAGATAGATATAAATGGTTAGGTGGATGGATTGTCTAGATAAATGGTTGAGAAAGTGAAGCACATTTGCCTCAAATATTTCCCCTTGCTTGCCTCGTTTCAATGTATAATTCATCATTCTGCTTAAGAAAGACCTTGCTTGTTAACTAAAACTCATCTGCTCCAAGCCCCCCATCCACAGTTAAAATTTATATGAAATTAGATGTTTACTTTATTGTTTCATCAAAGAAGCAGTGTCTTAAAATGAATGGAAGGAAGACTGTGGTGACTTGGGGGTGGGGGAGGAGGAAATCCCCTAAATGGACACATTTACATTTTTTTCCGTGTGAAATCGATGGCCTGCCCTGCAGTGTGTCCATGGAGGCTTGATGGCCTGGTGATGAGCAGCCTAGCCTTGGGTGGGTGGGGGGGGGTTGGTTAGCAAGACCTGGGTTCAAGTCCCAGCTCTTTCAGTGGGAGCTGGATGGCCCCGGGCAGGGACCTCCCTCTGTGAGCCCAGTTTCCACCATGGAAGATGGGACAGTATTGCTTTCCTGTGGCTACGGCAACACGTGACCACAAGTTGGGGACTTAAAACAATGGAAACTTTCTGTCCCAGCTCTGGAGGCCAAAAGTCCCAAATCAAGGTGTCAGCAGGGCTGGTTCCTTCCGAAGGAGGGTTCAATGAAAAGTGAGTTCTTCCTCAAGTAAGATGGTGAACTGTGCATTGAAATGAGGCAATGGAGGGCAAAATATTCCATGTGAATGTTCCCACCCACCTATCTAGACTGTCCATGCACCTATCCATCTATATCTGTTATCTATCATCTATCATCTATCTATCTATCTATCTATCTATCTATCTATCTATCTATATCATTCTATCCATCCATCCATCCATCCATCCATCCACCCAATCTATGTATCTGTGTATCTATGTATCTATCTATCATCTCCATCCATCCATCCATCCATTCATACATCCATCCATCCACCCAATCTATGTATCTGTGTATCTATCTATCATCTCCATCCATCCATCCATCCATCCATCCACCTGATCTATTTATCTGTGTATCTATGTATCTATCTATCATCTCCATCCATCCATCCATCCATCCACCCATCCATCCAATCTATGTGTCTATCTATGTATCTATGTATGTATGTATCTATGTATCTATCTATCAATCATCTATCATCTCCATCCATCCATAATCCCTCATCCATCCATCCATCCATCCATCCATCCATCCATCCATTTATCTATCCATCTGTTCATCTATATGTATCTGTTTATCTATCTATCTATCATCTATCATCTATCATCTCTACACATTCATCCATCCATCCATCCACCCAATCTATGTATCTGTGTATCTATGTATCTATCTATCATCTCTATCTATGCATCATTCATCACCCATTCTATGTATGTATGTGTGTATGTATGTATGTATGTATGTACCCATCTATCTATCACTTAGCAGTTCTGCTCCTACGTAAACCCCAAGAGAAATGAAGATATATGTCCACGCACAAGCATGTACACGCATGTGCATAACAGCACTATTCAAAGCAGCCAAAAGGTAGAAACAACCCACATTTCTATCAACGGATGGATGCATAAGCAGAAGATGGTCCATGCATACAAAGGAATATTACTCAACCATGAAAAATGAGTGAAATTCTGACACCTGCTGCGACATAATCGGACCTTGAATACACAACACTCAGGGAGGGATGCAGACATTAAAGGCCACATTCTGTGTGATGCTATTTAGGTGAAACATCCAGAGGGGAAATCCACAGAGAGAAAGCAGATTGGTGGTCACCTGGGGCTGCAGAGAAAGACGGGGAGGGGACTGCATTGTGGGGACGGGGTCTCCTTGTGGGGCGACGAGAATCTTCCCAAACTAGATAGAGGTGGTGGTTGCACGACGTTGTGAATGTACTAAATGCCCCCTGAATTGTTTACTTTTAAAGGGTTGATCGTGTGCTGTGTGAATTCTAACTCCGTAAAAACAAAGGGCCTCGGGGATCGCGGCACGGAAAAAGCCTGAAGACATTTTTGTTGAACTTCCCCGTGTTCTAGTGGGCTTGCGCGGCCCCGTGTCCTCCTGGCTCCCTGCTCACCCCAGCTTCTGAAACTTCCCTCCCTTTGTCTGTGGCGTCCCCACCCCTGGGGGCCCGGCTGGGGTGTCTGGAGCTGGACACCCACGTCTCCTGGCCTGTGGTTGCCGTGGCCAATTGAACCCGTGGCGGGACCAGAGTAAAGAGGAAGGGGTGACAACATCTGCCTTCACTCGTGACATAACACTTTCCCCTCGGGAAGCCAGGGTTTGTGGGTTCAGGGCTCCCAGGGGCTCCTGTTGTTTTCATTTCCTTCTGTCCCAAGGCTGCAGACAGTTTCTTCCTGGCTCGCGTCCCGGGGGTGGTGGGAAGGCTTGGGCTGAGCGTCCGTGAGCCCTCAGACCACGTCTGCGGTGCTCCTGGGCGTGCCCCACATTCAGTGTTTGCAACCTGTTCTCCCCGAGCCGTCCTCGAAACACACGCCTCGCAAGTGGGCAAACCGAGGCACGGAGGCCTTCAGGAAGCTGAGCAGCCAGCGAGAGGTATGGTGAGGACCCAGGCGCACGTTTTCTGACCGCGGGTAGAAACTTCGACGTGTCCGGCGCAATGATGTGTGAGCGGCACTGGCCGTCCTGTCTGAGCCCTGCTCGTGCCCTGAGTCTAGCTGTCCTGTCCCAGCGTCTGCTGTCCCGGCGGGCATTTCTGGGGCCACGCTGTGTGCTGAGGAGCAGAAGGGGGCCGGCCCAAGACCGTGGCCTGCACCCACCCGCCTGTGACCAGCCCTGGGTTTCCGTCACGCGGGGACGTGTCCTCACGTGAGACCATTGGCCGTCATCCGCCACCAGGTGAGTTCACATCTGCTCTCGGCAGGTGTGAGCCTGGGGCGTGGACACAGCTCAGAGCACAGGACAGAAGACGCAGAGGGTGTCGGCAGCGTCCCCGTGTCTGGGGAGTCCCCCCAGGAGCCCCTCGGCCGAGCCCACCTGCTCCCTGAGTCCCCCCACCGTGTTCCTACTCTGTGCCAACGCAGCCCCTCACCCCTCGCACTGGCACAGGTCTGGGGGATCCCGGCCACGCTGCCCTTCTGTCCCTTGGCCAGCGAGCAGCCAGTCCTGTCTGAGCACCTGTGCGCATCCGCAGGGCACGGTCCCGTACTGCTGGCTCGGGGAGGTGAGGGTCCTCTCCTCCAGGCGACGCCTGGGAGACACACAGCTCTGTCCTGAGTTTAGGCCCGGACACGCGGGGCGCCCTCGCTAAATGCACACGGGGCGGGGTGAACAGCACACGGGAGGCTCCCCGTCCGTGCGCACCGAGGAACACACGGGTGAATGTAGGAGTGAGAGAAGGGATGAAGGACGCAGGAAGCGCTCCGCAAACGCCGCGTGAGCCCTGCACGCATGAACGGAAGAAAGGGGCCGGTGTGCATCTTCGCCCAGCGCCCCTCCTGCACCCTTGGCCCCCTGCCCCAGCTCCTCGGACTCTGCCTGCCGCGCCCCTGCTGCGGGGGAGCCTGCGGTCCAGCTACCCCCGCCGCCCCCCTGCCGTGGCGGGGCCTGCAGTCCAGCTCCCCCCCGCCGCCCCCCCTGCCGCGGCGGGGCCTGCAGTCCAGCTTCCCCCGCCGCCCCCCAGCCGAGGCAGAGCCGGGAGTCCAGCTCCCCCCGCCGCCCCCCCCGCCGCGGCGGAGCCTGGAGTCTAGCCCCCTTCTTCCCCATCCCTCTCTGAGCTTCGTGGTCCATCACACAGGACTGTCAATCACATGTGACTGAGATGTGGCCCAAGCGTGTCCCATCACAGAGCCCCATCCCTGCGCTCATAGGGACTTTTCCGAGACTTACCCTCCTCTGACCCTGACACGATCCATCACAACCCTCAAGAGGCACTGCTCCCTTTGAGTCCTGCTCTCCAAAGAGGGGGTCCAGCCTGCTAGGGAACCTCTTTCCTTGCACACAGGGCAAGCGGACTTCCTCCAGAGACTCTAAACCCTATAGTGAAGGGAGGTGGAAGAGGCAGAGCTGAAATAGGGGAGAGAGAAAGAGAGAGAGATCAGGAGCTGACAACCATTTACACTCCTGGATCCAGCTATGCCTGAAGCTGACATGAAATGCCTAACTACCCAATTAGACAATTTCCACCTTGACCTAAGAGAGCATGAATCAAGTGTCTATCGTTTGCCACCCCAAGAGTTATGCCTCATCCGTCAGGAGCCGGCGTGCCCCTCGTTGGGGGACAGAATTCCAGAGGGGGCTGATTCCAGCCAGGGAGCCCGCGGAGCCCACGCCTCCCGCCTCAGCCAACACACCGTCATTCCACGGTAGCCCCAGACGTGCGAGGCACCCAGCCTTCTGCTGCGCCCCTTTCTGGGTATGGGTCTTGGGCCAGTCCCTTCCGTGAGGGCCTCAGTTTCCCCATCGGGACAATAGGGGTCAGAAACTCCCTGCACAAAACCCCGGGGAAAGGGGCCGGCGTGGCCATCAGCGCTCCGTCCATGCTAAGTACGGTGCATAAAAACCGAAAACAACATGCCTCCACCCCCATTAAACCTAGACAGAAAAAAGAAAAGAAAAGAGAGAAAAGAAAAAGAAAGCGGGAAAGGCAGGTGTTCAGAGAATTCTGGGAAAACCCACATTGAAGAAGGCGAGCGTCCATCTTTGGAAAGACGGGGCAGTCACGGCGACTGGGCAGAGGGGCGCTGGGCGTGAGGCTGAGGATCTGTGTGAAAACCCACGAGACGCTGAGCTATTTCCTGGTTCGCATATCCTGAGATGTGCAAGGATGGGGGTTTCCTTGGAGCAATGAGGCCCGGCCGGGCAGGCTCTGCGCTCTCCCTGTGTGCCCCATAAACACTCGGTCGGACACTGGGGCGACCAGGGATTATAACAGCACATCCCAAAGGCCAAGCTGCCCACCTACCCCGCAATCAAGCAGCATCTGTAAGGTGGAGAGGTGCATCCCCTCTCCTGGGGTCTGCCCTGCCTCCCCAGGAGCAGGGGGACCTCTGCAGGACTCTGTCTTGCATACGTGCCCCCACCCCCCCGCCGTTTGGTCCCCTTGACTTACGGCGACGGTCCTGGGCGAGCTGACCCCGTGGAGCTGGTCTGAGCTGTGTGTGGTGGGGACCCTTATGCTGGTGCACAGGTAGATCTCCCTTTAGAGAAGGGACCCCGCGGTGGTCCGTCCCCTACCCAGCAAACTCGACACGGTCCCCAACCCCCCACCCCAGGGGACCCAGCTGGTGGCTGGTAACGGCAACCTGTCATCGGCAGATTTAATTAAACACACAAAGGTTATGAAAGGCGGAGCCCCGGGGCATGGAAAAGGTTCCTCTTTTTCACAGCGGGCTGCCGGGGAGGTTGGGGGGGGGCAGGGCGCAGTCGGTCACTGCAGGGGATTTCACAGATTTTTTAATATACATTTTTAAAAATTTTTATTAAAAAAAAAGGTTTCACCTGAATATATTCAGGGCGCCACTTGGGGAGGGTAAGTTGATGGTGAGAACAGGGTGTAGATTCGACTGTGGCTTTCTTTGGATACATTTCATATTATTTTATTCTACTTTGTAAACAGATCTCTTAGTATTAATGATTGAAAAGCTTACTCTGACTGCTTGTTATTCCCAAGTAAGCACCTGGATGGTTGTATACTTTCTGAGGGCTTTTTCCTATCATGGGCTGAATTGTGTCCCCCGCCCCAAACTCACACACTGGAACCCTGTTCCTCCAGGACCTCAGAATGTGGGTGTATTTGCACACAGGGTCTTTACAGAGGTAATTAAATCAAAATGAGGTCAGTAGGGTGCATCCTGATCCCATAGGACTGGGGTCCCTATAAGAAGAGATGAGGATACAGACACGCAGAGAGGGATGACCATGTGAGGACACAGGGAGGACATGGGGTCTACACTACCAGGAGAGAGGCCTCAGGAGGAACAAGCCTCAAGCCCACCTGGGTCTCAGACTCCCAGCCTCCAGCCCCTCCTGGGTCTCAGACTCCCAGCCTCGGCCCCTCCTGGATCTCAGACTCCCAACCTCCAAACCCATCTGGATCTCAGACTCCCAGCATCCAGCCCACCTGGATCTCAGACTCCCAGCCTCAGCCCCACCTGGATCTCAGACTCCCAGCCTCCAGCCCCGCCTGGATCTCAGACTTCCAGCCTCCAGCCCCACCTGGATCCCAGACTCCCAGCCTCGGCCCCACTTGGATCTCAGACTCCAGCCTCCAGCCCCTCCTGGATCTCGGACTCCCAGCCTCGGCCCCACTTGGATCTCAGACTCCCAGCCTCCAGCCCCACTTGGATCTCAGACTCCCAGCCTCCAGCCCCATCTGGATCTCAGACTCCCAGCCTCGGCCCCACTTGGATCTCAGACTCCAGCCTCCAGCCCCTCCTGGATCTCGGACTCCCAGCCTCGGCCCCACTTGGATCTCAGACTCCCAGCCTCCAGCCCCACTTGGATCTCAGACTCCCAGCCTCCAGCCCCATCTGGATCTCAGACTCTCAGCCTCGGCCCCACTTGGATCTCAGACTCCCAGCCTCGGTCCCTCCTGGATCTCAGACTCCCAACCTCCAAACCCATCTGGACCTCAGACTCCCAGCCTCAGCCCCTCCTGGATCTCAGACTCCCAGCCTCGGCCCCTCCTGGATCTCAGACTCCCAGCCTCGGCCCCACTTGGATCTCAGACTCCCAGCCTCGGCCCCTCCTGGATCTCAGACTCCCAACCTCCAAACCCATCTGGACCTCAGACTCCCAGCCTCAGCCCCTCCTGGATCTCAGACTCCCAGCCTCCAGTCCCCCCTGGATCTCAGACTCCCAGCCTCCAGCCCCACTTGGATCTCAGACTCCCAGCCTCAGCCCCTCCTGGATCTCAGACTCCCAGCATCCTAGATCTCAGACTCCCAGCCTCCTGGATCTCAGACTCCCAACCTCCAAACCCATCTGGACCTCAGACTCCCAGCCTCAGCCCCTCCTGGATCTCAGGCTCCCAGCCTCGGCCCCACTTGGATCTCAGACTCCCAGCCTCCAGCCCCACCTGGATCTCAGACTCCCAGCCTCCAGCCCCGCCTGGATCTCAGACTCCCAGCCTCCAGCCCCACCTGGATCTCAGACTCCCAGCCTCCAGCCCCACCTGGATCTCAGACTCGCAGCCTCCAGCCCCACCTGGATCTCAGACTCCCAGACTCAGCCCCTCCTGGATCTCAGACTCCCAGCCTCCAGCCCACCTGGATCTCAGACTCCCAGCCTCCAGCCCACCTGGATCTCAGACTCCCAGCCTCCAGTCCCCCCTGGATCTCAGACTCCCAGCCTCCAGCCCCACCTGGATCTCAGACTCCCAGACTCAGCCCCTCCTGGATCTCAGACTCCCAGCCTCCAGCCCACCTGGATCTCAGACTCCCAGCCTCGGCCCCACCTGGATCTCAGACTCCCAGCCTCCAGCCCCACCTGGATCTCAGACTCACAGACTCAGCCCGTCCTGGATCTCAGACTCCCAGCCTCGCCCCCCCGGATCTCAGACTCCCAGCCTCGGCCCCACCTGGATCTCAGACTCCCAGCCTCCAGCCCCACCTGGATCTCAGACAACCAGACTCAGCCCCTCCTGGATCTCAGACTCCCAGCCTCCAGCCCACCTGGATCTCAGACTCCCAGCCTCGGCCCCACCTGGATCTCAGACTCCCAGCCTCCAGTCCCCCCTGGATCTCAGACTCTCAGCCTCGCCCCCCCAGATCTCAGACTCCCAGCCTTGGCCCACCTGGATCTCACACTCCCAGCCTCCAGGACCGGGATCAATAAATATCTGTTGCTGAATCTGCCCCATGTGGGGTATTTCTAATGGCATCCCCGAGAGGACTATTATGTTCCCTCACCAGGGGGCAGGTTGGGGGCAAGAGGGGGACCGACTGGGGTTTTTAAACAGAAGCATGCTTGGTGAAAAGAATTCCAGGCATTGCAGAAGCACGTGAAGGACGGACAGACAGACAGAAAGAAGGACACGTGCTTGCAATCTCGCTGTCTGGGCTCAGAACCCTGAAAACTGTTCCTGGGGCGACTAGGCCTTGCATTCTGGCTCTGTGCCTTGGTTTGGGGTGGAGTTGTAACGCTACAGGGTGGGCAGCGCTAATGGGAAGGGATTCCCCAGCTTTGGTTTCGGGGAGCCACCTAAGAGGGCCCCCCACATGGGTCTGCAGCCCCCTAGGTGGGATTCGTCATGACGGCTGATGCTATCCACCCCTCGAGACTTGTTTTCTCCCCGATCCAGCCCCTCCCACGGCCCCAAAACCGTCCTCTTGGGGACCTTCGTCCTCTGCCATTCTGCAGAGGAACAGGCTGGAGGGACGGTCCTTCGCCTCGATCTGTTCAGGGAGCCGCTGCCTGAGGCTCCGTGGACGAATCTAGAGCTTGCATTTCATGCAGCGTGGAGTGAAAGCTTGAGCACGGCTTCCCTTGAAGGTTTGCCACGTGAGCGTTTTACGAACAAGCCCCAGGAGACTCCCGCCCCGGGGGAGGGACGGTACTGGGTGTTTACTATTTTAAGGCAGCAACACTCCCATTGCAAAACGCGGGGGTGGAATCCAGCTAGGAGAGAGGTCCGTGTGTTGGTTTTCCACGGCCGCGGTGACACGCCCGAGCCCCAGCCTAGCAATGTGCAGCAGCGGCGTGCGTGCATGTCTGTCCCACACGGGTCTCCCTGGGCTCAAACCCAGGAGTGCACAGGGTGAGTTCCTGGCACGGACGCCATGGCTGGATCCCTTCCCTGGCCCTCCAGCTCCTGCAGCCCCGTGTGCATTGGCTCTGCAAAGCCCGCTGAGCACCCTCGAGTCTCCTGCCCGATGTGCACTACTCTGCGGCTCTCTTGCACACCGAACGACCCATACTGCATTGGGCCCACCCACACAGGACAGCCCAGGGTCACCTGCCCACCTCCATCCAGGTCCACCAATGGCCAGCCTTCATGCCGTCGGCAAACCCCAATCCCCTTTTTGCAAAGCCCCAGGACCTATGCGCAGGTCTGGGGGTTAGGATGTGGACATACTTGGGGGTGAGTGCACCGTTCTGCCTTCCACAGGCGGGGGCCATGCAGAATTCATTTCTAGATTCCCACTGCTAAGTCGGATACCTGTCTGTAATGGTGGATAGTATGTGCGTGGAGGGCTGGGTGCATAGCAGAGGGAGAGAGGGTGCAGGGCTGGGGGTCAGGCATGTCTCCCTCCTGGGTCTGTTCAGGCTTGTAGGAGGCCACAGTGAGGACAATGAGGGGAAAACAGCCAGGTAGGGCCAAGGGGAGCAGAAGCGGGGAGCAGAGCTCTTGCAGACGGTGAGGGTCCTGGGGTCATAGAGGGGAGCAGGAAGGAGACAGAGCTTAGGAACGTTTGGGGTGAGTGGGGAGAGCCGGCCACTGTCTCCCCACAGCCTGGAGTTGGGGTCCAGCCTGCTTGCATTCCCTACAGTTTGTAGGACCAGAGATAGAGCGTATGGTTCTGTACGAACAGCCCAGGCACGCCCCGGATGGGGTGGGCCAGAGGTTCACCCGGAGCTTTCTCAGACCCTGCAGAATTTCTGCATCGGCTCATCCTCCGTAGACACTTGGCCTGTTCTCACGTCTCTGCTACTGGTCCTAATGCTGCTATGAACACGGGGGTGCTGATATGCCCTCGAGGTCTTGACCTCCATTCTTTCGGGGGTATCCCCAGAACTGGGATTGCCGGATCATACGGTAGCTCTGTTTTCAATCACTTGAGCAGGTGATAAACAGAACGTGGTCCACGCACACGGTGGAACGTGACGCGGCCTCGAAGACAGAGGACGTTCTGCACCTTGAGGACATGAGCCAGACACGGAAGGACAAATCCTGTGTGATTCCACGGACACGGGGTCCCTAGAGCCATCAGATGGGCAGGTGCTGGGTGCCAGGGGCTGGGGGATCCTCATCCCCAGCCTGAGTGTCTAATGAGGACAGACTTTCTGTTTTGCAAGATAAAAAAGTCCTCTGGGGCGCCTGGGTGGCTCAGTCGTTAAGCGTCTGCCTTCTGCTCAGGTCATGATCCTGGGGTCCTGGGATCGAGCCCCGCATCGGCCTCCCTGCTCAGCGGGAAGCCTGCTTCTCCCTCTGCCCCTTGCCCCCTTGTCGTGCTCTCTCTCTGTCTCCCCCAAATAAATAAATAATCTTTAAGAAAATTTTAAAAAAGGAAAGAGTCCTCGAGACTCAGTGTGCAGCATCGAGCTCATAGACAGCAGGATGCTATCGTGCTTGGAGAGATTTGCTGAGAACGTAGATCTCATATGAAGCCTTCTTACCACAAAAAGAAAAAAAAATAAAGAATAAACGGAGATAAAATAAATTAAGATAAAAGTAGCATAACACAGCAAAGGTATCGCCCCCTGGGGGTGAGGGGACAGGGGCCACTGCCGTGACACCTTGCGGTTGCTGCGGACAGTCTCATAACCGGACGCTGCCCGCACAGATGAGGGTCTTCTGTGCTCAGCAGGGTGGACAGGAATCCTGGCTTGGCTGGTGTCCTGATGTAAACGCTGCTGCTTGCAAGTACCAGACGCAGGCGGGAGGGAGAGAACCTAAATGCGGTGGGTGCTTCTTTTTTTTAGGGTCAGGAGCAGCTTGGAGTCCCCAGATCAAAGCAGGTTGCAAGGGGTCAGGTGAGGCTACGGTCACGTTAGCAGGTGTCATTCCAGCCCTGGCCTCCCGGAGCACCGTCAGCCTGGACGCCACCTCGCTCCCCACGCCCGGAGTCGGGTCCTCCGGGTGGCCGGCGTGGGCTCTCGGCTGTGGCCAGCGACTGGCCCACTTGGTGGGGACCCAGGGGCTTCCCAGGAGGAGGGATTTTCAGGGCTAAGCCGGGAGAGTCCCCAGCAGCGGAGACAAGCTGGCCACCCTCTGAGAGGGGTGTTCGAGAGAGACCCACACACGCGCACCAGGAGGGAAGTGATCCCCGTCGGCAGCCCTGGGCGAGGCAAAAATCTCGGTTCTGTCCTACAGGAGGTGGGGATTTTCAACCCTGACCTTTTCACTGGCCACAGGGCTGTGCAGGGCCTGGACGTGGCTGAGGGTGTGTGTCTTGGGGCTGGCTGGCTGAGTTTCGGGGGGCCACCTCTGCTCACACACCTTGTGAGGAGGGGCGGGGGTTGCACGGTGATTCCCGGGACCAGACTGCAGGGGCCGCAGATGTCCGACCCGGGAAGACATTGGCAGCGTCCCTGGGAGGGAGCTTTCAGACCTTCGCCCGTCCCCATGTCTCTGTTTGGCTTTCACTTCTATATTTGGACGTCGAGCCATTTCTAGGCTGGCTGTGCGTGGAATGGGGTCCCTAAGGGCAGACTGCAGAGACGGTGGGCTTATTGATCCTTATTCTCAGCTGCTCTCAGCTCAGCCCTGCACTGCTAACATGGCGTTGGGGTTGCTGACGACCGGCCAGGGACTGGTCCCACCTCCTGCCGCTTCCTCTTTCTGCTCACCTTCAGGGGCAGAAAGTTTCCCCCACACGCACCCTGCTGGAGAGCTCTGTGCCTGCAAACCCCAATTCGTGGCCTGCAATACTGTGGGCGGTGGTGCTGGAAAGCTGACCCCAAAAGGATATGTCCACATCCTGACCCTCGGAGCCTGTGAATGGGGCTTTATGGGGGAATTGGGTCTTTGCAGATGTGATGAAGTGAAGGATCTGAGATGAGCTCATCCTGGATCAGAGTGGCCCTAAATCCAAGGACAGGTGTCCTTATAAGGGACAGAGGAGGGGACACACCCACAGAGGAGAAGCCATGTGAAGACGGAGCCAGAGATGGGAGGGACGTGGCCATGAGCCCAGGGACACCTGGAGCCCCAGAAGCTGGAAGAGACAGGGAGGACCCTCCCCTGGAGCCTCGGGAGGGAGCACAGGCCTGCCCCGCCTGGATCTCAGCAGCCTTTCCCCGTCTGGATCTCCGACTTTTGGCCTAGAATTGGGAGAGCAAGAATTTCCGTCGTTTAAGTCACCCATGTGAAGTCCTTTGTTATGCCTGGCCCAGGAAATTAGCCCAAATGGCTTTCTCTGTGCAGTCTTAAACAATTGGGCCATTAGCAGGGAACACCGTTAAGTTTTAAGAGATGCAAACCGTTCTGCACAAAGCGTGTGTTTAAAAATGCAAACGCTGGCCGAGCGTTTTGAAGGCGTGTCCAGCGATAATCAGCTTTATACACCGTACCATGTATTTAACCAACCCATGAAGGAAGTCTTTTTAAAGATTGGGCAATCTCACTTTTTTTTTTTTTCCCCTCTCCTCAAACTGCCTTTTGTAGTTATCAGTGCTTTTGCAGATTCTGAGCCTGGTGTCTTAGAGACGTGCTCGAAACTCTTTGGGCTGTGATCCCATCCAAGTCATGACAACAAAAATAGGTGCACGTACTGAGATGCACACGTGTGTTTCATTTCCTGTCCGTCGAGCCCTCCCTGCTGAAAGGCTTTCCCTCTGACTCAGGGGCCATTGTGGTCAAATATATGCAAGGGACATAAATCTGTCACACGCTTTGATCCACGATTATTAAACCTAACAGTAAAAAAAAACGTTATGGGACATGACTTCCCGAATGAGGTGAACTGTGGTCAAGGTTTTCCCACATGTCGAGTAAAAGGGAACATTCGTGCAGCAGAAGATCCATCTACCATCGCATTTTCGCTTTCAGTAGGCGCTGAATTCACCACACATCTTACGAGGTCCCCCAGGAGGAGGACTCAATGTCCCTGTAGCAGATAGGCTAGGATTTGTTCCAATAAGGGCTTGCTAACTCACAGAGTAGCAGGTTTGGAGGAAATTGTGCAACACTTTCGTCGGTGGGATTCCCGCCCATGAATCTTGAAACTAGTGGGAAATGATCCCGCCATGTTGAGAAGTCTCAGTGTGTCCAACGGGAGCTCTATCTTCTTGGGGGCGTGGAGGAGGGAAGCGTGATAAACTGAAAATACCCGTATTTCCACCGCTTCAGTGAATGCAGAGCTTCCCCTGCATGGGCCCCGTGCACCTGCTTTGTGAGTGAATCACTTCCCCGGCCGTCCACACAGGTGCCTCTGGGTGGGTGACACAGGACCCTTCAGGGTTGGGATACCTGGGGTTGAATATTAAGAAGGTGGGCATCTCCTTTGGGGCCACTGGGGACATGCGTAAGAGTACGATTTGTCCTGCAGGAGGGCTTGCTTTCTCTTGTTCACCCGGAATTCTAGAACTTTCTTGAGCTTGCATTTGAGCTGAATGTCGATTGGAAAAGAAACAACCTTATTTCTGTTGTCACGAGTTGATTGTTTTAAAACTAAGCGTGTGCGGGGGACCTCCCTCCTCCCCTCCACCCCACCCCTGGTGGTCTCTGGCGCCCTGGGCATCTCACTTTGAAGACCCCCTGCTGCGCTCAATCTTCACGCAAGGAGAGGGAGGGGGTGTCAACTGGGACTTGGGGGGAGGGGGCAGCGTGCAAAAGCACTTGTCCGAGAGACCGCTTTTGATTTGTTGTTGACTGTAAATGCGTGTCGAAATGTTAAACAGCTTCGTGAGGGAGCCGAGGGGGAAGCATCTTACAGGGAATGTGCCCACCCCCAAGCCCCCGACTCAAACCCCCCACAGACGGTGGGAGCAAGAAGTTACCGTTCCACCAGCAATTGCCCCCAAGTAGCTTTCCTGCTTACAACAAACCTGGGTGCCTTGAAGTCATTATCGTCCTAAGCACGGTGAAGAAAACACAAATACATTAAACACTTAATAAATTCATCACGAAAATTAACCGTTGGGCTTGGATCTTATCAGTGTTGCAAGAGTTGTTTGGTTTCTTTTTCTCTTCCTTGTTGAGATGGGTACGGACAGGAGGCAGATAATGTCCCAGCGATGGTCTTAGTAGCAAATGTACGTTACCTTCACAGGGTGTTTACACGAAGCTAGGTATCACTTGCTTTGGAGCACCTGATTGTAAATTGTGGGCGTTTACCGGGCATTTCCTAGCAGCCAGCCTTGAACAGGTGCATCGTATTCAACCTTTAAAACAACCCTATGATGCAGATGCTAGTCTTACGTAAACTCTGGATCCCACAGGCATAAGGACCAGCTCTGCACATTTTTTCTCCCCCCCCACCCCAACCCCCGTACATTTTTTTCCCCCTGTTCTACTGATCTCTTCATTTCATCATCTCCTTCCTTCTACCTTATTTTGGTTGGAGCTAGCTCTTTTCAGGTACTTAAGATAGAACCTTGGACCGTGGGCATTCGGTTTTTCTTCTTGTCTAATGAATGGATTCGTGGCTATGAATTTGCCTGTTTTCACCACTTTGGATCCATCTTACGTGTTTCGATGCGTTGTGTCTTAATTATCGTTTGTGTGAGCTTCCTACTGTAACAAAGACCGCAAGCTTTAGACAGCAGAGATCTGCTTTCTTACCACCATAGTGGCCAGAAGCCCAAAATCCGTTTCCCCAGCTAAAAGTCCAAGTATCGGCAGAGCTGGCTCCTTGTAGGGGCTCTAAGGGAAAATCTGTTTCCTTGTCTTTTCCAGATTCTGGAAGTACCTACATTATTCTGCCTACCCACATGGGGATTAGGACGTGAGCATCTGTGAGGATGTGGGCATCTCTGGGGCCATGTCTGCCGGAGACATCATTCGTTCAAAATCTTTTCTCTTTTCATCACAATCTTCGGCCCGTGGGTTATTTGGAAGGGTCCAGCAGGGGATGAAGCTCTGGTCAGCTGTTCGTTATTTGTTTCCAGCTCAATTCTCTTGAGGGCAGAGATCGGTAGTCACCAAACGGAGATAATCCTTATGCCCGTGGGGTCTGGAGTTGAGATAAAGAAATCTGGGGTGGCCTGAGGCCAAGGCCTGCCCATACATTCTTTCTCATGGCCTCTGACCCATGGGGTACCCCCTTAGATAGTTGGTGGGAGAGAGAATGCCATGGAGCAGTGCATGTCCATCCGTCTGTTCCAGACGAGGCTCCAGCTGGAGGTGGTCTTGGATACGAAGAGTCCCTCCTGAAAGCCATCCACAGACCACACTTGAGTTCAGAGGCCAGCGAGGGTTGCAATGGAGACAAGCCATCCTCGGCCAGGTGATGGTGGTGTTCTCTCCTCTGTGGGATTGTTCTCCATTTCTGAGAAATAGCAGGTTAGGGCAGGAAGCAGAGAAGAAAACCGCAGTGGTTGGAGTCCTAATGCTGTGTAGGAAATTGTCCCAACTGTTGATTGTATGAGTTTCCTATGGTTGCTATAATGGAGTACCTGAGTCTGCAATTTATTTTCTCACAGAATAATAAACAGACATTTATGTCTTCCAGTCCTGGAGGCTGGGAGTCTGAGATCCAGGTGGGGCTGAGGCTGGTTCCTCCTGAAGCCTCTCTCCTTGGTGTGCGGACCCTGTCTTCTCCCCTGTGTCCTGACATGGTTGTCCTTCCGTGTGTTTGTCTGTGTCCGAATTTCTCCCTTTTTTAAGGACACCAGTCGTATTGGAGTAGGGACCCACCCTACTCCAGTGTGACTTCATCTTGCCTCATTACATCTGCAAAAATCCTATTTCCAATTGAGGCCAGATTCTGAGGTCTTGGGGTGAGGAGTGCGACAGCTGAATTTTGTAGGGATGGAAATCAGCCCATAATAACGCAGTCCCGTATCTACATGGGCAACCTTTCTGCATTCACACGTAGCTCTTGCACCTCTCTAACTAGGTACCTTGTTGTTCTGTGGGGTCTCTACTTAGTGAGTTACGTACAACTTCCCCATGCACACGCATCCTTTTGTTGTGCTGTAGGCTGCTACCAGGGAGACGTGTGCTCCTGCAGACTCAGAACCCCATGCCCCGCCTCCCACTGTGAACTGCAGGGCCTCTCGGAGGCAGGAGAAGGGCTGGGTTTCCTGGGTGGTGTAGAGGCCAGTGGGCTGGTTGTTGTGAAACTGATGAGATCATGAGAAGCAGATCTTTATCTTTCTCTGAAGACAGGGCCAAGGATCCCACAGTGGGCCTCTCTGTTTATCTTTGGGGTCTTCATGACCACGTATGCTACCCACTTGCTGGATTTCACAACATTCACCTCATGGAAGAGAATGGAATGATTGCGCTACCCTGTCCTGATATGTCTGATGAGTCTATGCAGACGTAATGAAAGATGTCACTTTGGTTTCTAGTGACAAAGCTCAGAGGACTATCAGATTAAGAAAACACAAGAAGAGGAGTTTGCCAGTGAACTGGTTCTAATTCTTCTTGGTTTCACCATGTAAACCATCTGGAGTGTTCTTTCTTACCCCCTCCTAAAACTTAGTAACAGAAAACTGTGTTTATCGATTCAAACAAATCTTCTCCATTTCCTTTTGAAACCGTGCTCCCATATATATATCCCATGCTGTATTATTATGTTGTCTACCTGGGGCTCATGCAAAGTTATATCTCAATAAAACTGGGGGGAGAAAAGAAAGGAGAAGATATGTCCACACAAAGATTAGTGCAAAAGCCAAAATACACCAAACCGCGTTCCCTCGTGCCCTTGTTACCTGTAAGATGAGCCACAAGGTCTGTTGCACAAAGGAAGAAAGAAGCTCAGCTCCTCAACTGGGAGCTGTGGGGGTGCCCTGAAAGAGCCCCCTTTGCATTGCCGCCATGTGACAGTGAGTGTTATGAGTCCACTTGGCTGCACCACGGTATCCAAATCTGCGGTCAAACACGAGTCGACGTGTTGCCGTGTGTATTTCTTTTAGATGGGATTAACATTTCAGTCAGTGGACTTTGAGTAAAGCAGGTGGCCCTCCATAATGGGGTTGCGTAGGTCTTGTCTGATCAGTTGAAGGCTTTAAGAGGAAACAGACTGACCTCCTCTAAAGAAGCGGGAATTCTGTGTCCAGACGGTCTTCACACTCAAGATGCAGCATCAGCACTTCCCTGAGCCTCTGCCTGCTGGTCTACCCTTTATATGTCTCTGTCTCTCCTATAGGTAGACATAGATCTTTCCATGCATCATCTATGTATCTATCCATCCATCCATCTATCCATCCATCATCTATCCATCCATCCATCCATCCATCCATCCATCCATCTATCCATCCATCCATCTATCCATCCATCCATCCATCCATTCATCCATCCATCCATCCATCCATCCATGCATCCATGCATCCATCTATCCATCCACCCACCCATGCATCCATCCATCCATCCATGCATCCATCCATCCATCCATCCATGCATCCATCCATCCATCATCCATCCATCCAACCACCTATCCATGTATCCCTACATCCATCCATCCATCTATCTACCTACCTACTTACCTATCCATTGATTTTATCTATCTATCTATCTATCTATCTATCTATCTATCTATCTATCTATCTATCATCTATCTTTCCAACCTTCTGGCTCTTGTAGGAGTCAGCATTCTCTGGAGAAACAGAATCAGTAGGATATATACACATATATATAAAGAGACTTATTAAAGAAATTGACTCACATGATTGTGGAGGGTAAAATGTCCCATGATTTCCTGTCTGAAGGCTGGAGGCCCAGGGAGCAGCCTGTGTATGTTCCCGTCAGAAGGCAGGGGAAGACAGATGTCTCAGCTTGGAGACAGTGAGGCAGAAGGAGCTAATTCTCCTTTACCCACCTTCTGTTTTCCTCAGGTTGAGAAAGGATTGCAAGATTGCCTGAGGCCCAGTCACACTGGGGAAGGCCGTCTGCTTTACTCAGTCCACTGATGCAATGCTCATCTCACACAGACACACCGAGAGGCCTGTTAGCCGAAATATCTGGACATCCTGAGGTCCAGCCACATTCACACATAAAACTAACCACCACCGTCTACTTCTGTTGAGAACCTCGATCAATACACAATCCCTCAGAGAAGCAAGACCCTAGGTGCCAATCCTAATTTTTCCCCATGCAGAAGGTGAATGCATTTCTCTCTCTGACCTCTGAGACCCCTGCTTTCCAAAGACATGACCTATCTCGCATTTGAACTGGCACGTTCCCCTCCAGCCAGACCCTGTCTTCAAGGACAAGACTCTCCATGGATGGCAGAATCAGGTAACTTGGAAGCACCCACCATGAATCAGGGCAGCTCAACATGGATGGGGCATGGGCAGACCTTGAGATGCGATTTTGCCAGAAGCATCAGAGACTTGGGGCCCCAGGGGGTGGGCAAGGCTATGGAGATCGACAGCTTGGTTTTGGGAAAAGTTTGAGGGACTGGGTCCATCGGTGTTCCAATCAGAAGCCATGTGGGCCCTGGAAATCTGTCCCACCACCAGGAATGTCCGGGAGTCCCCTCTCCAGGTGCACCTGCCTCTGAGCAAAGCCAGGAGGGTCCAGAAGACGGGGAGATGGAGGGTGCCCTGGGCATGTCCTCAAGACCATGACGGATTCACCTTGACTCGCTTGAGTCCTGCGGAGCATCAACCCCTGTTGCTCACGGATCAGGGGCAGTGAAAACACTGCCACCCACCTCAGCTTTGATAAGAGAACACCATCATGGAGCTAATAATGCATGCTTCATAATTTATCGTGTTTTCCTATGATGGAGGCACGGAGCTGACTGAACTCACGAAGCCCCGTGGAGTGATGATATACCCATCATACAGGTCGCTAAGCTGAGGTTAGGTGACCCAATGGCCTGAAACCACCAAGCTTGTTGGCGGTCCTACTGTTCAAGGGCATCTCATTTCTGGGGTCAGCTCCTTGTACCTGTGCGGTCTTATATCACCTGAGGCCTGAGTGTTAGTCCAGCATCCTCAAGACAAGGGGAGAGAAAGTAGTACTCTTGTCATGTCACAGAAAAGGAAATAGAGGTTAAGCCTTAGGTCACAGCGTGGCCATGGTCAGACTCACAGCTGGTGGTGTTTGAAGATCTGCATAGAAGATGCAAACCCACGTCAGGCCCCACCTTACACACACACTCATGGTGAGACCACACAGTGTGTGGCGCATGTCGGGACCCTCCAGGGGCACGTGGTCTGCACCTGCCACATCTTGGGCCTCACATGAGATCAGAGGCTGTGCCTGATCCATCCTCATCATGGAGCCCCAGGCAGACACCCTGCGGTTTGGGGGAAGAACCCCCAGGGCTGGCCTCGGTATTAGTACACTGCATTGGATACAACATATGGGGATTTTTCTGGTCAATATAATTGGGTGTTCCCTGAGACTCCAAGGAGAGCCCAGTGTCCCTCAATGCTGAGGACCATCAGCGCATGAGATATAGGGAATGTTCCTGCCCAACCAGGCTCAGTGTTGGTGAAGGAATTTCTACCTGGGGGTGACTGGGCCTCCCAAGGGATGCTCTACAATGTCCAGGGCTGTTTCTGCTGGTCACACTAGAGTGCGGGGGTGCTCCTGGCATGTGGTGGGTGGAGACCAGAGATGCTGCTCAGCACCCTAGTGCACATGGGGCCCAGCCTCAGAGTCCTTCAGCCCTAAATTTCAGTAGTGCTGAGGCTGAGAAGTCCTGGTCTAGCATGAGAGACTATGTCTGCCTGCCTATCTATCTATCTATCTATCTATCTATCTATCTATCTATCATCTATCTATCCATCTGCAGGACCATCCATCCATCCATCCATCCATCCAACCATCCATCCATCCCTATATCTATCTATCTATCTATCTATCTATCTATCTATCTATCTATCTACCTACCTACCTATCCATCCATCCATCCATCCATCCATCCATCCATCCATCCATCCAACCATCTGTCTATCTATCCATCTACCTATCTATCTATCCATCTGCATGACTATCTATCTATCTATCTATCTATCTATCTATCTATCTATCTATCTATCTATCTATCTATTTATCTATCTATCTCTATCTATCATCTATCTATCTATCTATCTATCTATCTACCTATCTATCTATCATCTATCTATCTATCTATCTATCTATCTATCTATCTATCTATCATCTATCTATCTATTTATCTATCTATCTCTATCTATCATCTATCTATCTATCTATCTATCTATCTATCTATCTATCTATCTATCTATCTATCTATCTCTATCTATCATCTATCTATCTATCTATCTATCTATCTATCTATCATCTATCTATCTATCTATCTATTTATCTATCTATCTATCTATCTATCATCTATCTATCTGTCATCTATCATCTATCTATCCATCTGCAGGACCATCCATCCATCCATCCATCCATCCATCCATCCACCCATCCCTATATCTATCTATCTATCTATCTATCTATCTATCTATCTATCTATCTACCTACCTACCTACCTATCCATCCATCCATCCATCCATGCATCCATCCGTCTATCTATCCATCTGCCTATCTATCTATCCATCTGCATGACTATCTATCTATCTATCTATCTATCTATCTATCTATCTATCATCTATCTATCTATCTATATCTATTATCTAGCTATCTATCCAGTCTTATCCTGTATCTACACCTCCTGTCTCTGCCTCCATCTTCACGTGGCTTCTCCTCTGTGTCTCTGTCTCTTCTTCTGTACCTTAGAAGGACACTTGTCATTGGATTTAGGGCCACCCTGATCCAGGATGAGCTCATCTCACATCCTTTGCTTCATCACATCTGCAAAGACCGTATTTCCCCATAAGCCTGACAGGTTCTGGGTGATTAGGACATGGACATATATTTTGGGGGTCCACCGTTCAACCCACTACACCCATTTTGCCAAGACTGTCCCCATTTTGGCCCCCAAAGTCCTGCCTCTCAGGACCCTCTGCTTCCCAGGCAAATCTACATGGCTAGTCACCCGGCCCCCAACACTTGGACAGTAAGCAACATTCTGTTTAATCCCCAGGCCAAGTCAGCCACTGGCGGTGCTTCTGTGGACACCTGATGTCTCCACTCCCTCCCTTTGCAGGGAGCATGGAGGTCACTGCTGACCAGGAAGCGGGATCCCCACAAATACAGAATCAGCCTCACCCTAACCTCAGACATCCAGCCTCCAGAACTGGGAGGAATCAATGTCTGCCTGTGGTGTTTTGTTATGGCCAGCCCAATGGACTAAGACATCCCCGTCCTCATTACCTCTCCCACCGGCACTGATAATCTGCTTTTTGTCACTGTACATTTGCCAGGTTTGCTGCACACAGAAATGTTCTGCCCATTTCCTATAAATAGAAGCACACACGATGTGACTGTGTGTGTCTGCTTCTCTCCCTAAGCATCATGTCCTCAAGGTCCATGTGTCATGTGGCCCCTGTGTTTAAACGGGGACCTGTTGTGGGGCGTGCCATCCAGGTGTATGAGGTGTTACACGGTGGGTGGTACCCCAGCGTGTTGTGGGCTACTGCACACACTCACTATCAGAAGAAGAGAAGTGGTCACGGAGCAAGGGAATGGGGTGGAGTCCCTGGTGTGCTGCTAGGTGAGTGCAGAGAAGGTGGGATGGGGTGTTCGGTTCACACCTGGTGGACAGGTAGGCATGGCATTGTGAGGCTGGGACTGGGTTGTGCTTGGAGGGTGTGAAGCTAGACATTCAGGGCAGCAGGGAATGTCCAAGGAGAAGGTCTGAGCATGCCATGCATATGTCACGCATCACGTGGAGGCACCGGGCAAGGGCTCAGGAGCCACCCATCCTGTGCCCTCCGAGTGCCCTACGGGAAGTCCTGGGCGCCTGACCTGGGGTTGATGTCCCTCCTCACGGAGTCTGAGGACAAGTATAACGCACTCTGGAAGTTGTCTGATGCGCTGAGCAAGATGGAAACTATTTTCAGTAGGAAAGAGAATCTAAGGGTAATTCTTGTGTTGGGCTGGGGTAGAGGTCAAACGCTCTGAGTGGGGTCATCGTGCCTGAGCACACGGGACCTGTTAATGTGCTCGGGCAGAGCGCACTCAGCCGGTCCTTGTGACCTCAGTGGGATCCCGGAATGCAGATCACAGGCCCACGATCTTTGCCATGTATCTCCAATAAGTTCTGTTCCCCAAAAGTCTGCACTCCTAAAAATTTCTCTGGTCCCTTAATAATCTCTCTGGTCTCCCGTCCTCTCTCCCCTATGATCCGTTTTCACCAACGGCGATGCGCGCAGAGCCTGGCATCCATACAGAGCACCAGCATGGAACCAGTGGTGAGGAAGGTCACCATGGTGCTGGCATGAGCTGGAAATCAAAGGCACAGCGGGAGGATGCTCTGCACACGGGGGACTGCCCACACCGGGCTGTGCCCGGCCCCGCGGGCAGAAACTCTGCCTGTCTGCTATTTGCATGCCTGTTTACAAGTGGCGATGGCCATGTTTATTTAGGAGGGAGTAGTGCTCAGGGAAGGAAACGGGCCAGCCGTAGCTAGGGACGGGCATCTTGTGGTGGGGCTTTCAGGAACGCCCCTTCAGCGGCTTCCTGTGAGTGTGACTCAGAAGCTGTGGCACCCAGCGCACTGGCAATGTGTCCCGCAGAGTGTTTATAGCCCGGGGTGAGGAAGTAAGAGCACGGGCATCAGACAGCTGTTTGCTTCTGCTCTCTCTGCTTTACACTGAGATACAACTCACCATTTTATCTATCATCTATCTATCTATCTATCTATCTATCTATCTATCATCTATCTATCATCTATCATCTATCTATCCATCCATCCTTCCATTTATTCATCCATTCACCCAATAAACCCATCCTTCCCTCCATCCACCCACAATGTATCCATCCACCTAGTCACCCACCATGCATCCATCCTTTCATCCATTCATTATTCCATCCATCCATCCATCCATCCTTCCACCCACTCACTCACCCATTCATCCATATATATATCCATTCATTCATCCATCCATCCATCCATCCAACCATCCATTCATCCATATATCTATTCATCTATACCAGCTATCTATCTATCTATCTATCTATCTATCTATCTATCTATCTATCTATATCTATATCTATCCATTCTACCACCCACTCATTCACACATTCATCCATCCATTATCCATCCATCCTTCCACCCACTCACTCACCCATCCATCCATCATCCATCCATCCATCCATCCATCCATTCATCTATTCTATCTATCTATCTATCTATCTATCATCTATCCATTCTACCACCCACTCACTCATGCATCCATCCATCCATACATCATCCATTCATCCATCCTTCCATCCATCTATCCATCTATACTATCTACCTATCTATCCATCCATCCATCAATCCATCCTTCCATTTATTCATCCATTCACCCAATAAACCCATCCTTCCATCCATCCACCCATGATGTATCCATCCACCTATTCACCCACCATGCATACATCCTCCATCCATCCATCCATCCATCCAACCATCCATTCACACCCATTCATTCATCTATCATCCATCTAACCATCTACCCATGTGTCTGTCCCTTTATCCATCCATCCTTCCATCCATCCATCCATCCATCCATCCATCCATCCATCCATCCGCTGACCCATCCATCAATTACTAAACTCATGGTGATTTTTTCTGGTGTCATCTACAAGGCCACAGCATATGCACTTACCCTACCCATTCATTGCCTATGGCCATGACTGCTGGGTTCTCTCCCATCCCATCCCACATGTGTGCCTGCTGGTCTGTCCTTGTCGTGAGTGAAGGGGTGGCCTTGCTCCATCCCCTCCCCCTGCAACACATATGGAGACTCAGTGCCTCCAACTGCAGGGTACTTGGAGGGGACTGCACATTCTGGTGGATGGGACACATCCAAGGCAGTGAGTGACCAGGCTGGCCAGAAGCCAGGCCTCCTAATCCCACACACTTTCTCCATTCTCTTTGTGGCACAGAATATTACAAAAGTTTTCCTATTTTTCCTGCCTTATTAATAAAAATGCCACTTGTTCAAGCCAGGTTTTGTTCTTGGTCAGATCATCTTGTGCTATAGGATAGCACACACACACCACAGAGACTTTCCTACGGGAACAGTGCACAGTAAACCCTGGCTCATTTCTCCCTGGGTGTGGCCTGCTTCTGCTTATTTTGTACATGAGCTCTGTGCCCTATCACCTCTGTGCCCTATCACCACTATGATTTCATCCCAGAAACAAAAGCATGCAGCAGAACATTAAGAAATGGGAGAAAGTGTCCCAGAGCACCCTGGCCCAGCCCACTTCTCTTCCTGAGACCCAGAGAATGTGACATGGTCCTGCTTCTCCTCCCAGCCCTCTGGCTGTGTTGTCCCTTGCTCCTTCTCATCCTCTCCCTCGGCAGCTCTGAATTGGGGGTGATTCTGCCCCATAGAAGACACTTGGTGATGTCTGGGGATAGTTTGGGGTATCATAGCTTGTGGGGATGCTCCTGACATCTAGTGGGTGGAGAACAGAGACACTGCTCAGCACCCTACAGTGCCCAGGATGCCCCACATCAGAGGGGGGATCCAGCCACAGATGAGACACCCTGACTTAGCATGAGAGACTCTATCTATCTACCTACCTACCTACCTACCTATCTATCCCTCCATTTATCTATCCATCTATCCATCTATATCTGTCTGTTAACCATCCATCCATCCATCATCTATATATCCATCTGTCTATCCATATCTACCTGTTATCTATCTATCTATCATCTATCTATCTATCTACCTACCTACCTATCTATCCCTCCATTTATCTATCCATCTATCCATCTATATCTGTCTGTTAACCATCCATCCAACCATCATCTATATATCCATCTGTCTATCCATATCTACCTGTTATCTATCTATCTATCTATCTATCTATCTATCTATCTATCTATCTATCATCTATCTACCTACCTATTCCTTCATTTTTCTATCGATCTGTCCATCCATTGCTATCTGTTATCCATCCATCCATCCATTATCTATATATCCATCTGTCCAACCATGTCTATTATCTATCTATCTATCTATCTATCTATCTATCTATCTATCTATCATCTATCTATCTACCTACCTACCTATCTATCCCTCCATTTATCTATCCATCTATCCATCTATATCTGTCTGTTAACCATCCATCCATCCATTCATCCATCCATCCATCCATCATCTATATATCCATCTGTCTATCCATATCTACTTGTTATCTATCTATCTATCTATCTATCTATCTATCTATCTATCTATATCTATCATCTATCTACCTACCTATTCCTCCATTTTTCTATCCATCTGTCCATCCATTGCTATCTGTTATCCATCCATCCATCCATTATCTATATATCCATCTGTCTAACCATATCTACCTATTATCTATCTATCTATCTATCTATCTATCTATCTATCTATCTATCCATCGATCTATCATCTATCATGGTGGTTTGTGACCAGCCATGACTTTGCCCCTCCCCCCAGGGGATATTTCTGGACATTCCAACTTTGAGGGGAGGAAATGGTACTGGCATCTGGCAGGTGCAGACCGGGGATGCCACCCAATGCCATACAGCGCACAACAGAATAACCCAGCCCAAATGCCACCCGTGCCATATCAGAGAGACCGTGCCCTCGCCTGTGTATCTGACACTTGATTCTGTCCCAAGACACACCCCCTTGCCCCTGTCTTCCCACAGCCCCTCTCTCTGTCAGGGTCCCCCCGTAAACAATACTGAGGTTACCCAGGGCCCCTGCCATCAGCCCAGCACCCGTTCATGAGCCTCTCTGGGGGTCCGGCCAGCACCAGCGGCTGCACAAAAAGCACCACCTTCAACAGACAGCACGGTCCTGCGTTGGTCCATGCCTCCCTGCCTCCCAGCCATTGGGAGTCACAGGGGACGCCCTCCCCTCTGGTGCAGCCCCTGTCATCTGCTAGCAAACCACAGATTCCACCTGCGTGCGTGGTGTTGTCTCCTCGGGCCCACCCGGCTCTCATCCTGGCACTCAGACCAGGACCCCCCAACCCGATCTCTTTGTAAAGCTCAGCTCCACAATTCTCAGCAGTGCCGGAAGCTTCCATGGCTTTTCTGGGCGGGGTGCTAACATGTCACTCTCCTCCTGGGCTCGTCCCCAGCCACACCCAGAACACACAGAGCCCATCCCTGCCCCCGCTCCCATTCACGGCATCCTTGGTGACACATTGATCTGGCGAGCCCCACCTCTGCCAGGAAGCCCTCCCGGATTTCTTCCCACCCCAAATCCTTGCAACCTGCAACCCAGGTCTGCAGCTCAATATTTTGAATTCTTCTCCCCCTCCCGGAAACACTCAGCACTGAGCCCGGCACACGATGACTTTTTCAGTGCCTGGATCAATGGGATGGCAGGCTAGCGGTCGGGCTCTGGAGGCAGAAAGCCTGGGTCCCGTGTGCTTGGGCGACCTCCTTCGCCTCTTCCAGCCTCAGTTTCCCCGTGTGGAGCAGGGGAATGATGGGGATGCAGTCCTCCCCCACCCCGGAGATCCCGGCTTGGCTCAGAAGCACACAGTTGCGGGATCCGTTCATTGCTCCAGAGAGAAGGCGCACCCCGTGTCCGTCCGTGTGGCTGACACACACGGCTGGGGGGAGCCCAGCGCTGTCCCCGGGGACGTCCCCGTAGCTGCTCCCTGAGCTTGGTCACAGGGCCACGATTCCCTATGGTGTTGCTGGCCCCGGGGAGAAGACGAGAGGGGCCGTGACAGATGTGGGTCACCTCCCGGAGGCCCCGTCCTCAGTCGGGGAGGCGGAACGAGGTGGCAGGTGCATGTTGGGTCCCCGTATCCTGCCCGCCTACCCCATTGCCTCCAGGGACATGAAGGGGGATGTGAAAGGGAGGGTCCCAGCCACAGTGCCTTGCCCACCAGTGGTGACAGCGAGGAGGAGATGCAGACTGAGGGGCTGGACCCGGAGCAACACCCCAGGATGTGGGTTGGTGGAAGGGCTCGTCTGCCCGGTCACGGGGCATCTCCAGGAGGGCGGTGGTCAGCTTTTACCCACTGTGCGCTGCTACCCTGTCACCAACCATCCCTTTCTCCCTGTCCCCCTGTCCTGAACATGGCAACACAGGGTGTGCTTGGGTCGGGGGTCCCAGCTGAGCCTTGCACAGGGTCCAGCTGCCCTGCCTGCCTCCCTGGGTGTGGCTAAGCGGGGATATTTCCCACGGCAAGCAGACCCACCTACGCTTCTCCAAGCACCATCCGGAGGCTCACATCCATCCTCCTTATTCCTCCGGGGACCTGGGTCCCATCTGCCTCCCCAGACCCGATCACCAGGATTTGGGGGCCGCCTTCCCAGGGACACACCCCCCTCCCTGCACCGACGTTGGCATTGGCCGTGCCCCGACGCCCTGCCTTTCCTCCAGCATGGAAACATCCGAGAATGTCCGGCCCCGCGGGCACGATCCCCACCACGGCCACGGGCTTCTTCCTGGGGCGATGCCCTTTCTCAGCACCCGGCGTGAGCGCCCCGCCCCTGACCGTCCGCATGGCACAAACAGGACAAGGACCCCGAGAAACGGTCTTCGGTTTGGGTGCAGAAGCACGTGGCCTGGGGTTCCGCCTCCTTGCGACCCAGTGTGACTGACCCCTAGCGAAGACCAACCGGCGCTCCAGCCGCGAGCCCTCTTCTCCCCAGACGCTGCTGGGGGGCATCTTGGCACAGACTCAAACGCCCCGTGGTTTTACAGGATCCGGCACCCTGGGCTCGTCTGCGGGGTCTCAGGGCCTCCCCGCCCCCCCGTTCGAGGCCCCCTGCATTGGCTGTCAATGTGGCGGCCCCAACTGCCCGCCCAATGCAGGGCCCCGCTCGGCCGGCCCAGGTGCCTTGGACCAGATGAGTGTTCGCAGGAGGGTTTCCCGGCTAAGCGGCTCTGCACACTCTCTGGGGGTTTGCTTGGCTGGGTGGGCACCACCCCCTTTCACCCACGTCTGCACGGCTGAGACCCCGTCCCCGCCGGACCGCCGGGATTCCCGACAATGCAGGGACGCAGCGCAGGGCAGAGGGCTCACCTGAAGTCTCAGACGGCCGCCCACTGCGGTGCCTCAGTGTCTGGTGTCGGGAAGTCCGCAGTCCTCATTTTGCAAGCCAGCTGGGCGGACAGAGGTGCCCTGAGTGATCCGTGGCCGTCCCGTCCTGCTCCGGCAGGTCTCACGGGGGCATGGCCTGGCCGTTGCAAAATGCAAATTCTCCAGGGTCCACCTCCGAGCGGCAGCCACGGTTGGGAGGCAGGCTTGCTAGAGAGGAAACCCGTGTTGAAATTTCCTGTGTAAGTAACCGTCTGCTCGCTTGCTGGCTCTGTCGAGGGCCGAGCCCATGGGGCCCCCCACCTCCTATGAGGCTCACCCACCGCCCTGCCCGGGGCGGGGTGCCCGCCTCACAGCCTCGACCTCATGGCTACTTTCAAAAGGCCGTGGGGAGACCCTGCCCACCCGGCGAGTGTCGCCTGCCGGATGCAATCCCGTGCACGCGGGCGGGGATCAAGGACAATCCTCCTAACTTAGAGGCAGAGAAACAAGCATGCCCTCCCACCCAGACAGAGCTAATTCCTGTTTTTTTTTTATTAAAAAAAAAGTGAAAAAAACTGCTAGCAGAACATATTTCCTTTTGCATTCTTAAAGCTGTGTGCACTGCGACATCTTTTGGTGTGTGGTCAGAACAGCCCGGCCGTGGGGCAGCGACAGCCACGCCCGCCTTCGGGGGTTTCCTGGCTCATTCCCTGCATGTCCCACGGGGGGGCCGGTCGGCATCCACAGCGGCGGGGAGCGGCGGCGGGCTGGAGGGCAGAGGCAGACGTTTCCACAATGCAACAGGGCGAATTCACCACATTGCGTGCGGCGGGAGAGATGCGGAAGCTGCCGGAAAGATATACCAGGGAATCGAGCTCTGAGCTCCCGCACCTGTGTCCTGTGGATGTTGAGTCACTTCTGGGGACCTGGTGATGGTGTCACGGGGCCGCTCTTCCGCGGGGAGGTGCAGGGTTATCCATCGATCTGCATTCCATAGACTTTCCATTTATCTGAACGTATCTGTCATCTATCTATCGTCGATATACGATCTGTAGACTGTATCTATCTGTCATTATCTGTATTATTCTATCATCTCACGTATTTCTAGGCATCTATCTATTATCCAAGTATCGGCCATCTATTACCTATCAACCGTTTATCTATTTCTACCTGTCATCTTAATCTCCATGTGAATTCTATCATCTGCGTATCCATACGTATCGATAATTTATAACTATTAATATCTATCAATATTTAGCTATACCTATTAATCTATTAATATCTACCTATACATCTAACAATACCTATCAATATTTATCCAATTATCATCTATGTATCTATGTATTATCTACTTATCAATCACCTATTAGCCATCATCTACTTATCTATATTTATCTTCTCTATCATCTGTCCTATCTATGCATCCACCCATCTTTCCTTCCATCCACCCATCCATCCATCCAACCATCATAAGCATTTATCTATCTATCTATCTATCTATCTATCTATCTATCTATCTATCTATCATATCTACCCATCCATCCATTCATCCATCTATCCATCCATCCATCAAAACTATCTATCTCTCTATCCATCATATCTATCTATCATATCTATCCATCCATCCATTCATCCATTTATCTATCCATCCATCCATCATATCTATCTATCATCTATCTATCTACTTATTTATCATCTATCTATCTATCTATCTATCTATCTATCTATCTATCATATCTATCCACCCATCCATTCATCCATCTATCCATCCATCCATCATATCTATCTATCTATCATCTATCTATCTATTTATCTATCATCTATCTATCTATCTATCTATCTATCTATCTATCATCTATCTATCTATCAATCATATCTATCCACCCATCCATTCATCCATCCATCCATCCATCCATCATATCTATCATCTATCTATCTATCTGTCTATCTATCTATCTATCTATCTATCTATCTATCTATCATCTATCTATTTACCTATAACTATTACCCATGTATCCATCCTTCTATCTATCCACTTATGTATGTTATGCTTCTACAGACTGTGGTGCTCCTATTTTGGAAGTCCACACGCATGAAGGAGGGGTTGGCCCCACACAGAGGATGAGGCCTTGAGATGTTGCAGAAGGGGTGGGCACATCTCTCCCACGACAGTGTTGACGGTCGCCATTCGAGAGTCCAGGCTGTCAGGCTGCTGGGGGATGGTGGTATTTATCAATAGGATCTTTATCAATAGGATCTATTAGATCCTGGATCTGTAGGGCCTACTGGGTGGATATGATCTATAGGACTCTGAGTGACTCACTGTACCTTCATCTTCCTGAGGTAAGTTCTCTCATCTTGAAACAGACCAGGTGGGATTCACCTGCACCCACTGTCCTGTCAGTTCCAAAGGGGGCAGGTTGCAGCGGCCAATCATAAAACAATCCCATGGCAAGAGTTAAGGTTTTTAAAGGATGAGGTGAATACATCTCTGCTGAATCCGTCTTCATTGACTGAATGCGTCCAAGGCCGTGTCCTGGAGTCGAGACCTCTTTGTGAGCATGCAGCTCTAGCTCGGGGTTGCAACCCTTTGGCTGTAAGGAAGAAGATGCTAAATATTTAAGCTTCGAGGTCCACTCGGCATCCGTTGAGCTCCCTGGACTCTGTGGTTGTCATGAGAGTGGCCAGAGGCGATATGTAACCAAATGGGCACAGAAGTGGGCGCCTGGGTGGCTCAGTTGTTAAGCGACTGCCTTCGGCTCAGGTCATGATCCTGGAGTCCCGGGATCGAGTCCCGCATCGGGCTCCCTGCTTGGCAGGGAGTCTGCTTCTCCCTCTGACCCTCCCCCCTCTCATGCTCTCTGTCTCTCATTCTCTCTCTCTCTCAAATAAATAAATAAAATCTTTAAAAAAAAAAAAAAAAAAAAAAAAAAAAAAACCAAATGGGCACAGAAGTGTTCCAATAAAACTTTATTTACAAAAGCAAGGTGGGGGCCAGATCAGGCCTGAGGGCTGAGTTTTTGAGCCCTGCTCTGTGGCCCCCCCATGCACGTGGTTGACCTCAGGTGGACCAGTGAGGACCCTGAGCATAAAGCTTCGTAAGTTGAGGCTGGCTGTCGATGCATATTCTGGTGGTCGTGCTGTGTGTTTGTGCACCTTGCACAGAAAGGGACTCATTTCCTTCACGGGGTCTGAAAGGTGTCCTAGACCCCAGAAATGTCAAATTCATCTGCCCAGGGACCAGCTGCACACAGGCCAACTGAGTCCCTGCAGCTGGCTTTTTGGGGTTGGTTCCAAGGAAGCCAGAGGGACCGGATGTGCCCTGGGGAGCCGGGAACGGATTCTGAGTAACTTAGCGGAATCTGCAGGTCCCGCAGGGAGAGCAGGACCCGAAATAGCAGCTCACGCCCTGAGAAATCAGGCTGCACGTCATCCGAGCACCCGTTAAGATCTGGCATGGATGCCTATGTTCCTGGGATGTTGACGGCTGCCCTCCCAAGGCCCCCAGCTGGGGACAGAGAGGCCAGGCTGAGATGCCCTGGTCCCCAGCCCAGTTCCTTCCAATGTCATGAGTTCCCTTCTCGTGGGGGATTCCACCCCAAGACCCCCAAGCCCCAGCTGGGCACTTGCACCTGCTAAGGGGGCGGTCATGTCGGTCATATGGCTCCCCTGACCTGCCAACGGCACAGTCATTTTCTTACGCACGCCCTCCTGTCCCCAGCGTGCAAGCCCCCAGAAGCAGCCCCTGGGCCTGTCAGCCCCTAGAAGGTGCCCATGGACAGTGTGGGACACAGGGAAGTGGAGGAGGGAAGTGTGACTGAGGAGGATCAGAGAGAACCTGTCCTCGGGTGGGGGCACATTTACTTGCTCTCATGCCTGGGATGGAGTCACCGGGAGCACCTGGTCCTTCTGGGTGACAGTTTCTCTCAGCGGGAAACAAAGTGGGGTTGACAAAGCTCCTTCCGCATCTTGTAGGGCACTCGAGTGTCTTGTACGGGACTCATGTTTCAATCCCTGGCACCCCAGACAAAAGGGCAGGGACCTAGTGTCCTCATGCGTCTCCAGGACAAGCACACACCCCACAGTACCTTCCGAAAGCTGAAATTGTCTCTAGACATGTACTGTGTCTCAGATCCTAAGTGGACTCAGGGGACCCCATCTCCTTGGCCACTGAGAGGGGTCTTCGCACCCAGGTGCAATACTCAAGTGAGGGCTGGAGAAGCATGTCCGTCCTCTCTGCACAAAGAATGACTCATTAAGAAGGCTTCCAGTAGCAAGTCCTGAAAGCTGGTGGCTGAATCCACGAGACGATAATTATTATTATTTTTTTTACTTAATAAGAAATCTAGAGACAAGCCCTCCAGGGTGGGGTGGACAGCTTCATGATGTCATCGAGGACCCCTCTCTTTTTATCCTTTTCCACCACCCTTCTTGGTAAATTAGCATCCTCCCCCGTCTGTTGCCTCATGGCGCAAAGTGGCTGCCACAGCACCAGGCGTCATGTCTGCATCCAGGGCGGGAAAAGGAAAAGAGCTGTGCCAGCCCGCCCTCTTCTGAGGTCCGACCTTGTGGTAGGAAAGCAGCCTCCTGGTCAGCATCCCTGCGGCCGACTTCCTCATTGTGGTCAGAACTGGGTTTTGTGGCAACCTCGGGTGGCCAGGGACGTCAGCCAGGAGTGACCGTGGGGGCAGAGTGGGGCTGCGTGCAGGAAGCTGTGGTCAGACCTGGGTTCTGTCGGAGCCCAGGGGCCGTGGCTGGGGCGCACGGGGACCTAGAGGGTCTGCAGAAGGACTGTCCGTCCGGCCAGATCTAGTTCCTGTGCAGGACGCCTTGGCTTCCCGCGAGCATTGGCTTCAGCATGAAGCCCGGGAGTCGGCCTGTTTGTGCCCGGGTCACTGCACGCGGCAGCCTCCCTGGGAGCTGTCTGGGGGCACGATGAGGGCGAGCAGGAAACATCCTGATGGCAACCGTTGCTGTCACAGCTCTCCAGGCACTTCCTGCACATCCCCCTCCTCTGCCCGCGGCTGCCGTGCCGTCAGCCCAGCTGACCGCTCCCCGCTGGGGCTGAGGCCACAGGGGGCTCGGGCTCGTGCCCGCCATGCTGCACCCTCTCGTCCGGCACGATGACCTGCCGCTTATGGGTGGGAATGGCATTTTGCAAAGGAAGGTGCACGGGTTTGAATTGGAAGAGGGGGAGCCTGAAAATTATGTCCAAGTGGGAACCTCTGGAGCCTGTGGGTATGGAGAGGTGTGATTAGTAACGGATCTGAGAAGAGCTCATCCTGGATCGGGGTGGCCCTATATCCAAGGACAGGTGTCCCTATAAGACACAGAGGAGGAGACACACACAGAGGAGAAGCCACGTGAAGACAGAGGCAGAGACGGGAGGGACGCAGCCACGAGCCCAGGGACGCCTGGAGCCCCAGACTGGAAGAGGCAGGAGAGACTCTCCCCTGGAGCCTTCGGAGGGAGCACAGCCCTGCCCCACCTGGATCTCAGCGGTCCTGCCCCACCTGGATCTCAGTGCTCCTGCCCCGCCTGGATCTCAGCGGTCCTGCCCCACCTGGATCTCAGCGGTCCTGCCCCGCCTGGATCTCAGCGACCCTGCCCCGCCTGAGTCTCAGTGGTCCTGCCCCGCCTGGATCTCAGCGGTCCTGCCCCACCTGGATCTCAGCATCCCTGCCCCGCCTGGATCTCAGCGGTCCTGCCCCGCCTGGATCTCAGTGCTCCTGCCCTGCCTGGATCTCAGCGGCCCTGCCCCGCCTGGATCTCAGCGGCCCTGCCCCGCCTGGATCTCAGCGACCCTGCCCCGTCTGGATCTCAGTGGTCCTGCCTCGCCTGGATCTCAGTGGTCCTGCCCCACCTGGATCTCAGTGGTCCTGCCCCACCTGGATCTCAGCAGCCCTGCCCCGCCTGGATCTCAGATTTCTGGTCCCCAGAGCAGGCGGAGCATGAATCCCTTGGGACGGAGCACGGCAGGGAGCAGGTGGGCAGACGTGCAAGGTGGCTCGGAGCGACCGTCACAGCCCAGGGAACCCAGAGCTGAGCAGCTGCCCAGGGGACATGGGGACAAGGGCTCTTCTCCCTCGTGTGCCTTTGTGAACCTGACCTCCATACACACAACACGAAAACTCACCAGTCCAAGGTGCACAACTCAGGGACATTTAGTACGTTTCGTACATTCGCAATGTTCTGCAACCACCACCTCCGTCTGCTTCCGGAACACATACATCCCCCTCCTGGGAAGGAGACCCCGTCCCTGTGAGCAGTCAGCCCCCGTCCCCTCCGCAGTTGCCGGCCACCAGGAGCCTGCTGTCTGTCTGTGCATTTTCTGATTCTGCACGTTTTCTGTAAACGGCATCGTGCAGGGTTTGTCCCTGGGCGTCTGGGTCTCGCACAGGGCGTCCGGGATTTCCAGATCCATCCAGGCGGCAACAGGTGTCAGAGCTGCCTTCCTTTTTGTGGCCGAGTCCTACTCCCCCGTGTGCAGGGACCCCGTTCTGTTTGTCCCGTCCCCATGCTGGGGACGAGGCCCTCAGGCAGGAACGGTCTGATGTCACCTCACGTACAAAGGGCCCGTGGACGCTAGTTTCCGCCAAGAGATCATGAATCCGCCATTCAGACTCCGCTGTGCACCTGTCACGAGCCTGCCGAGTCCCAGTCCAACCTCAACGCCCCTCCGCGGACTCGGTCCCGGGGAGCTAAAATCCATCCTCACTGTGGGTGAATCCCACATTTGCAAATCCGTGCACCAGACACAATCTATTTGGAACCTCCAAAATCAACACTCGATTGGGTGATTTTCGGTCCTTTTCCAGCACGGGCAAAGCGTCCAAAAATGGGAGCCCCCGCCGGGCACATTCCCAGTGGGGCTGAAGGAGGTGATGTCCTGCCTTCTCTTCTCGGCTCACGCTGCTGAAAAGTGTCCTTTGGCGGTTGATTTAGAGCCATGTTTTTGGGTTTGTTTATTTGGGGGTTTTTTGGGGGGGATTCAATAAGGTGAGTTTATGCAGAAACACCATAAATGAGGGTTATGTATGGACGGGTTGATGGAAACGTGGTGACTCCCATGGTGCCCCCCCACGGGGGACCCTGCTGCAGTTTTGGCTAATTCAGGGTTCCCGGGGACTCTGTAGGATATCACTACCGTGAATCCTGACACCCGGCTGTGCATGGGGTCTGTGCAGACCCAGGGTGAGCACTACACCCCCGCGCCTCAGGGGTCCTGAGGTGCCACCCCTGGATCGCTCCTCCAGGCAGTGGAAACGGGACACGGTGCAAGGGCGGGCGTGTGCACGCACCCCGGCTCCTCTTAACGGCGAGCCCTTGCTTCTGGGCACAGTCACCATGCACAGGTGAGTGCAGAGCGATAGAGACGTCTGTCTGTGGGAAATGGGGACCCCGAGATCCCCATGAGTCCACGGTTCCCTCTGCTGCAAGGGGTGGGAGAAACAAGGAAGCGTGCGTTGGGCGAGCCCCTGCTGGGACAAGCCTGGGGGGACCTCGAGCAGCCCGTTTTCTGCCCGATTCCTGCGATGTTTTCACGCCCGGCGGTAGGAGGGGAGAAGTCGGGGCTCCGTGCGGTTCTGACAAAAAGTGAAGGGATGGGGGGGCGCCTGGGTGGCTCAGTCGGTTAAGCGTCTGCCTTCGGCTCAGGTCGTGATCCCGTACCAGCATCACCTTTCCGAACGAACCTGACCCCGAGAGGCGGCGGCGACGCCGAGCCCCCCTTGCGTGGGTTTGCAGGAACCACGCAGCGTGCTGTCCTGCTGTCCTGTCCAGTCAGCTCTTTCCATCTCTGCAGCTCGGGGTACATCCTGTCGTCATCGTGAGCGGGGCGAGGACACAGGAAGGGAAGCCACACAGCCTCCGCCCCGTGCACCGCACGCAGAGCGCTATCTGGCCCTCCCATCTGACGGTGGCCGTTTGTCTCCAGGGTTGGCATCGATGAGACCATGCAAGGAGACGAGCTCGCGGGTGCAGGAGGCCCAGCACGCAGTGCCACTTCCCTGAAGACGTGGCGTGCAGCCAGGCCACGGGGTGTGGGCCTGTCGACCACGCCCCAGGCTCTCGGGAGCAGGCGACGAAGAAGAGCCGGTGTCCCCGTGTCCTGCAGCTCAGGGGGGGTGTGTTGTGTTCAGTGCTTTGTGGGTCAACACGGGACGTGCACAGCAGCCCAATGGTGCAAACAGCCCGGCGTCCACAGATGGACGGAGAAATGCAATGGGGTCCATGCGTGGATGGAATAAGACGGAGCTCCAACAGCTGCTGCCCCATGCATGGACCGTGAGGACGCGGTGCTCACGAGAGAGGCCAGACTCACAAGGACACGTCGTGTGTGGTCGTGCAGAGTGGGCAGATCCACGGAGACGGGGAAGCAAATGGGTGGTTCCCACCGGCTGGGGAGGGGGACGGCGTGTGGCCGCGCCTGGGGACGGGGTCTGCTCTGGGGAGGATGGAAGGTTCTGGAAATAGACAGAGGTGGTGGTTGCACCATGTTGGGAACGTGCTCAGCACCCCAAGCTTGTACATTTTAAACAGGTGAATTGGGGGCACCTGGGTGGGTCAGTCGGTGAAGCGTCTGCCTTCGGCTCAGGTCGTGATCCCAGGGTCCTGGGATCGAGTCCTGCATCGGGTTCCTTGCTCGTCAGGGAGCCTGCTTCTCCCTCTGCCCTTCACCCTGCTTGTGCTCGCTCTCTCAAATAAATAAATAAAAATCTTTAAAAAAAGTAAATAAACACGTGAATTGTATCTCAATGAGAATCCATCCGTGCCTTCCAGCCCTGCACTCGGCCCCGCACCAGACCACACACGCGACGGCCACACCTGTCCATTCCCGCCAGATGTCCAGGGCCCCCCGATCTCTCCCCACGCACAGAGGACTCAAAAGCATCCCCATTTCATTTTTCACTTTTATTTATGAATTCGTTTATTTACATTTTTAAAAGCTCCCCATTTTATTATTTATTTATTTACCTACTTATTGTTAATTTTTTTAAAAAGCATCCCCATTTTAAATCCCCGGGTGTGTGAGTCTTCCCCAGGCCGTCTGTCACAAATTACCACCACATTCTTAGCTGTGGTCACCGTACCGTATGTGAGGTCCCCCAGAACTCGCTCGTGTTCTAGCGGAAAGTTTGAGCGCTTGGACCAACGACTCCGCGTCTCCCGACCCCCAGCCCCTGGAAACCACGGTCTGGTCTCTGCGTCTGTGAGTCTGAGCATTTTAGATTCCACGTACAAGTGCGAGCGTGCAGAATGTGTATTTGTCTGACGTATTACGCTCAGCGACACGCCCTCGAGGTCCACCCATGTTCTTGCAAATGGCGGGACTGCCTGGGTCGTCAAGGCTGAGTGATATTCCACTACGGATATAAGAAAAAGTATAAAACCGTATTTACAAAATATATATAAAAATATAAAATATATACTTAAAATATAAAATACACAAAATTATGTATAATATATAATATATATCATATGTAATAATTATAATATGTTATATATAATATTTACTTAATATAATTTGTAATATATGAATTATATTTATATATCATAATTATATTCATAATTTATAACAATATAAAATAATATATTATATAATATATAATAACACAATAGAACATATTTTATGTAATTATATAGTATATATAGTATATAGTTATATCCAGATTATAATTGTTATATATAATATAGTATAGGTAGTGTATAATTATATATAATCAAATATGATCTATATATAATCAAATATAATCCATATATTATATAATATAACCTATATATGATCTATATAATATAATCTATATATAATAATGTATATATAGTATATAATATATACAATTATAATAAAATATAATCTATGTATAATACAATATATGATCTATATGATATAATCTATATATAATATAACATAGCATAATATAAAACATAAAATATAATACGATATAATATATACACTACATTTCCTTTATCCACTCGTCTGCATACACTCAGCTTCCCATGTTGGCCGTTGAGCAGCACTGTGGATGCATGATTTCCTGGTGGAATATTAACACTGAAACGAGGCGTCTGCGTCCCAGGACGGACACGTGATGGTCACATACACACACGCGCACATGCACACCCTCCCTGGCAAACACGAAGCGCTCTCTCGCCACAGTCGGCCGGGACGTCTGACCGGCGCTCTGCTCTGAACCCAGGGGTTTGCGCTGGGAAGCGCTCCGCGGTGGGTGTCACTGATAACCTGGCGGGTGGCTCACGGTCATGACCCACCCCACGTGCACGCCTGGCTCATTCCCCAGACACCTTGCGTCCCAGAGAGCTCGAGAAAACCAGACATACGTGGGCCGCAATGGTGGCTATGCACAGAATGGGGATTCGGGATATGGTCACCCGCTTGCTGAACCCACCAAGCAGTGAAGACAGGACCCAACAAGTCAGGTCACCCTTCTGCCTTTGATCTTGGGATATTCCTTATCTTGGGTCTATTCTTGTCTTGGTTGGAAATGGGGTTCATTAAATTGTCTCCCATTAAAATAGCAGTTCATTAAGGCTTCAGGAACTAGCTCATTAACGCCAATGGAATGAATCTCTAATGTGGAATTCCAGGTGGTGTGGGATATAGGATGGCATGGCTGGGCGTGGAGGGCTGTTCCTTCCCACTGCGGGTGTCCTAACTTAACCCCTGTGCTTGGACTACTGATGTGGCCTCTAAGCAAAGGCCTTCAGCGGGCCACACGGAAGGCGGAATGGAGACAGAATTGGGAGCAGTGGACCTGGGTAGGGAGATGATGTGCTAAGGTAATCGCTTCTCCTCACCTGAATCCCCACCCTTGAGTGTGGGCTACTTCCAAAGAGCAGAGAATCCAAAGGAGGGAAGTCATGACCTCACAGTGGAGACACCTGTCCCACACACCTCAGCCAGGTGCTCAGGGTCGGCGTCCACGGGGATGAGTCATGCGGAGAGCAGGCGCCCTCGATACGACGTGACCACAGAGTCTGTCACCTCTATGCTCTTGCTCCCCGAAACCCACAACCCCAGTCTAATCATGAGAAAAACATCACACGAATAAACCCCAACAGAGACACATCCTACAAACTCCCCAACCAGCACGCCTCGAAACTGCCCAAAAGGCAGCAGGAACAAGGCGAGCTGAGAAAGTGTCACAGCCCAGAGGAGCCCCTCGATGTCCTACGGGGTCCTGGATGGCGTCCTGGGAAACAGAGATGTGGATAGAACACACACTTCAGTGGATAACCGGGCATCGGTGCTGGTGGGTCCCTGGCCCCTCTGTGCTCACCCCTGCATCAGCCAGACTCCTCAGCATGGGTATCCAGGATGGAAGGTGGGGTCTCCCCTGGGCCCCCGATTTAGGCCCCAACACCGTGGGAAGGCTGGGCTGTGAGTTGGCCTCCTGAGGCGCTGTCCCCCCGGAGCCCCACTTCCTCCCTGAGAGGCTTCCGGAAGCCCTCAGCTCCCACAGGGGGCTCGTCTGCAAGGCTGGGGGCCGTGGCGATGTCCGCTCACTTTTGCAACAGTGAAGAGCTTGAACCTGAGGCACCTGGCGGTTGTGGGTCCACACACAGAGAGCACCCACCCCCATGTGGTTTGGGGTTTTCCTCTGGGGTCAGCGTGAGGCCACCCTTCGTCTGATGTCCTCCCGTCACAGTGAAGACATGTGCTTGAGGGGCCTTTCTTCCCTGCTTCTCAGACTCTCCTGTTTTCCAGAGCTCAGAAACTGGGCAAAGAGCCTCATCTGTCTCTCTACGTTTGTATGTGTGTGTGCGTCATCTGTATTCATCCATCATCTATACCTGTCAATCATTTCTATGTGTCCATCCATCTATCCATCCATCCATCCATCCATCCATCCAACCACCTATCATCTATCTATCCATCCATCTATATATCTCTCCATCCATCTGTCCATCATCTATCTGTCCATCCAACCATCCATCCATCATCTATCTATATATGTATTTATCTATCATTTATCAATCATATATCTATGTATCTACATATGTAGGTATCTGTCTATGCATCCACCCATTCATCATTTATCTATCATCCACGTATCCATCATATCTATCCGTCCATCCACCTATCATCTATCCATCTACCTATGCATCTATCCATTATCTACCTATCCATCTATCTACTCATTCATCTATCTATCCATCCATCCATCTATATATCTATCCATTCATCTACCCATTCATCTATCTGTTCATCCAACTAACCATCCATCCATCCATCCATCCATCCACCTATCATCTATCCATCTACCCATCCATCATCTATCTATCTATCTATACATCCATCCATCTATGTATCTATCCCTCCATCTATCCATCATCTATGTATCTATGTGTTTATCTATCATTTAAATATTTTTATATTGGTCATCTATCTATGTATCCACTTATGTAGGTATCTGTCTATCTATCCACCCACCCATCATTTATCTATCATCCTTGTATCCATCATCTATCTATCCATCTATTATCTATCTACCTATCTATCAACCATCCATCCATCTATCCATAATCTATCATCCATCTATCTATTATCTATCATCTATTATCTATCTATCTATTCATCCATCCATCATCTATCTATCCATCATCTCTATCTATCTATCGATGGCAGTGGTTTACAACAAAGGACAATTCTGCCCCCAGGGGACATTTCTGGCAGTCACACTGAGGAGGATATCCTACTGGCACATGGGGCGTGGAGACCAGGGACCCTGCTCCACACCGTGCAGTGCCCAGGACGCCCTACATCAGAAAATGACCCACCCCACATGTCACTAGTGCCAAGGCTGAGAAACTGTGTCCTAAAAGAAGGAATCAATCCATGCTGTCCCTCCGGGTCCGTCTCTGGCTGACCCTCCTGACAGCAGTCTTTTTGGGATGCGCAGCTGTCATGTGGTCCTCATGCATATATATGATAACATCTGTATGTATTATATGTTCACCTGATTTTCCACATTACTTTTTCTCTCTTTGTTCTTTTACCCCTATAGCCTCCCAGTGTTTGCCTTTTCCTGGTGGATTTGATATTGGATGACACCCCATATTTTCCTTGCCACCTTCAGCATTGCTTGGTAAGTCAGTCAGAGGAAGACAAATACCATACGATTTCACTTTTAATTTTTTTTTAAAGAATTCTTTGTGCCATCCTTCCTACTCCCGATTTTCCCCTGATAACCTTTCTCTAAGAAACACCCTCCTCCACTCCAGCCCCGATCTGGAGTTTGACCTCTGGCGGAGCTGCTGATGGCACCAGGGTGGATACTGGATTCAGACACCTGATTCGAGCTCGGTCAATCAGGTGATAGATACACAGAGACATTTATTTTAAGGGATTGACTCATATGTTTGTGCAGGTGCAAGTCCAAAATCTGCAGGTTGGACCCGCAGGCTGGGGACCCGGTGAAGACTTACGGTTTGAACCTGAAAACTTCTGCAGGCTCAATTCCTTCTTGCTCAGGGGGGAGCTCCGTTTCTGTTCGCGTAGGTCCTTCAACTGATTGGACGGGGCCCACCAACGTCAGGGAGGGCAATGTCCTCTACTCAAAACCCGTTGATTTCAACGTGTATCTCATTCACAAATTAACGTCACAGAAACACCCAGAAGAGTATTTGGCCACAATCTGAGCACCGTGGCCCAGCCAAGCTGACATGTAAAATTAACTGTCATAAACGGATGGCCTCAAGAGCTGAGAAGAGGAGGGCTCACCTCTTTGCTAGTATGATTCGTGGAGAGCAGAGACAAATCTGTCTGCAGGGAGCTGACCGCTAGAGGACCCAAGAGAGAAAGCAGGCATGCAAGGCAAAGAACAAACATATTTGCTGCCCCAACACCTTCCAATGGCCATGCCTAAGGCGGGCTGTCTCTTTTCTTGCAGGGAGTGTAGCATCGGTGACTCCTGAGGATGGTAGCATAGCCCAAGCTGGGTCCTATCACTCGTTCCCAGTCATCGTTAATGCAATGCGCAGGTTTCTACGTCTTGAGAGACTGAACCTTCCCATCCCACAGGTACTCGGGCACGAGCTAGTAGGACGTCTGCAGGGGGACGCTGTTGGCTTCACACTTGCTCCCAGCTCATGTGCTAAAAACACACCCAGTTCACAAAATCAGCAGAATGCCCTATCGCTTTCTTTCAAAGCTAAAATAACGGGTTTTCTTTCCTTGGGGGGGGGGGGTGCTTACAAGGGAATATGACTCAGCCACGAACAAAGAGTGAATGTCTGACACCTGTTACCACGTGGATGGACCTTGAACAGACGATGCTCATGGGAGAAGCAGACACATGAAGGGCTGCACAGTGTGTGATTCTATTTATATGAAATGTCCAGAACAGGCAAATCCACTGGCAAACAGTGAGTTAGGGACTGCCAGGTGCTGGGGAGGGGAACAGGGAAGGACTGCTTTATGGGGATGGGGTCTCCTTTGGGGAGATGAGAATGTTCTGGAATTATATAGAGCTGGTGGTTGCACAACCCAGTGAGCGTACTAAATGCCATCGAACCGTTCACTTGCAAATGGTGAGTTTTATGGGATGTGAACTTCACCTCAATGAAGAAAAATACCCGGTTTTAAATAACCGAGCTTGGGACCAGGGTCAGGGGAGGAGGGCTCCTGTTTGCACGGATAATATAGCTTTTGCATATTCCCCAATATGCAAAAGGGTCCCCCAAAATGGTGAACGGGCCAAGTATCATTGCAAGGTCATGCAGGTGGTGCAAGCTTTGATAAAATGCACCATGGCAATGGGACAGGTTGCTGAATGATTTCTGCTGCCTTCACGAGGGGCGGGAAGACCTGCGGTTGTTGTCTGTTTGGCACCGAGGCTGGTAGGTATTCATTAGGAAAAATGACCGACCTTCAGAGCCTGAGAGGGCACCACGCTTCCATGGACCAGTGTTCCAGTGGAAAGATCGTGCTCGTGTCTGGCTTTGCTGACCAGCTGATCCGCCATTGTCCCTTTGTGCATGCCAAACTTACCTTCACGGGGCAAGTCTCCACTGGCCTTCCATGTACAAGAGAAAAAGCAATAAGGTTAGCTTCTGTTTCTCCAGCTGCCCAGGACAGGAGGGTCATGCACTCACTGAGTGCTAGGAGACTGGCCAGGTTCTGGAGGGACCTGGGCATGGAGTCCTGGCCACGGTGGCTGCTGAGCCCCTCTGGATAGAAGGACGGAGCGGGGACATGGTGGCCAACACCCCTTCCAGTTTTACACGTCCCTGAAATTCTGCATGTGAGTCTTCTCATGGTGGACACACAAAATGCCTGGTGAGTGATAAGATGAAATGCAACCAGAAGAAGGCAGGAAATGAACCAGCCCCACCTTCCTTCCTCACGCCGGGGAGCGGAAGTCCCACGGAAGCCCCACCTTGAATGTTGGGGCACTTGGGGTCCTGCAAGCCTCAGTGATGAACATGGGATAGCAACCCAACTGCTGTGGAAAACAAATAAAAACGAGAGACTTTCTCTGTGTGTGCTGATTGCATCTCCTTGGAGGAGGTGATATAAACGTGTGCCCCAAACATAGTGAGCAAGGTAATGATGATTCTGTCAGGCACTATGTAAAAAACAAACACAGATGCAAACATCCATGATGAGCTAAACATTCCTGTTTGAGATAAGGATGGGACCAGTGAGGTGAATTAATTAAACATTATGAGAGGGGCGCCTGGGTGGCTCAGTTGGTTAAGCGACTGCCTTCGGCTCAGGTCATGATCCTGGAGTCCCGGGATCGAGTCCCACATCGGGCTACCTGCTCAGCGGGGAGTCTGCTTCTCCCTCTCCCGCTCCCCCTTCTTGTGCTCTCTCTCTCTCTCACTGTCTCTCAAATAAATAAATAAAATCTTTAAAAAAAAATAAAAATAAAAAAAATAAACATTATGAGAGGTCATTGGTCATTTGGTCAAGAGAAATTGTCCAATGTGGCAATTCTTTCAGCTGAAAAATGAAATAAGTGACGAAGGAGGATTTGAGAATATTTGTGATGAGCACGCTTCTGATAAAGTCAAGAGGGTAGAAATATAAAAAGAATGGGTAGGTGGCTGGAAGGATGGACGGACGGATGGATGGATGCATGGATGGATGCATGGATGGATGCATGGATGGATAGATGGATGGATAGGTGGATGGATAGATGTGTGGATGGATGGATGGATGGATGGATGGATGGATGGATAGAAGAGTGGATAGAGAGGACAGAGGTTGCCAGTGCTCTGACATTAGATTCTAGTTCAGTGAACTGGTCATGGGAATTCTCAGTGATGTCTCTGGACTGGATCCTGGCTATGGGTCTCTCTGGCAGGCTTTACTTGTTGGAGGCCTCCTAATGGGGCCACTACCCTGGGCCTCCTCCAACTGTCATTTGCCACTCGAACTTTCCAGATGGCCCATCCCTGCACAGTTTTCTCTGAAGGCCATGCTCCTTCCTGGTTCAGTTCTTTGTAGCCTGGCATCTTACATGCTATTCGGAATCATACCTCAATTACCCTAAAAAGAAAAGGGAAGCCCAGCACATTGGTGAGAAGTACAAGGAAGTCATTTCTCTCAAAGGGAAGAACACTTCTGTATCTCGGTTTTGCATCTTTATCTCCTGTTCTGAGACTGCCCTTTGATCTGATCTCTACAACATCTGATTTTCTACTCTTCTTGTTGAGAAATCACAGAGAAGGCACGAAACCCATGTTTGAACTCATGTTTATAAACCCAAGGCATTAAGACACTAAACCTATGTCTCTAAAGCAGGAACAAACCACGCAGAAAATATGGAGTCAGTTTTAGAATGAACAGAAGGGGATACTCCATGAACAAACATTCAGGTCCTGGAAACACCATGTTTCTCTGTATGATCTGGACAGGCCACAAAGAAAAGGGGATGTAGGAGATTAAATTGATCTTAACCCAGCAAGACACAACCACAGATTCCACCTGGATGCTGAGAGCTACTTGTGGGGATCAGCTTTGCCCCTAGACACATAAGAGTTCCATTCTGCTTGGGATCCCACAGGAGGTTGATATGATCTCTCTCAAGGAAAGTCCCACAAGCACATTTGACCACTCCCCACTCCCAGGACCTAGCTAGATGTAGGGGAGACCACTCTGCACCGAGAGGCCAGGATCCCCTCAACTTCCTTCAACAAGCCCTGCACATCCGCCCTTAGGGCTTCCGCCATGATCTCATGAGGGGACCCCGCCCTTGCCCTGACCGTGCTTTATATCACCCCTTCACATCTACCTTCAAACCGCTTACCAGAAATTGTAGCACTTTTGCACTTTGTTTTTGTGTGGTGAAGACTCAACCTGACATAAAAGGAGGTCTGGCCTCTGCCCCTGGCTCCTAGGAGGTGATGTCCAGGCCATGACATGTCCTGTTCTGTCTTTGTTTGCCTGGGTGCTTTGGTCACTTGACCATTTAGTGAAGTGGTTTATGAGGAGGGCTTTGGGACATGCTTTATTAGTTCCAACCTCCAAGAGGGGATGAAGACTAAAGATATTATTGTGAGCCTCCAGGAGGAGGTGGACACTAAAGGTTAGCCACAAGAAAGTATGTGATCAAGTACCAATAAAAACTGTATGGCAAGGCTCAGGTGAGCTTCCTTGGCTTCCAGTTATTCCATGCATCTTGTCACACATTGACACTAGCATAGATGGATGGATGGATGGATGAGTGGATGCATGAATTGGTGGATGGATGGATGGATGGATAATTGAATTGGTGGTTAGGTAAATGGATGGATGGATTGATAATTGAATGGGTGGATAGATGGAGGGATGAATTGGTGGGTGGATGGACGGATGGATGGATGGCTGGCTGGAATGAATGATGGATAAGTTGGTGGATGGATGGATGGATAGATGAATGGATGGATTGTTTACAGTTTCTTTTCCTTGTGTCCCAGGGTTGCAGCTCTGATGTCATGGGTTTTCCTCTTCCTGGACTCACTCAGAGCTCCAGATCTTATTGGACAGCTCCACCAGGGCTGCAGGGGTCTCCAAACCAACATCATCCCAACTGGACCCACCTGCCTCCTTCCTGCCCCAAACTGAGCCTTCTCCTAATTGATTTTCCCATGGAGTTTATGTCAGCGACCTCACCCAGTGGCCAGAGCTGGGGACCTCAGGGTCACTCTTATCCTTCTTACCCCTGACCCTGCAATTCAGCTGGACATCTTTGATTTAGTTGCGAGTCCTTTATCCCTCTTTATCCCCCTTTCTCCATCTTTCCTAGTGCCACGGTTCCCCCACCCCAAAGTGCTGTTTCCGCACTCTGAAGTCACCACTGAATACCATACCATCACAACAATGGGAGCATGTAACATGTCTGCAACATGCCGTCTTCATGTAATGTTGTATCTTGTTGAGTGAGTACACCTATGCGTGACTCAGCATAGGGGTGTACTGTCTGGCTTACTCAGCATCCTGTATGCGTGCATTGGGCTGCCTCCAATTCTCATAAATAATGCTGCCAGAAGCATTCATTGCACATGTACCTTGTATTCCTGCAGGAAACATATATGTTCAATATATTATACACATAATATGTGTATGTGCTGCACACACATATATAAATATATGTATGTGTACATACCTATGTGCAATATAATTTGTACATATTCCTTTGTATATCTGTGGGGAATAATTCTATGGGATGAATGACCAGCAGTGGAATTGCTGAATCAAAGAGAATGTGGGCACATTAAAAATGGTAATTAGGGGCACCTGGGTGGCTCAGTCGTTGGGCGTCTGCCTTCGGTTCAGGTCATGATCCCAGGGTCTGGGGATGGAGCCCCGCATCGGGGTCCCTGCTCAGCTGGGAGTCTGCTTCTCCCTCCCACTCCCCCTGCTTGTGTTCCCTCTCTAGCTGTCTCTCTCTCTTTGTCAAATAAATAAGTAAAATCTTAAAAAAAATTTTTTTTAAATGGTAATTATTAGAGACCCTGTTGAATTTCCTTTCTAACATCAGGGTAATTAACATACCCAACACCAGCAGAGGAGAGAGTGAATTTCTTGTACTGCCTCCAACTCATGGTGTGGCTACTCTAAAGACAACAGAATACCCTTTTCTTTTTATCTTGCTGCTTTAGAACGAGTCAGGCACTTGTTGAGTTAAAAATTCTGGGACAGATGCGGAACTTTCTAAGAAGAGAATGAGTTGCATTGGGTGGATTTCGTAAATAGGGTAACGTTCATGGGAAACCACTGGACGTGTCTTTGCTGAGGATGGATGAGGGATTAACTAAGTGACCCTTAAGACCTTGGCTTCGGACCAGACCAGAGGATTAATATGGCAGAGCTCGCTCCAGTGTTCATTAGGGTGGCGGCTACGCCACCTGGTGGAAAGGAGTTGTTTTGAGTAAAGGTTTCAGAAGCATGAATTTATGAGGTACAGAGATGGAGAGAGGGATGGCTGGATGTCTAGTTTGTTTGATGGGGGGATGGAGAAGTGGGTGAGTGGTGGATGGTGGAGGAGTGGATAGATGGGTTGATGGATGGATAGATGGGCAGATTTGTGGATGGTGGGTGGGTGGAGGGTGCATGGAGGGATTGAGTAGGTAGGTGGGGGGGATGAATGAATATACACATGGATGGATGGATGGGTAGATGCATAGCTGAATGGATGGATGGGTAAAAGGATGAAGAGGTGGATAAATGGATGAATACATAGGTGGTTGGATAGATGGAAAGATGGATGGAGATAGATAGTAGATGGATAAGTAGATGCATAGGTATTCATATATGCATACATTTATAGATCTACACATTTACGTCCTCAAGCACTTTTCTTGTAGGAACAGATTAATGGAATCTCCGAATCTGGGTCAAAGTGAAAGATATCAGTGCAGGGGAGGAGGTGTCTAGCTTGGAGGGAAGTAATCTAGAGGGAAGCCAGAATTGGATTGGTTCTGCATTTAGACCGGTTAGCTGGTCTCAGTTCTTGTGGTGCCTCCTTGAATGCCTACATTTAGCAAGAGACTGGGTCCCTCTCTGTGTCAGCCCTAATCAGTTAAATGAAATGAGATCATGGTAGACTACAGAGAGCTCTAACCCAACATGACTGGTGTCCTAATGAGAAGTGGAGACATAGAGAGACACACATGGAGGGAAGGTGTTTGTGTGGTGACGGACATTGGAGTGATGGGGCCACAAGCAAGGAACAGCAAGGATTTCGGGCAATCACCAGGAGCTGGGAGAGAAGCTTGGAGCAAACCTGTTTTTAGAGCTTTCCAAGGAACCAAACCTGCTGACACCTTGATTTCAGACTTCTGGTCTCCAGAACTAGAGAGGATGAATTTTTGTTATTCAAGTCCTCCCCTCCACACGCACCATATGTGATAAATACATGATAGACATATTTTAAAACATTTCACAGTTTTTGTTAAGTCTGGAATCCAGGCATGAGATAACTGGGTCTCTGCTCAGGGACTCACCAGGCTGAAAGCAAGGTGTGGCAAGCAGTAGGGGGGTCTCCTTTGAGACTTAGGGCTCTCTTGCAAGCTAACCGATTATTAGCAGAATTCAGTTCTCTGAGGTTGGAGCAGTGACACCGTCACCTCCTAGGGGCCACCCACTAATTCCTGCCAAATGATCTTCTCCATAAGGCAGTTTGCTTCTTTTTCCAGGCAACCAGGCTGTATGTCTGCTGCCTCAAACCTCGTGCCCTTCTTAATGCTGACTTCTACACCTGATTAGGCCAGACCCACCCAGGATTAATTTTCCTTTTGATTAGCTTGAATGACCTGATTATGGACTTTGATTTTGACTGCAGAATTCCTTCATCTTTGCTATAGAATCCTGGGAGCAAATCCCATCATCACCCCAGTCTTCATTCACACTCAGTGAGAGTGATTTATACAGCTATGCCCAGGCCGTACTAGATTAGGGCTGCAGATATTAGGGACTTTGTTTTCCTATTTTTGAGATGCATCCAGAAGAGGAATATCTTGCTCAAACGTGTAAAAGGATTTTCCTTGAGCGTTTTTGAAATTATTATGACCACCTCTTAGATGTACAGGTTCTGAAAGAGTATCTCATTACTTTGCTTTGCAAATGCTTCAGACAGCAGAGTGGAAAAAGAGTTTCCAAATTTAACAGTTCCCCAGGGAAACACGCCATCGCCTTGCAAGCAGCCGTGGGGACAGGGTTTTAATGAGAACCCCCAAAACCTCTCTGTTTCCAAGACAAAGGAGAAGTTAAATAAAGATGGCAATGATGCACATCCTACCAAGAAGCCTGCCTGGGTTCAAAGAGTGGTCCCATTCCTGAGACACCCCAGACTGTTCCCTCCTTGTCAGGAGATCATGATCATATTTGCTTTGATGGGTGGCTTGTTAACAGGACAACATGACTCACACGTAGAAGACACCCAAATACCCAGGAGCCCCCTGTGACATCAGGGTCCCCTCACCCACTCCTGCCCCCTCTGAAGCTAATGTTTTGGCACCTTTTGTTGAACAACACAGGGTCTGTGTTCTCCCACCCTGGATTTTCACTTTGCAGACTTGTGACATACTTTTTTTTTTTTTTTAAGATTTTATTTATTTACTTGAGAGAGAAAGTGCCAGAGTGCGTGAGGAGGGGGGAGGAGCAGAGGGAGAGGAAAGACAGAGAGGGACAAGCAGATGCCTTGTTGAGCCTGGGGGTGGGGGCTCCATCCTAGGACCCTGAGATCATGACACCAGCCGAGATCATGACACCAGCCGAAATCAAGAGTCCCCGAGATTATGACACTTGCCGAAATCAAGAGTCTGAGGCTTAACCGACTGAGCCGCCAGGCGCCCCTGGATTTATAACATATTTGGGGCATCAGAAACACATGCCTTACGCAGCATCTGCCATAATGTGGGAGCTTAATAAGTTGTAACATGCTAACTTATAATTATGTCATGTAATTATATGTATCTTATCACTTAAAAACTATTATCACATATTACATGTAAAATGTATTTTATGTGGTTACTTACATTTTATGCATTTTAAAATTAACGATATCAAAATGAGAGACGTAAAACTGTCCAAGTATGAAGACGTGGCGTCTTTGTGTTGTTGCATATTTTTATGGCATTCTGTAGTATATTTAATTACGTTCCGCGATCAGTATGCGTCGTAAGTAAAAGTAACTAGTAGGAAACAAATGATTTACTGTCCAACCACACGGCTATTTGTATGTTGCGTGTGATCATAACAGTAACAGGCGGACGCACAGGCTCCGCACCTGCTCGGCTTCAGGCGGCCAAGCGCACCCTGCAGCCCCAGGTGAGGCCTCCTGGACCCCGGGCACAGGTGGCGCTGGGGGGCGCGCACGCGCAGTGCAAAGCCCGGGCCGGCCCGGCCCCCCGCCCACTCGGAGGCCTCCCGGAAGTCCCGCCTAGGGGCGGGGCCAGACCCGGGAGACGAAACAGGGAGTCGCCGCGCGGCCGCTTCCGCGAGCACGAGCACCGGAAGCGGAAGTGCGTCACAGGGGCGGGCGGCGGCGACGGCGGGTGGTGTCGGGGGCGCCTCCGGCGGACGGTGGCAGCGCCGGGCGGAGAGGCCGCGGCTGACCGGGTCGTTGGGGGACGGTGGTGAGCTCGGGCCTGAGCGGCGGCGGCCGGGGGCGCAGGCGGAGCCCCGCGCCGGTGAGCGACACCCCGTGACCAGCTCTCTCCGGGAACCGGGCGGGGGGCTCCGAGCTCGGGGACTGTGAGGGCCGGAGACTCCGAGGAGCCGGGGTGTGCGAGGGCCGGGGGGCTCCGGGGGGGTCCGGGATCTGCGAGGGCCGAGAGTTCGGGGGTCCGGGGGCACTGGGGGCCGGGGGTCCGGGGTCTGCGTGGGCCGGGGGGTCTGGGGGGTCCGGGGGGTCCGGGGTCTGCGAGGGCTGGGGGCGGCTCTGGGGGGTCCGGGGTCTGCGAGGGCTGGGGGCGTCTGGGGGGTCCGGGGTCTGCGAGGGCTGGGGGCGACTCTGGGGGGTCCGGGGTCTGCGAGGGCTGGGGGCGACTCTGGGGGGTCTGGGGTCTGCGTGGGCCGGGGGGGTCTGGGGGGTCCGGGGTCTGCGAGGGCTGGGGGCGTCGGGGGGGGGGTCTGGGGGTTCAAGGTCTGCGAGGGCCGGGGGGGCCCCTGGGGGGTCCGGGGTCTGCGTGGGCCGGGGGGGTCTGGGGGTCCAAGGTCTGCGAGGGCTGGGGGCGGCTCTGGGGGGTCCGGGGTCTGCGAGGGCTGGGGGCGGCTCTGGGGGGTCCGGGGTCTGCGTGGGCCGGGGGGGTCTGGGGGGTCCGGGGTCTGCGAGGGCTGGGGGCGGCTCTGGGGGGTCCGGGGTCTGCGAGGGCTGGGGGCGGCTCTGGGGGGTCCGGGGTCTGCGAGGGCTGGGGGCGGCTCTGGGGGGTCCGGGGTCTGCGTGGGCCGGGGGGGTCTGGGGGGTCCGGGGTCTGCGAGGGCTGGGGGCGGCTCTGGGGGGTCCGGGGTCTGCGAGGGCTGGGGGCGGCTCTGGGGGGTCCGGGGTCTGCGAGGGCTGGGGGCGGCTCTGGGGGGTCCGGGGTCTGCGTGGGCCGGGGGGGTCTGGGGGGTCCGGGGTCTGCGTGGGCTGGGGGCGGCTCTGGGGGGTCCAAGGTCTTTGAGGGCCGGGGGCGGCTCTGGGGGGTCCGGGGTCTGCGTGGGCCGGGGGATCTGGGGGGTCCGGGGTCTGCGAGGGCTGGGGGCGGCTCTGGGGGGTCCGGGGTCTGCGTGGGCCGGGGCTTCTGGGGGTCCAAGGTCTGCGAGGAGTTGGGGGGCCCGGGGTCTGTGAGGGCCGAGAGTTCAGAGGTCCGGGGGCACTGGGGGTCGGGGGGCCGGGGTCTGCGAGGGCCGGGGGGGTCTCTGGGGGTCCAAGGTGTGCGAGGACTGGGGGGTCTCTGGGGGGTTCGGGGTCTGAGAGGGCCGAGAATTCGGGGGTCTGGGGGCCGGGGGGCCGGGGTCTGAGAGGGCCGGGGGGGTCTCTGGGGAGTCTGGGGTCTGCGAGGACTGGGGGCAGCTCTGGGGGTCCAAGGTCTGCGAGGGCCGGGGGGTCGCTCTGGGGTTCCGGGGTCTGCGAGGGCGGGGGGGCTCTGGGGGTCCGGGGTCTGCGAGGACTGGGGGGGTTCCTGGGGGGTCTGGGGTCTGTGAGGACTAGGGGGTTTCTGGGGGGTCCGGGGTCTGTGAGGACTGGGGGGTGTCTGGGGGGTCCGGGGTCTGCGAGGACTGGGGGGGCTCTGGGTGTCCGGGGTCTGTGAGGACTGGGGGGGCTCTGGGGGTCCGAGGTCTGCGAGGACTGGGGGGGCTCTGGGGGTCCGGGGTCTGCGAGGGCCGTGGGCTGGAAGGGTAGGGCCATGGAGTCTGCAGGGCCCGGGATTCCGTGGGGGACTGGGGACAGCAGGGATATTGGGGGTGGGAGGAGGGGTCTTCAAGGGCGGAGGGATCAGGGGCTGCTGGGGAGACCTGGCGGGTCCTGGGGGCTGCTGCAGTGTCACAGAGGCTAGGGTGAAGGGGTGGGGACTGCGGTTGCCCCAGGAGCTTGGGGAGGCCGGGGGTGCCAGGGTAGTTAGGGCAGCGTGAGCAGAGGAGGAAACTGCGGAGGTCAGACCCCGGGGTCAGGGGCAGCTGGGAGGGGTTGGAGGGCATAGGGGCTGTGGGCTTGTCCCGGGGTGGCCTGGGGTACTAGGGGTAGCTGAGGGCATGGGGACCATGCTGGGGAGACGGGTAGCCAGGCCACCGGGGGATACTGCCCCGAGTCCGGCTCGGGCTCCCGTGTGGCCCTCGGCATCCTGGGGGGAGGTCTTGGGTCTCAGCCAGTGCCAGAGCCGCTCAACCCCCTAGACCGGGCCGGGGGCTCTTCTGCCCTGCACCAGCCCCCAGTCTGGGGGGAACCCTCTCATCCCCTAGACCAGGCGGGGGCTCTTCTGCCCTGCACCAGCCCCCAGTCTGGGGGGAACCCTCTCATCCCCTAGACCAGGCGGGGGCTCTTCTGCCCTGCATCAGCCCCCAGTCTGGGGGGAACCCTCTCATCCCCTAGACCGGGCCGGGGGCTCTTCTGCCCTGCACCAGCCCCCAGTCTGGGGGAACCCTCTCATCCCCTAGACCAGGCCGGGGGCTCTTCTGCCCTGCACCAGCCCCCTGTCTGGGGGGAACCCTCTCATCCCCTAGACTAGGCGGGGGCTCTTCTGCCCTGCACCAGCCCCCAGTCTGGGGGGAACCCTCTCATCCCCTAGACCAGGCGGGGGCTCTTCTGCCCTGCATCAGCCCCCAGTCTGGGGGGAACCCTCTCATCCCCTAGACCGGGCCGGGGGCTCTTCTGCCCTGCACCAGCCCCCAGTCTGGGGGAACCCTCTCATCCCCTAGACCAGGCGGGGGCTCTTCTGCCCTGCACCAGCCCCCAGTCTGGGGGGAACCCTCTCATCCCCTAGACCGGGCCGGGGGCTCTTCTGCCCTGCACCAGCCCCCAGTCTGGGGGAACCCTCTCATCCCCTAGACCAGGCGGGGGCTCTTCTGCCCTGCACCAGCCCCCAGTCTGGGGGAACCCTCTCATCCCCTAGACCGGGCCGGGGGCTCTTCTGCCCTGCACCAGCCCCCAGTCTGGGGGAACCCTCTCATCCCCTAGACCAGGCGGGGGCTCTTCTGCCCTGCATCAGCCCCCAGTCTGGGGGGAACCCTCTCATCCCCTAGACCGGGCCGGGGGCTCTTCTGCCCTGCACCAGCCCCCAGTCTGGGGGAACCCTCTCATCCCCTAGACCAGGCGGGGGCTCTTCTGCCCTGCACCAGCCCCCAGTCTGGGGGGAACCCTCTCATCCCCTAGACCAGGCGGGGGCTCTTCTGCCCTGCATCAGCCCCCAGTCTGGGGGGAACCCTGTCATCCCCTAGACCGGGCCGGGGGGCTCTTCTGCCCTGCACCAGCCCCCTGGCTGGGGGGCCCCCATCCCCTAGACCGGGCCGGGGGGCTCTTCTGCCCTGCACCAGCCCCCTGTGTGGGGGGAACCCTCTCATCCCCTAGACCGGGCCGGGGGGCTCGTATGACCTGCACCAGCCCCCTGTCTGGGGCCCCCCCATTCCCTAGACCAGGCTGGGGGCCTTCTCTGTCCTGCACCAGCCCCTTATGTTGAGGGCCCCCTTCATCTCCTAGACCAGGCGGGGGCTCTTCTGCCCTGCACCAGCCCCCTGTGTGGGGGTGCCTCCCGAGGCTGAGCTTCAGGGCATGATGGGAAGCCTCCCAGCAGCAGGTGGGTGGGTGGGGGAGGCAGCCACCTGTACTGTTTGGGTTCCTGCCCTGGCGCTGGGCTTTCCGGACGTGCACCCTCGTCAGACCAGGAGGAGAGTCTTGCCGTAGAGCAGGCGGAGGAGGACAGGAAGGCAGGGGAGCCCTGCCTTCGCAAGAGCCCTTCTACTGTTGTTACTTTACGGCGGATGCGCAGGCTACGTGAGCCCACAGTGGAGTTGTTCACGTTGACATTTTGGCCAGAAACTTCCTTCCTGTTTCCTTAGGGCCGCCCCCTCCGCAGACTCCTCCGGAGTCTGGAGCTGAGCTCCTTCCTGTCCAGAGGCTTCTGGCCTGCAGCCTCCCGGGGAGCTGGGCACCCCTCTCCTGCCTCTCCCCCCTGCACGGGCGTGGGAGCCGTGGGCTGTGCTCGCTCCACGGCCCTGGGCGCGCTGCCCCTGGCCATTGGGTGCGGCTCAGCGCCCACGGAGGCTGGGGCACGACGCTCCACTTCGTAAAGGTTTTCATCAGCCCCGTTCTCTTTTCTCTTTGATCCAAAAAATCCCCGCACAAAACATGACCTCGGGAGGCGGTGGTGTTTAGTGAGCTAGAGACCCTTTTCTGTGGCGTGGCAGAGAGCACGCTGGTGTGTCCTGTGCCGGACGGTGCTCTGCGGCGCCCGCCCTGACCGTCCGTGTCTGTGTTCCAGGCCCAAGGCCCCGGCAATGGCAGCGGCCACCATAGTGCATGACACGTCGGAGGCGGTGGAGCTCTGCCCGCCGTACGGCCTGTACCTGAAGCCCATCACCAAGATGACCATCAGCGTGGCGCTCCCGCAGCTGAAGCAGCCCGGGAAGTCCATCTCCAACTGGGAGGTGATGGAGAGGCTGAAGGGCATGGTGCACAGCCACCAGTTCTCCACGCTGCGCATCTCCAAGAGCACCATGGACTTCATCCGCTTCGAGGGTGAGGTGGAGAACAAGAGCCTGGTCAAGTCCTTCCTGGCCTGCCTGGACGGCAAGACCATCAAGCTCAGCGGCTTCTCCGACATCCTCAAGGTGCGCGCCGCCGAGTTCAAGATCGATTTCCCCACCCGCCACGACTGGGACTCCTTCTTCCGCGACGCCAAGGACATGAACGAGACGCTGCCGGGGGAGCGGCCAGACACCATCCACCTGGAGGGCCTGCCCTGCAAGTGGTTCGCCCTCAAGGAGTCGGGCTCCGAGAAGCCCAGTGAGGAGGTTCTGGTCAAGGTGTTCGAGAAGTTCGGGGAGATCCGCAACGTGGACATCCCCATGCTGGACCCCTACCGGGAGGAGATGACTGGCCGCAACTTCCACACCTTCAGTTTCGGGGGACACTTGAACTTCGAGGCCTACGTGCAGTACCGCGAGTACGTGGGCTTCATACAGGCCATGAGCGCCCTGCGCGGGATGAAGCTCATGTACAAGGGTGAGGACGGCAAGGCCGTGGCCTGCAACATCAAGGTGAGCCCCCGCCCGGCCGCCTGCTCTGGCCCGTGTCAGAGTCGGGCGCAGGCCCCTCCAGGTGGTTTGGTGGCCCTGGGACAGCTGGCCGCCCTCGTTCGCGGAGCAGAGGCCCCATCGCGGCCGGCCTGGTGGCCTCGGTCCAGGGGGACGGCGGGGCCCTGGTAGCGGGAGGGGACACACCGTCTCGGAAAAGGTGACGTTCTCCTTTCCAAACAGACGGTGCAGGCCAGCCGCGTCTGTTGGTGCGCGCTCCCCGCTTGAACCGCCAGGGCAGCTCACGGTTGAGCCCGGAAGTGGCTGTGTGTGTCCAGATGTGCCGTGGGATCCGGGCCCCACGTCCTGGGCGGGCGCACTCGAGTGCGGGGTTCCCTGGAATGCACGCGTTCCGTGCAGTCGGGCAGAGCCTGCCGCGTCGCGGGGCCGCCTTGGCCTGAAGCGTGCTCGTGCGTAACTGCTCTGCGCTCTGTTTTCCTGGAAGGTTTCCTTCGACTCCACCAAACACCTGAGCGACGCCTCCATCAAGAAACGGCAGCTCGAGAGGCAGAAGCTGCAGGAGCTGGAACAGCAGAGAGAAGAACAGAAGCGCCGAGAGAAGGAGGCCGAGGAGAGGCAGCGAGCGGAGGAACGGTAGGTGTGCGGACGCGGGGCCTCCGCACGGCCCGCCGGACGCCTGGGCACGCACGTGTGTCTGTGTCCGTGTGCGTCTGGGTGCGTGCGTGTGTGTGCGCGCATCTGCAGGTGTCTGTGTGCGCGTGTCTGTGTGCATGTGTGCATCTGTGTGCGTGTGCGTCTGGGTGCGTCTATGCGTGTGTCTGGGTGCGCGCCTGCATCTGGGTGCGTGCGTGTGCCTGTGTCCGTGCGCGTCTGGGTGCGCGTGCACCTGGGTGCGTGCATGTGCCTGTGTCCGTGCGCGTCTGTGTGCGCGCGCGCGCCCCCGGAGGCCTGGACCGCGCCTCAGTGCCGTGGCCGTCGTGCGCTCGGCGCGGAGCTCCGTTAGGCCCCTGGACGGGCCCCTGACGAAATGGGCCGCGTTCCAGTAGAAACGGTTTCCGTTCACAGGCTGTCGTCGATTGCCTTTCGGGCCGCTCAGGGGGCACGCCGGGTCGCCGTTGTTGCCCCCGTCGCTCTCCTGCCGTCCCCCCGCCGCTGGGTGCACCTGCCGCTCCCGCGCAGAGGCGAAGGCGACCCCGGACTGAGAGTTCGCTCCGGAGTCCCGTTGTGGGGCGCGGGTCCAGAGCGCGCGCTATCCCTGAGCCAGCTCCGCGCTGCTCCCGAGGAGAGGCGGCGGCTGGCGCGTGCAGCCGGGCCGTGCGTGGGGCCGTGGCTGGGGTCGGGGAGCCCACGCGGCCGCGGGAGCCCCCGAGCGAGGCGGACGGCTGGGGCGGGAGCGTGCGGGCCGCGGGCGCCGCTGCGGAGCTGCCTCGGGAGCCGGTGCCGGGGCTGTAGGGCGAGCGACCCCTCCCTGCGCCCACACGCGCCGGGCCGCGGCGGGAAGGGCCGAGGCGCTGGGCTCCGGCGGCGGGGCCGCGTGCGCAGCAGCGCAGCCCTTGTCCTGAGCGCCGACCGTGAGCACGTGCCCCGGGGCCCGCAGCCTCTGCGGAGGCGCCGGGGGTCTCACCAGGGGCGCCGAGTGCGGGACGTTTAGGGTCGGAGCAGGCGGGCGCTTGGCCTTGCGGACAGGCCGCTCGTGCGTCTGGGCAGGAAGCGTGATGAGGACACGCGGTTCCTGGGCAGGAAGCGTGATGAGGACACGCGGTTCCCGGGGCGCAGGCGGCGCCTCTGCTGTGCCCGCGGGGTGCTGGCTAGGGGCCAGGCCTGGGCGGGGAGGCGCCCGCTGTCCCCGCGGAGCCCGCTGCCGCCCGCCGCGGCCCTCTCTCGGCCTGAGGCGCGGCCGGCCCCGGGGAGCGTGGGCGCCCGTCCTCGGTCCCTGATGCGTGTTCACTTGGCTGGTGCCGTGTCCCGGAGGGGCGGAGCGCGGCTGCTGGCTGTCCTGCTCTGGCTCGGGACACGCCCCGGGCCGGCAGGTCCGCTGCTGCTCGGAGCTGCGCCTGCCTCCGGGGCCCCCAAGCTGCTGGGACCCGCGGCTCCTGTAGCTGCTGGGGCCTGGACTCCGGCTGCGGCGGGGCCTTCCCGCGCGCGGCGCCCTGTGCGCACCGAGGCCCGGCAGCGTTTCCCGCTGGCCAGTGCGAGCCCCCGGCCCCGTGCCTCCCTGGGCCTCCCTGGGGCCGCCAGGGGCTTGTGTCCTTGTCCGTCCCCCCGGTGCGAGGTCTCTGCGGCTCTGGCGTCAGCCCGGCCGGGTCGCTCTCCCGCAGCCTGTGGACTTCCTGGCTGGGCACAGGGGTCTCACCTCGTGCGTCCTGTCCCCCCGGGCAGCTTTCAGTGTCTGAGCACGTCCGCCGTCTATGCGACTCATTTTGAAGACACGGTGGAGGTGAGGGCGTCTGTGGAGACACACCCCGTGGTTCTTGCAGATTTTCTCTGGGGGGGTCTCTGTCTCTGCTGCTTGCATTTCGATCCTCATTTTGGGGACCCCCCCCCCCCCCCCCCGCCAAAAACAATGGACTAATCTGTTGTGCTTGGTATGGGTTTATTTTAAAGAAAACCCACCGTCTGCAGGTGGTTTTTGTCTGGCCCCGTGACAGGGCTTCCGTATGCGGGTACACGCTCTCAGGGACCCCCAGTCCGCGGAAGCACAGCCCGCTGCACGCCGTCCTTGGTTTTCTGCCACTGTGGGTTTGCGTTTTCTAGAATCTCCCGCAAAGGGGATCACGAGGTACACAGTTTTCTGCGTTTAGTCTTTCTCTTAGCAAACTGCTCCCAGAACCTTCCATGTGGCCGTGCACGTGTGTATTGCATTCCTTGCAGCGGCACCCCATGGCCTGTCTGCAGAGCCCCAGCGATGGGCGCTCTGTGCCCACAGGGAGACGCGTCCGCATGGCCAGCGATGGGCGCTCTGTGCCCACGGGGAGACGCGTCAGCATGGCCAGCGATGGGCGCTCTGTGCCCACGGGGAGACGCGTCAGCATGGCCAGCGATGGGCGCTCTGTGCCCACGGGGAGACGCGTCAGCATGGCCAGCGATGGGCGCTCTGTGCCCACGGGGAGACGCGTCAGCATGGCCAGCGATGGGCGCTCTGTGCCCACGGGGAGACGTGTCCGCATGGCCAGCGATGGGCGCTCTGTGCCCACGGGGAGACGCGTCAGCGTGGCCTGTACGCTGAGTGGTTCTCAGCTGGCGGCCGTGTGCAGTGAGTTCACTGCCCGTGCCCCGCGGTGTCTGATGGGCTGGCGAGCCGGCGGGCTGTGGAGCGTGTCCTGATGCTCCCGTCCGCCCCCTGCACTTTCTCCCGGATACGGGCTCTGCTCCGTCCACTCGTGTGCGTCCTCCCTCGTGAGGCAGGAGCGCTGTGTGTCAGGGTCCCGGCTGGCGCTGTGGCAGGAGGTCCCCCGGGCCGCTGTTGGCCTCTCTACCTCTTGCTGTGTCTCGTTCAAACCCGAACTTTCTGTGTCAGCGAAAGCCACCCGTTCTTTTCTTCGTGTCTGCGAGTTCGTTAGCAAGACCCTCCCTCAAAAGGTTCTGAGAACCCTGTCAGTGTGCATCTCCCCGTGTCCAGTTGCTTGGGTTCAGCCGAAACCTGTTTTGGGGGATAAAGCATTAAAATGACCGCTCTCCTGAGCATGCTCCAATACCCGCCTCCTGCCCCCGGCTTAGCACTCCCACTTGGCCGCGGCCTGAGCGCTCATCCGCGGCGCGCCGCCCGTGCTTAACGGAGCCCTTCGTGTATTTTGCTCAGGAAGCAGAAGGAGCTAGAAGAGCTGGAGAGAGAGAGGAAGCGAGAGGAGAAGCTGCGCAAGAGGGAGCAGAAGCAGAGGGACCGCGAGTTCCGCCGGAACCAGAAGAAGCTGGAGAAGCTGCAGGCGGAGGAGCAGAAGAAGCTGCAGGAGAAGATCCGGCTGGAGGAGCGCAAGCTGCTCCTGGCTCAGCGCAACCTGCAGTCCATCCGGCTCGTCGCCGAGCTGCTGAGCAGAGCCAAGGTACGGCGGGCGGGCGCGCGTGCTCTCGTCCGGCAGCCCGGGCTGCGCCGTCTCCCGCTGCGGCCGCTGTCTGCGCGTCTCTGACACGTGCGGCCAGCGTCCCCGCCCCCGTCCCACAGCTGGTCGCAGCCACGGGCGAGAACGAGCGTTAGGACCGACGGGCGCGCTGTCAGCTGGTAGTGTGTGTGGCCTTCCTGCCTCGCTTCAGGTTTTAGGATGTGCTGTTGTCTCGCGGAGCTGGGAGAACTCGGACTTAGCGTAGTGTGTGTTCACACCTGCCAGGCACGGTCCCGAGAGCCTTCAGGGAGCTGGGGTGCAGGGTCCCCATTTGCCCTGGAGCGAGGGAGTGGCCGAGCTCACTGAGGGTCCCCTGGCCCCCGTGGCTCTCTTCCCGCCGCAGATGGCTCTGCCCAGGGCCGTCGGCACGGTGGGCTTTGTGCCGACCCCGCCAGCCAGCAGCCAGGGGCGGCGGGAGGGCAAGGGCTGAGCCTGCTGATAGACAGGGGCCCTGCGGCGTCCCTGGGACCTCAGGGTGCACTGTGCAGCCTGGGTGGGCCACGTTCCTCCTCCGCAGCCATGGACCTGACAGGTCTCAGCCGGTGCTGTACGGATGAGCGCCTCAGTGCTGAGAGCCTCCTCGTTCCTCCCACCTGCTCCTTCCGGAGGCCCGACGGTAACTCCTGCGAGCCGGGGGCCGGGGACACACGGGGACCTCGCCCGGCACTCCTTGTGCTTGGGCAGGCCGCGTGCCCCCGCGGAGTCAGGCGCGGGGCGACCCCATAACCTGTTGTCTAATTACAGTTGTGATAAGTCCCCGGGAAGGAGACTGGCAGGCGCGCTGAGACGTGGCAGCTCAGCTCTTGTTTCATGGTGAATATTGAAGACGCTAACCCAGCCTAGGCCCCGCACGTCCCGCGGCGGCCACGGCAGCGTATGTCCGCCTCGTAATCTCAGCTCCCTGTTGCTGGTGACCGCTTGCGACCTCACGGCAGGCCCCGTGTGTGCCTCGGAGGGGCCAGGCCCCACCCGAAATGCCCGCCCCGGGGCTGTGCCACGTAGCTCGGCCACGGGGTTTCCTGCTCGCTCGGACGCATGACGGCCCGGGCGTGGTAGGGACGGGCGGGCCGCACTCCGGCCAGAGCGTCCACTCGGTACCCCCCACGCCTCGGGGCACCTGCAGACCCAGCGCCTACCCGGAGCGTACAGGGGGCACGGAGGTACATGGCTGCGCCTTCCCCTTTGTGCTGCAGGCAGTGAAACTGCAGGAGCAGGAGCGGAAGGAGGAGACGCTGCGGGTGCAGCAGCTGGAGGAGAGGCGGCGGCTGCAGGAGGCCGAGCTGCGGCGCGTGGAGGAGGAGAAGGAGCGGGCCCTGGGGCTGCAGCGCAAGGAGAGGGAGCTGCGGGAGCGCCTGCTGAGCATCCTGCTGAGCAAGAGGGCCGACGACCCGCACGCGCAGGATGAGCTCGGCGTCTCCCACGCGGACCTGCTGCAGCCGGTGCTGGATATCCTGCAGACCGTGTCGGCCAGCTGCGTGGGCGCCGCCTCCCTGCATCCCCTTGTGGGCCAGCCCCCCCCCAGCACCCCGAAGGAGACCCCGCCCCGGCCGGAGACCGACAGCACGCCGAAAAGTGTGAACGGGAGCGTGGCCGAGGGGGCCCAGTGCAAGGAAAGCCTGAGTTCTCGCCTCGCCACCGCAGGTGACAGCTCCCCTGACAAGAGGTGCCCCAGTGTCCTCTCCTGCATTCCTGACAACAACCAGCAGCCCAAGGGCTTGCCCGCCGCCGCCGCCGCCGCCTGTGAGCAGAGCGCGCCCAAAAAGGACATCCGTTCTGAGCAAGACAAGTGCAACCGCGAGCCCAGCGGGGGCCGAGGCCGGGCCAGCGGGGGCCGGGGGGAGGACGACAGACACAAGCGAGAGAGGAGCCGGCCGCGGCGGGCTGGCAGTCGGGAGGACGGGAGGCAGGGACGGAAGGAGCGGCGGCAGCACAAGAAGCACTCACGCCAGGACGACAGCCCTCAGCGGCGGAGCGTGAGCCCCGACCACAGCCGGTCCCGGAGATCCCACAGCAGAGAGCGGTCCAGCCGGAGGGAGAGGAGCCGAGACCGCAGGGGCGGCTCGGGCAGGAAGCGTAGCCACCATGGCCACGGTGACCGAGACAGGTCACGCTCAGGGTCCCCCAGCCGGCACCGCAGCGCCTGGAACAGGTAATGCAGGGCGTCCCCCCACGCGGCCGCCCAGCGAAGACCAGGACCCGTGGGCTCCTGGCTCCTCTTCTGCCCAGCCTCCGCAGAGCACACCGCCAAGGAGCCACCCACGCAGGAGGGCCACGCGTGACGATTCTCCCTTCGTTAACATCTGGCGGCCTTTCTGTTCCGAACGTGTAGTCCTCAATCGCTAGCTTTAGTTTTCCCTTAAAACTGTTGATCCGATAGCTTTAATGTCACCAATTCTCTTTGAATCAGGAAAAACGCACTGGCCGGCAATGGTGAGAAGTGCGTAGCCACCACGTACATGCAGGCGGAGCAGCATTTCTGTCCCTTTTAGGGACACCCCCACGTATGCTGACTTCACGGGAGGCACATTGCACGTCGGGGACGGATTGTCAAAATGGACAGCCATGGTCCCACAGGGCCCTGAAAACTTGAAAAAGCCTTGCCCTGGTGGTGTTCTTTTTCCTTTTTCTTTTGTAATTTTAACTGATGATTGGGAAGCGCACTTGGCAGGATGCCAGGAGAACCCAGTGGTCGTGGCACGTTACGTCACGCGTGGAGACAGTGCAAGTCCTTAAGATCGAAACGCAAACATGCTGTCTTCTTAAGGTGTCCGCGCGTGGGGGGTGCTCCAGCGTGGTCTCATGCTCCTCACTTCAGAAACATTCACATTACGAACTGGTGATTATGCATTAAAAAAAAAAGATTGGTTAAAAGCTTTGGTTTCTAGTCAAGGTTAGCGTGTGTGGTTTTTTTAAGAAGCTGTTTTGCTAAATTATTTTTACTTGGAACGTTTCAAACAGATTTAAGGCTAAAAACTTGTTAAATTTTATAATCATTTGCTTCTCCAAGTGAAGCTCAAGAAATACTTAAAAATAGCTGTAATGTTTGCGTTAGGAAAGATGGTGTTTATTCCAGTTTGCATTTTTTGTGAAATAAAATCTTTTTCCAATGAACTAATATTTTCCATACTTTTTTTTGTTTGTTTAAGCTTTTTGGGCTGTGTTACTGAACTGAGCCTAGTTTAGCAGGTTTGAAACTGATAGAAATCACTCGCTTTATTTAGAAGCGCTGATAGGCAACGATGGATTTCACAGCGTGGTTGTTATTGTAAAATAACCCCGTGAAGGAGAATCCTGGGTTCTAAAAGCATTCGATTTGTTTACTGAGCACAAGTTTAGCAAATTCACTAAAGCAGTCTTCTTAAAGCTGAAGAGCCAGTTTTAAAAATGAATTAAGGTAGAAGTGGTTCTTTTCTCACGTAGGGTTGTAGCAGGTAGGAGTCAGCACTCCTGCTGGGACTCCCGACTCCCAACAGTCCCTCCGTCTGTCTGCGTTTAATTAGCATGCAGAGCTTGTCAGCATATGGATGGCTGGCCCTGTGCCTCCTCCGTCCCAGCTCACTTCACTGTCACAAACCAAGATGGACACAGCAGACTCGCATCTTTCTCTGGCGTGGATTTTGTCTTTTCTGTCACCTGCTGAGGCGAGGGTGCAAGATGTGCTCAGACACCCAGGCATTGGAAACGCTTCTCAGAAATCCTGTCAGGGCCCCTGTAGCCCAGCGCTGAACGTTAGCCCCATCACTGGCTCAGAACGTCCTGGGACCAGGTGTTGGGAAGTCTGTGAGGTCAGGGGGAGGTCTCTGGGGCATGGGGAGATCTCTGCCTGAGCTCAGGGAGGTGGGTTTCTGTGACTAATGTTTTCCAGGCAGAGGTCTGTATAATGGGAACAAACATGGTGTGTTCAAGGGTCAGGGAGTCAGTGTGGCTTGGGAGGTGTCAGCATGGAAGAGCTGACAGGAGACATAAGCACAGACCAGGTCACTTCCAACCTGGAAAGGACAGGTAGGAGGGCTTTAAACTGGTCGTGAGGTGATAGGAGAGAGCAAGGATGAGGGAGGAGGGGGCTTGTGGCAACAGGTGTCAGCCTGGAACAAGCTGGTGCATTGGGCAAGAGGTTAGGGAGAAAGGGGAGGGGAGGGGTAACTAGGGCCTTCAGGAGGCACGGGATATATATGTGGCTGGGGCGGGGGGGGGCGGTGGCAGGAGGGGAGGGCCCTAGGAAAGCTGGAGAATGCTGGCCCTGGACCTCCAGGATGGGGTGTCACCGGGGGAAGACACTCAGGAATCTGAATTTTGAATACCCACCTCCACTGGTCTTCATGTACATTCAACCCCTGAGCTACAAGGAAGGTGGAGTGGTCACAGTGCTGTCCAGGCGGTTCCACCCTCACTGCCCTGGGCCTGCTGGGTCTGTCAGTTATTGAACGTAGGGTGGTGCTGACATCTCCAGCCATGATAGTGGTTGCAGCGCTTTCTCCTTGCTGTCCTGTCAGGTTTTGCCTTTTGTATTTTGACTCTTTGTTACTGGGCGCATACAAGTTAAGGATGATCCTGTTTTGGGAGAACTGTTTCCTTGGTCATTTGTGACACCCCTTTTTACTCTTCGTAATTTTCCTTGTTCTGAAGTCTCTTTGGTGGCAAACGGGGAACAAAGGACTGTGTTGGGAAGAGGGGTCCATTATGGTTTATGGTGGAGTCCTAGCCATATACACATACACAACGTCACAGGGTGTTAGGAGGAAAAGGGTCGTGGCTTGAGGCATGAGTGTGCCCCATGGGCCGGGTTCTGCACTTGACAGCAATGAAGGGCAGAGGTAGTTTGTCGTGACGTAGCAGATAACCTCTGCAGGCCCCAGAGCAACACCATCTCGAATGTGGATCTGCAGTGAGAATGGGGTCACCAGTGATGAGTGGGGTTGACGTGAAGGACAGCGTCTGGGCTCACCTTAGAGTTGGCACCCCTGTCCTCTTGAAGAGTTGGGGTGGGATTTCTACCAGTATTTCCACTTACGTCCTAAGAAATCTGCTTTCTGTAGGTGTCTTTAGCCGCCGATAATGGCTTGTAAGCGGGAGTGGAGATCAATCGAAACACATGTGTCACCGGTTAGATTTTATCCTTGTAAACGTACGTTTGCACGTTCTTCTCGTTGTGAGGCTATTATGTTTCCCACCAGGGTGGGCTAGGAATAGAGAACACATCCTGAAAGAATGGGATATTTGAACCTCAGAAGCGTTGTCCTACACGTAACCTGTTAGGCAAGGAGGGAGGTCGGTGTCTCCGTGTGTCTCTGGGTCTCTCTGGGTCTCTGTCATTGACAGCGTTCTGCCCTGAGCCTCTTTTTGGGTGACCGCCGTCATTATGTCATTGTGGGGACCGCCCCCTGATCTGTTGTGCTTCTACCTGGCTGGGCTTTGACAAAAGGACAGTCTGCTTACTCTGAAACCAGGGGTGCTTAGTCTGAAACCAGGGGCGACGGAGTAGATCCTGGTTCGCTCCCTCTTCGGGTGAGTGAGCTTCTGTGGGCGTGCTGGGCCGTCGATGCCCCCGTGTCTGCAGTTGCGACCCCGGCCTGCCTCCCCCCCCAACCCATTTGCCAAGAAACTCCCCCGTACCGAGTGCGCACTGCGTCACCCTGATCTGAAGCTGTTGGTACGGACTGATGCTTGATTGATGCCAGGGGTCACTGGTGGGGCCGCCGTTTTCCTTGGCCACGCCCTGAGGGAGGAACAGGGCAGGGATGTTCTCTAGACCTGAGGGCATCAGGGGTCACCGGGGTGGGGGGATCAGGGACCCATTCTGAAGAGCACAACCAGTTTCTTTAAAATGTTTACTCTCCGCTCGTGTTTTTGGGAAAACAGGTAAAATGCATGTTTGGGAAAAGGTTTGCTGCTATAAGCTGTGTGCAGGGGTGTCTGGAAGGGTCCTGCCTCAGGACGGGGCCTGGTTTCAGGTCTGCAGGTGCCCTGGGACCACCTGGGGGTGAGCTTACGGTGCAGGCTTCCCCTGGGCAGGTCTGGGGTCCAGGCAGCAGCCCTCTCCCCCCCAGCCCCCTGCAGGAGGCTCCCTGCTTCCGCCCCGGGGGTACGCTGCATTCCTCAGCTGTGTACCGTCACTGCCCGCCCCCGCACCCCTCGCTCACCTCTCCCTGCTTCCTTTGGGGCTGGGGAAGTACAGGCGAACCCAGGCTGGGGGGCTGCCCCACTGCCCAGGTGCACACGGGGAAGCCTGAGGTCCCACTTCCTCCTCCAGGCGGCCCCTCTGCACCCGAGGAGACCACAGCCTCAGGCCCCTGCGGTCAGCGTGCTGTGCACACGGGCCGCCATCTGCATCCTGCACAGCGTGGACGCCTCCCCACAGCCCCCTTCCTGCCCAGCTCCTGTCCACACCCCTGCAGGGGGCCGACCCTGCTGCCGTCCCTGTCTGGCATGGCCCCCGGGCTCACATCGCCCCCCACCGCTCCCGCACAATGGCCAGTGCCTGGCTGCGTGTCTGTGTCCCCCTGAAGCTCATAGCTGAATCCTGATCCCCAAGGCGGTGGGATTAGCAGGTGGGGCCTTGGGGAGGGGATCTGCTCATGACCGTGCGGCCCCCACGAGCAGGATTAGCGTCCTTACGAGACCCCAGAGAACCCCCTGGCCTCTCCACTGTGAGGACACGGAATAGACAGCCATCCGTGATCCAGGAAGTGGGTCCTCACCGGACCCTGAGTTCGCCAGCATCTGGGCCTCGGACGGTCACGCCCCGGAACCGTGAGAAATGCACGGGTTGTTCGTAAGCCCCCAGCCTCTGGCATTTCTATTCCAGCTGCCGCCGCCGAGACACCAGGTGACCGCCAAGTTGCTCGGGCGGGCGCCCATCTGGGGCTGAAGGCTGCGTGCTGCCCCTGCACCTGGCCTCACTCCTGTCCGTCCCTCGGCCCCTCGCTCCCTGACACTGGAGTGTTCTGGGCTCCACCTTTCCCCGCAGGAGCACCCCTGGCGATACCCCGGGCCAGGCTCTGTGGGTGCCACGTGGACGCCGACCCTTCCAAACCCAGGTGTGGACCCGGACCTGGGCGTGCTTGGTCCATGTGCCCACTGGCACGGGCCCAGCACCTGTGCCATCACATCCTGTCGGGGACGCTGCAGGGGTGAAGGGGGAGCTGTGCGGACCATCCCGGGACGTGCCAAGGGGGTCCCTGTTGGCAACACTCCACTGGGCTCTGTCTCTGGCGCGTCTGCACGGTACCCTGCAGGGCTGGGACCCCTCCAGCCACCCTCCTCTTCCTCCTCCTGCTCACTCCCTCTGCCCTCCGGCTGCGCCTTTGCTCTTCTCTGAACAGGTCCTGCTGCCCCGGGGCCTTTGCTCTTCTCTGAACAGGTCCTGCTGCCCCGGGGCCTTTGCTCTTCTCTGAACAGGTCCTGCTGCCCCGGGGCCTTTGCTCTTCTCTGAACAGGTCACACACGCTGCTGCTCCAGGGCCTCTGCTCTTCTCTGAACAAGTCACACGTGCTGCTGCCCCAGGGCCTTTGCACCTGCCCCTGCTCCTTTGCTCTTCTCTGAACAGGTCACACATGCCGCTGCCCCGGGGCCTTTGTTCTTTTCTGAACAGGTCACACATGCCGCTGCCCTGGGGCCTTTGCTCTTCTCTGAACAGGTCACACATGCCGCTGCCCTGGGACCTTTGCTCTTCTCTGAACAGGTCACACACGCCACTGCCCCAGGGCCTTGGCACCTGCCCCTGCTCCTTTGCTCTTCTCTGAACAGGTCACACACGCCACTGCCCCAGGGCCTTTGCACCTGCCCCTGCTCCTTTGCTCTTTTCTGAACAAGTCACATGCGTCACTGCCCCAGGGCCTTTGCACCTGCCCCGGCTCCTTTGCTCCTCTCTGAACAGGCCACACGCGTCGCTGCCCCAGGGCCTTTGCACCTGCCCCTGCTCCTTTGCTCTTCTCTAAACAAGTCACACACGTCGCTGCCCCGGGGCCTTTGCTCTTCTCTGAACGGGTCACACACACCGCTGCCCCAGGGCCTTTGCACCTGCCCCTGCTCCTTTGCTCCTCTCTGAACAGGTCACACACGCCACTGCCCCAGGGCCTTTGCACCTGCCCCTGCTCCTTTGCTCTTCTCTGAACAGGTCACATGTGCTGCGGCCCCAGGGCCTTTGCGCCTGCTGTCCCTCTTCCTGGTCTGCTCTTCCCTTGGTCAGCTGCTCCCCTTGGCACTCACATGTTCAGGGCCTCCCCGACCACTCTGTTAGAAAATCGCACCCCCTCCCCAAGCCCAGCTCCCCTCCTCCCCTTCTCTTCACACCACACGTTATGACCCTCTGACATGGGCATTTTAACCTCTTTCTTTGCCCACTGACGATTTGTCTTGTTTAAGACATAAATCCCAAGAGACGGGTTCTTTCTCCTCCCCACCAGGATCTGGATTGCCGGGGATGGACAGGCTCATGGTGGCGGCTCAGTGCGTGTCTCCCGATCAGGAAAGAGGAGAAAGCACAAATTCTGCAGCCAGTCGTCACCCACAGTCCTGCTTTCTGCAGACATGGCTATCCTCAGTTTCTATGATTGACTGTGCTTAACCGGTGTCAGGACTCTGTGTGCGGCCTCCGTCTTTGGGAAGGTGAACGTTTCCCCAGCTCAGATGCACACGGCCCTCCAGCCGAGTGGAGCTGCTTCTGCCTCCTCTCTGCCCGCAGCATGTTCTGCTCACTCATCCCATCTGCAGAGACCCTTCTCCCCAAGAAGACCCCTTCCCGAGGGTCCAGGAATGTTATGGGGACGTCATTTAACCCAGGACTACATCCCGATTTCCCTGACGGTCAACTATAAAATCAAGCAGTAAATGTGCATTTTAGAATTGATGCAATCAGCCACGTAATGTCTAGGTCACCTTTGTGCCAACCCACTGGGCATGTGCTTTCCCGCTTTGTGTGCACAGTAGAGTCACCAGGAGAGTGCACGAGATCCCGAAGCCTGACGGCCTGATTTAGGGTGTCCGGGCTGACACAGGTGCAGGTCTGTGAACACCTGCTCCCCTGATGGCAACCACGTGCTACTAAGGTCCACGGTTTTGCGAGCTAAGGGTCACCTTCCCCCATCTGTTTCCCCACATCGCATTGTGGGACCCAGGCCTCAAGAAATGAGCCCAACTTGAGGGTAGCTCTCGTGAACTGTCAACTTGCCAATATGTGAACCTTCTCAAACTCACCCATGTGCGTCTCAGGCGTTTTCTCTAGAAGCGCGAGGGATTGGTGGGTGGAGCCTGGCGGACTCAGCCGTCCCTCCCGCGGGAGCTGTGCCACGAACTGTTCTCTCTGCAAACAGGTGGGTCTGCATCACTTCAATATCCTTCGTGGCTGTCAGGCCGGCCTGGCGGTGTTCATCGTCTCCACACATTTGTGCTTCTGTCTGTGTGATTGATTTTCACCACGTGAGCGGCTGTCTGTGAGGGCAGCAGGGGCTGCTCCCCCAGCTCCGCATGCTCAGAAGTGGGGGAGGCACTGGGGTCTCCTGGTCTACCCTGCACGGGTGTGTCCTCGTCCCCTGTGGACATGGGGACCCCAGGATACAGGCAGGTGGACCACGCATCAGGCGGTGCGTTCTGATCAAGCCCGTCGGTGTGCTCATTGGAAGCCCGTTCTATTTTCTCGTTCGGAGGTTTCCATGGATGCTTTTCTCCTTAGCAGTAGCCTCCATGGGGGAGGCCATGCATGTGTGAAGGCAAGGGGTGTATGATAAATCGCTGAGTTTTCCCTCCACATTTCCTGGGAACCTCAAACTGTTGTTAAGAGAAAGTCTTGGGGTGCCTGGGTGGCTCAGTCAGTTGAGCATCCGACTCTTGGTTTCGGCTCAGGTCGTGATCTCAGGGTCACGGGATTGTGACATTGATCCCCATGTTGGGCCCCACAGGCAGCGGGGAGTCTGCTCGAAGATTCTCTCCTTCTGCCGCTCCCCCCAATATGCACACTCGTGCTCTCTCTCAAAATAAATAAATCCTTAAAAAAATAAAAATAAAGTCTTTCAAAAAATACCTTTATTGAGATACACTGCGCATACCATAACGTCCACCCATGAGAAGGGTACCGTGCAGCGTCTTCGGGTATAGTCACATGCATAACCATCACCACGCACAAACCTGAGAACGTTTTTGCCTCCCCCCAAAAGAAACCCATTAGCTGGATTCGTTTTTGAACAACTGTCCGCGCAAATCCTTTTCTGTTTTCCGCCTGCCTGGTGGGAATTGCTTCTGTCAAGATGGCATCTTACTTCTTCTGGCAAGAAACGAGGACTGTTCAGGGGTTGGTGGGCCAACATGGATGCCATGCCAGTGGTTGGCGATGTACAAAGGGGTAGCCGCTGTCCATTTCCAGCCGCTCTAGCATTGGAGTCCTTTGTTTGCTCGAGTTCAGGACTCCGCTTCTGAAAGGGGAGGATGTCAGCACTGACCTTGAATTTTAGGCATTAGTCTTCAGCCCTTCTCAGCCCTCAATCTCATTAGTAAAGTAATCGCCTTAACAGAAGATCCCGGGGAGATCCTACCCACTGGGATGGGGTGTCCTGTCTGAGAAGGGCTACTTGCACTTTAATCAAACAAATGCGAGCCTTGGCAGGTCATTTTGTTCCTCCTGTGAGCCCCCTCCCGCACCCAAGGGTCGTTCGCCATCTTACCTCCAGCTTCAGTGCAAGCACATCTCAGTCTCTGTCGTATTGCACGTCGCCCACCCAACCACAGGACAAGCCCAGCTTCTTGCCACGATGTCATTGAGCGCACCCTTGGAGCCTTCCCTGCACCCCCAGACAGGTGATGCTGCCCCCAAAATGGGGCACAGGCTAGGCATGGTGAGCTGATGCTGAGCTCAGGCTTGCAGGGGTGTGGGGAGGAGGAAGGCTGAGGCCGCAGGACGGCCTCTAGCTGCCATCTGGGCTTTGCTTGTAAAGTCAAGCATCAGAAAGGTCACGAGAGACACGTGAGGCACATTCCAGGCAGTGCCAGTCCACGGCTCAGGCAAGGAAGAGGCAGGACAAACAAAAACTGAAAATGAGTTGGTGAGAGTAGATTCAGGTATGTGATCTTTTAATATAAATATCAAATGGTTTCGCATGGCTTATCAAGTAAATTGTGCAATTTCCGCTTTTTGAAAGACTGCCTTTATGTCTCCAAAACAAAGCCGGTTGGACTGGAACTTCAAATCTATTAAACCATAGGACAGGTACCCGGCCAAGCGGTAGCAGAACGTGGGCATGTAATAAAAGTCAAAATAAATGAATAAGATACATAAGTAAATAAGTAAGTACATAAATACGTGAATAATCACAAGAGACATAGGTAGATCAAAGATGGCTGCAAGCCTACCCAATGTCGGTTTTCCTCCTCTCCCTTACTCTTCGAATTAGAAAGGAAGAAGCCGAATTTTAATTATATGCGGGCATTTTAATTACCCACACGGAAATCACAAGACACCTGGAAATGTCAGCTTACTCATCGAGATTGCAGGACATAGAACGGTGTACAAGAGCCCGCGGCGTCTCTACACGTCAGCGGTGAGTCCTTAGAAGGTGTCCCAGTATAGACACCAGCATCCAGAAGAGCGGAGCAATGGCTCACATCCATGCATGGAATCTCGTAGGGCTGGGCTGTCCATTCAGGGTCATCCATCGAAATACCAGGGAGAGTTTTCAGTGAACTAAAGTTGTCCCCCCCACCCCTCACCCAGCGCCCCTCAGTGCTGCCACCATGCTTGCTACCCGCCAGGACATCCCCAGGATGCACGTCTCCATCTGTCTGTGTGAAGCCTCCTGGATTTACATCTCTGGCCTGGAAATCTTGGCTCTGGGATGATAATGTTCCCTGCACAAAATCGCTTGCTTTAATAGACAACAGCTGCATGTGACTCCCAAGGGGCAGTGCCTGGGTGGCACAGGGGCTCCTGTTGGGTGAGATCCGCGAGGAGGGGAGGTCTAGCTCGATGGTCCTGGAGGGAGGGGAGTGAGGACAGGCTGTTGCTCTTCTCTTCTCTCTCTGAGAGCCCATTGCCCGTGTGTGGCCTCCGCCGTCTGTCACCTTAGCTATTGCTGATGTCCCAAGCACAGACAGCATGCAGAGGAGAAAAGGAATCATGTGGCCTTGTTTTAGAGGCCACTTTTGAGTGACACCCCTCACTAAAGTCCCTACCGCACATTTTTAGCTGTGGCAAGACATGCGATTGAAAGTAGTTTCAGAGTCCAAATCCATGGAATGGTTTCAGGGGCATTTGCTGGCTGTGGAAACAAAGAAGGACATGCCTTCAGACAGTGTTTTAAAGATCCTGAGCCCTGGATGACAGCTGAGCTCACCCCCTGTCTACTGTGGGTTAAATGGTGGCCCCCCAAAAGATATGTCCATGTCCTAACCCCTGCAACCTCAGGCTGGGAACTCATTCAGAAATAGGGTCTTTGCAAGTGTGAGTAAGTGAAGGATCTGAGATGAGCTCATCCTGGACAAGGGTGGCCCTAAATCCAATGACAGCTGTCCTTACAAGACACAGAAGAGGAGACACAGAGGAGAAGCCACATGAAGACCGAGGCAGAGATGGGAGGGATGTGGCCACCAGCCCAGGGATGCCTGGAGCCTCAGGAGCTGGAAAAGGCAGGAAGGACCCTCCCCAGGAACCTCAGGAGAGAGCATAGCTCTGTGCCACCTGGATCTCAGCAGCCCTGCCCCGCCTGGATCTCAGACTTCTAGAAGGTCTCCAGAGCTGGGACAGGATAATTCCCTTCGTTTTAGGCATACGGGTTTTGTTATGGCAGCCCTAAAAGATTAATTATGCCCCCTTTGTCTCCCCATGTAAAGGGGACTAGAGACTCTTCAATGCATGAAATGAGTAATCGATGCTAGTGATTAGCAAGCATACTGGTTTTGGATGCGTTCCATAGCTGATGGTGTAAGGGAGGGAGGTGACAGATGCAGGCTATTTTAGGGCTGTGCGCACAGCAGGGACAGAAGGAGTGAGCAGAAAGCCAGTGAGTACCTTTAAGCTTTGTCATCCCCTTAATAGGGCTAATAGGATTTTCTACAGTGATCGGCCTTTGGCTCACCCTGGGCCTCCAGCAAAGAGCTCTGGCAGCACCGAGTGGCTGGCCGCCGCACCACTTGCTAACAGACACACACACCCTGCAGCTGGGACAACCAGGGGCTCTCAAGGCCAGCCTGGCGTGGGACAAAGATGACTTCCCCCGAGGAACAGGCGTACCGTCTGCTGACTGAATACTCAAATGGGTTCATGGTCTCCCAGGTAGGAGCGTGGGGAGAACATTCCACCGAGCACTCTTGGATGCCGTTGGTGGGAGCTGGGCGAGGGCAATGGGGAGTGACAGCTTAATGGGTACAGAGTGTCCTTTAGGGGTGGGATGTCCTGGAACTATGGGCAGGTGTCCGGGCAGAGGCTTGGCCCCTGGGGTGCGGGGCAACATTTATCAAAAGAGAGGGATCGAAATACTGAAAACATTCTGTGATAGGGCAATATAGGAGCTCGTCCATTAACACACTAAAAAGCAAGGTGATGCATTTAAACTAGAGGTGAGTCTGGGGGTCCATCCACAACGTAGCACGCATCAGTATCTCATCCCTTCTTCTGACTGAGTACATATTATCCTGGGTGGAAATGGGAGACACAGAGGCCATGTGGTGTGTGATTCCATTTATATGAAACATCCAGAATATGCAAATCCATAGAAACAGAAAGCAGAGTGTTGGTCGCCGGGCACTGGAGAGGGACTGCCAATGGGGACGGGCTCTCCTTTTGGGGGGATGAGAATGTTCTGGAATCAGACAGAGCTGGTGGTTGCACAACGCAGTGAATGTGCCAAACGCCCCTGAGTTATTTCGTTTACAGTGGTTAATGCCGAATCTCCTGCTATGCGAATTTTACTTCCGTAAAACAGTAGAGGCAAGTTATAATTAGATTTTATATATATATATATTTTGTATATTCCTTCATTTATTTCTTTTGTTAAATTTTTTTCAAAATTTTTTATTTAAATTCAACTTAGTTAACATAGAGTGTATTATTAGTTTCAGGGGTAGAATTTAATGATTCATCACTTGAATTTCACACTCAGTGCTCATCACATCACGTGACCTCCTTCATGCCCATCACCCAGTTACCCCATTCCCCACCCACCTCCCCTCCAGCAACCCTCAGTTGTTTCCTAGAGTTAACAGTCGCTTATGGTTTGTCTCCCTCTCTGACTTCACCTTATTTTATTTTTCCTTCCCTTCCCTTATGTTCATCTGTTTTGTTTCTTAAATTCCACACAGGAGTGAAATCATACAGTATTTGTCTTTTTCTGACTGACTTACTTCACTTAGCATAATACCCTCTAGTTCCATCCACGTCGTTGCAAATGGTGGGTATTCATCCTTTCTGATGGCTGAGTAGTATTCCATTGTATATATGGACCACATCTTCTTTATCCATTTGTCTGTTGAAGGGCATCTCCACTCCTTCCGTAGCTTGGCTATTGTGGACATTGCTGCTATGAACATTGGGGTGCAGGTGCCCCTTCAGATCACTACATTTGTATTTTTGGGGTAAATGCCCAGTAGTGCAATTGCTGAGTCGTAGGGTAGCTCTATTTTTAACGTCTTGAGGAACCTCCATACTGTTTTCTAGAGTGGCTGCACCAGTTTGCATTAGATTTTATATTTTAAAGCTCCATCGGTGTCAGGGCTGTGGGATGAGGATATTAGCAGTGGGGGGTGGTCTTTGGTGGGACGCACACATGCTGTGCTGGAAATCTCTGGGGTCCAGGTGCTGAACATGTCCATGTGGACAGTTGTGTGGATGCAGAGGGCAGGAAAGCATTCACAGCTGCTGTGCAGGGGGACGGTGGACTTCTCTCATGGGATGGTGGGGTTCTCCCCGGCTTTTTGCAGTGAAACTCTAATTTTGAGAACACACAGCTTCACCAGGTAGTGGCTGAGCATCCGCGAGGCAGAAAGATACCCAAGGACGGCAGTCGCTGGGGCGGAGGGTCTGGGGCTGCAAGATTGGGGTGATGTGTGCAGCCAGTCTAGTCCAGACCCACTGGACCATGGTGCCGTGTGCGTCCTGGTTGTATTTCAAGTGCCCTGTGGCAGATATCGTGAGACACGAAGATGTCTTGGCTTCCCTCGGTCACTGACTCGCAGGTATCGTAATACTACGGTGCTTTGCGCTTGATTCACAATCGAAGAGGGTGCTGACTTTGGGTGGAGGTCACTGAATATTGAAGCAGAATGTCTTCCCCAACCGAGCTCACGGATCCCCCCAGATTCGGTCTGTAGACCCCCAAGGGTTAAGAATTCCTATTGTAGAGCCTTTGAGATACGGAAAAGGAGCATCCTTCTACAAAATAATCATCATAATTTGCTGTGTTTCTGTTGCTTGAAGATGTGACTGACTTGTGCTTGCAAGATGTTTCCTGGCCAGCTGGGGCTGTTTGCTCCTCGCTCACACTGGTGTTGGGCGGGTTATAAATCTTGGGAGGAAAATCCCATTCAGTACACGTGATGATATGTTACCTAGTTGTCACGAGTTTAATAGAAGAAGATGGAACACAACCTTCACAGAATAAAACTTAATATGACCTTGACAGAATAATACTTAATACGACCTTGATACAATAAAACCTAGTATGACCTTGATAGAAAAATCTTAATAGGATCTTGATAGAATAAAACGTAATACAATCTTGATAGAATTATACTTAATACAACCTTGATAGCATAATACTCAATATGACTTTGATACAATAAAACCTAATATGACCTTGATAGAATAAAACTTAATATGACCTTGATACAATGACTTAATAAAATCTAAATACAGTAGGAGTTCACACAACCTTAGTACAAGATGTCATATAGTCATAACAGGAGTTAATGCAACCTTAGCAGTGTAAGAAATAATACACCTTTAACCGAGCAAGAGTTAATACCGTCTTGATAGAATAAGGCTTGAAACAGCCCGAGTTAAGCAGTTTGTGCACCGTTAATAGAAGAAAAGTTCATACGACATTAATAGTACGAGATAATACAACCTTCATAGAATAACAAGGAATGGAACCCTAACAAGAGCTGATACAATCTTAATAGAATAAGAGTTTGTGTTCCCCTCACAGAACGCAAAAGGAAACAACATTAACAAGACTTAATATGAGCTTAATAGAATTTTATAGATGGAGCGTATAGTTAACCTTGATAGAACTTTACTCCAGGGGTTCTCAAACGGGGACTTTGGCCCCCAGGGGGTACTCGGCAAGGTCTGGGGATATTTTTGGTTGTCATGGCCAGGATGGGGGTGCTCCTGGCGTGGGGTGGGTGCAGACCAGGGACACAGTTGTACACCCTACAGTGCCCAGGATGCCCCACCCCAAAGAGCCATTCAGCCCCAGATGTCAGCTGTGCTGGGGTCTAGGAACCCTGCTTTCATGGAATAAGAGTTAAGAGGACCCTAATCGCAGAATAACTGCGAATGCAGTATCACCCCACCCCCCGACCATGGCCGCGTGCGTGTGTGGTGTAGGGCTTTCCGTGTGCTCAGTGAAAAAGCAAACACCAGCCTACTTACTTCCTCACGTAGGATGGAGACGGGTCTTACTTTTATTCACGTTCATGCACGTATGGGCCCAGTGCTGATCACCGTGTGGACTGAGTGCTGTGGGATGCACCTGGGCTCCAGGACCATCTGTGCACACGGGATGTGAGTGTGTGCGTCCGTCCTGGCCAATATCACTGAGGTCGCCCCAGCCTTGGCACCACCCATCCAAACACTGTGTGCAGGAGGGGAAAAAAATGAATTGACTTATCCATGTTTTATACTTCATGCATTATTTTCAGGCACGACCTGCTAAGTTCTTTAAACAGATAAATGGAAGAAAATAGGTAACACATTTTAAGACACTGACAGTGTAGGGAACACTGACCTCTGAACAGCAACAACAAAACACAGTATATGTATTTCCTTGTTTGCAAAATTAAAACAACCCAGTCCCTGGCTTTGTGCCCCCAGGTAATGGCTGCCAACAGTGAAGAGGCAAAGACTAGGGTCTTGAAAACTCACGTGGGTTTGCAGGTGGCTGTGCTTGTCCCCGTCCCTTTGCTGGTGTTCTCTTTGAGGACCAGAGGTTTCCTTCAGAGGGTGTTTCTTTGTTAGAATGGTTCCCAGGCTGTTTCTTTTTCAGAGTGATGCTGTTCTGGGCAAGATGGGAGGGAGGGGGTTCAATGAAGAGCTTCTAAAGACAGACGGGCTGGGGGGCATGCTGCGTACACCCACATCTGCTCAGCCTCCCCCTTTCTGTGCCAGCAAGCCAGTAAATGGCCCTGTGGAACCCTGCATGTACTCGGCAGCTGCCCCCCAGCCCTGGCCCTCACCGTCCCTGGGGACCAACCTGTCCAGTAGATGGCATCACCCTGGACAGCTGGTCAACCCCACAGCACTTGGAGCGGTAGAAACAGGTGCTTCCTGAGTGAACGGGGGAAGCGTATTTCATTTCGTTTCGTTCCGTTTTGTTTCTTTTCATTTTATTTTATTTTGTTTTATTTGTTATTTGTTTTATTTATTCTATGCTGTTTAAAATATTTGAATATTGATTTAAATTTTATTTAAACATTTTGTTTTACATTTTAAAAATTAAATTAAAAATTTTAATGAGTTCATTTAATTTGAAAATTTCATTTTTTTCTTTAATTTTTTAAAAATTAAAAAATTATTTTTTTGAAAATTTTATTTTAAATAGACATAACATAAATTTTACTATCTCCACCATTTTTATGTGCACGGCTCAGGGGCATTGAGCACATTCACTGTTGGGCAACCACCCCCCTCCATCCGTCTCCAGAACTTTCCATCTTCCCAACTTGAAGCTCTGTCCCCATCAAACACTAATTCCCCATCACTGGCCCTACCATCTACTCTCTTTCTCTGTGGATGGGACTCCTCTACGGACCCCGTATATGTGGAATCACACAGGATTTGTCCTTCTGTGTCTGGCTTATGTCACTCAGCACCATGTCCTCAAGGTCCATCCACGTCATAGCAGGTGCAGAACATCCTTCCTTTTCAAGGCTGTGTCATATTCCACTGTGTGCATGGACCATACTTTGCTCATCCATTTGTCCGTTGGTGCATGCTTGGTTCTTAAATGTTTTGGGTACTGTAGATAATGCATCCGTGAACATGGGTGTACTAGTATCTCTTCCAGTCTCCACTTTCAGTTCTTTTGGGTCCATATGCAGAAGTGGAATTTCTGGTTTCTATGGCCATTCTATGTTCGATTTTTTAAGGAACTGCCATAGCGTTTTCCATAGCAGTGCAGTGTCCCCCGAAAATGCACCCCTGGCTCCCCATGGTGAGTACGGTTCCTAGGACACTCAAAGCTGGCCCCTTGTTTCCGAGGTCCTGTTTGCCGCCTGTGAGCTGGGCGTGTTTGACCTTCTGGCTGAGGCCCCAGAGCCCCTGGGCGCGGCGGCCGTGGCTGCACGGCTGGGCACCAGCTCCTGTGGGACAGAGCTCCTGCTGGACACCTGTGTGTCCCTGAAGCTGCTTCAGGTGCAAACAAGGAGGGGAAAAGGTAAGCATGTAGGCATTATGTAAGTGAATGGGCATGGCTGGGTGTCAATAAAACTTTATTTACAAAGACAAGCGGTGGGCCAGGTTTAGTGCCCAGGCTGTACTTAGCTGTCCTCATTCCAGAGAGGTCTCCACATGCTGGTGTGCACATTGGTACCCTCATGAAGTATCCAATGAGCAGGGAAAAATGGGGAAAAACATCACATGGGCGTACTTCTCAATCAAACTAAATTTATCCAGCTAAAGGGTTGCCATTCCCTATATTACATTCTTATTTTGGTGTTGAAATGGCTTTTCTCTTATGGAATATGGTGGTGGTAGGTTTTTTTTTTTTTTTATGTCCTTACTTTGCAAAATTCAAAGTGTCAACTCTATGTCACTCATTCTGACCACTTTTAGAATTGTAGATTCATGAAATTGCAAATGTAGAGAGCATTGCTTGAGCTGGAGCTCATGAGAACAGGAGTGCTGGCCTGGCTGTGGCAGCCGTGGTCAGTGGCCTTTGTGCTTGTGGCATCGAGTCATGCACCAGTTGGGGTTCTGGGGTGCAAATACCAGGGATGGGTTAACTTGAGCATCCTGTGGGGGTTGACAGCTCTCAGGTACCCGGGTGTGGAAATCAAGCAGGTACGAGGGTGCAAGCTATCTGCAACCACCACCAGCCACTCCCTGAGAACAGTCTTTGCACATCACACGTACTGGGGTGGCTGACACTGAGCTTGCACCCCCGGGAGGACCCCTCGGTCAGGGGACATTGGGTGCAGGGGGATGCTACCGGAGGTGGCTTCTGGCACGATTATCAGTTGTCCTTTGACCCTGGGGCATTTGGTTGGTGCCAACACCCAGCTGGGGACCACCCCATGCAAAGCAGCGGGGGCTCCGTGGGAAGCAGGGTCCCCAGGAGAGGAGACAGGGAGGTAGGCTCAGGCAGGGGATTGGCCATTTGCAGATGCTGCGGGATGGGGTAGCTCACAGCAGGGCATCTGCTCAGAGAGCACCAGGGCTGTTGTGGGCCTGGGTCTGCACATCCTCCCCAGGGCTTTGTTACAATGATGACATTCACCCGGGGTTGGCTGCCTACTGCTTGGCTGAGCGTGGCAGAAAGGCAGCCCCTGCTCCATCAACGTGATTCCAGTTTTGGAGATCGTTGTATCACCAGTAGAGTGTATATCCAAATCAGGTGTTATTTGAAAGCCCAGGGATTGTATTATAGGGTTCCCCATCGGCTCACGTGCCCTTCCCACCTGCTGCACCACACTTTCCAACGGGATTTGCCAAAACAGAATCGAGCAGGTGCGTGAGCCCCCAGCTGTGGCTGCAGGCCTTTTGATGCCCCTAGGCGAGAATCCGCTTTCAGCCCTGATACTGCCGATGCTGGCAGCAGCACATGGCAAGGACTTGGAATCTAACTTAGCCTTTTGTGTTCTCTCTGTTTGTTTTCAGCTTTGTATCAAAACACAGAGCTCGCCAGCACCTACCTGGTCAGGGCCAGTCCCAGGTGCCAGGGCAACATGCTGCGGTACCTGGCCAGGACGACATATCTGTGCTGGGGCCACCTGGCCCAGGCCGTGAGGTGGGAGTGGCCTCGACGGCATGGACTGTGCGCCGGGGCTCCCTGGGGGCTGGTTTCAGGGGGTCTGTGCAGCTGAAGTGCCGGGTTCCTTGTAGAATCAAACACGACCCCGCTAGGTGTGGAAATCCAGAGCAGATGTGAGAAACCCCCGTAGTCCTGGCTGAAGGAATTCACGAAATGCACATCTGCTCAGTTAAGAGTCCTTGTGCTTCAGTGGTCTCCAGGGAAAGGGCCTGGGCTGAGGAGGCAAAGCGGGGAAGATGGCACACGAGATACTGCCCGAATTATGATGGTTGTGTGCTCCCCATCTGCTCTTGCACTCTGCGCTGTGGGCGTCTGGGGCTGGATGACTCTCTGAGGGGGGGCGTCTGGGGCTGGATGACTCTCTGAGGGGGGCGTCCGGGGCTCTGCAGGGTGTGGTGCAGCGCCTCTGGTCTCCTCCCAGCTGCCAGTACAGTCTCCCCAGTCGTGATAATAAAAAAATGTCCCCAGACATTGACAAGTGCCTCTTGGAGGCAGAATCACCTGCAATTGGAAACCAGTGACATAGATGTATGGATACATAGATGGGCAGGTAGATAGATATAGGGATGGATGGATGATCATATAGGGATGGCTAGATGGGTGGATGGGTGATGGATGGATGGTTGGATGGATGGACGGATGGATGGATAGATGATTGATAGATATAGGGATGGATGGATGGATATATATGATGGATGAATAGATAGATACATAGATAGATATAGGGATGGATGATAATATAGAGCTGGCTAGATGGGTGGATGGATGATGGAAGAATGGATGGACAGGTGGGTGGATGGATGGATGGATAGATGATAGATAGATATAGGGATGGATGGATGGATAGATGATTGATAGATATAGGGATGGATGGATGGATAGATATGATGGATGGATAGATAGATACGTAGATAGATATAGGGATGGATGGATGATAATATAGGGATGGCTAGATGGGTGGATGGATGGATGGTTGGATGATTGATAGATATAGGGATGGATGGATGGATAGATAGATAGATATAAGGATGGATGGATGATAGTATAGGGATGGTTAGATGGGTGGATGAATGGTTGGATGGATGGATTGGTGGATGGATGGATGAAGGGATGATTGATAGATATAGGGATGGATGGATGGATAGATAGATATGATGGATGGATGGATGAATGATAATATAGGGATGATAGATGGGTAGATGGATGCATGGATGGTTTGATGGGTGGACAGGTGGATGGATGGATGGATAGATAGAGGGATGGATGAATGATAATATAGGGATGATAGATGGGTAGATGGATGCATGGATGGTTTGATGGGTGGACAGGTGGATGGATGGATGGATGAATGGATAATTGATAGATATAGGGATGGATGGATGGATAGATAGATATGATGGATGGATAAATAGATATAGATAGATATGGATAGATAGATGATAGATAGATAGATAGATAGATAGATAGATAGATAGATAGATAGATGATAATATAGGGATGGCTAGATGGGTGGATGGATGCATAGATGGTTTGATGGGTAGACAGGTGGATAGATGGATGGATGGATGGATGATTGATAGATATATGGATTGATGATGATAGATATACAAGGATGGATGGATGGTTGTATGGACAGGTGGATGGATGGATAGATGGTTGATTAGATAGCTAGCTAGATAGATGGACAGGTAGCCATATGGATGGATGATACATAGATATAGGGATGGATGGATGGATGGATGATAGATAGGTAGATGGATAGGTAGGTAGGTAGATAGATTGATAATAGATGGATATTGATAGATAGGTATTGATAGATATTAATAGATAATAGATGAATAGATATTGATAGGTACAGATGGATATTGATAGATATTAATAGACATATGTAAATAATAGATATTGATAAATAGGTATAGATAGATGTCAGATACTGATAGGTACTGATAATAGCACAGCAAGGCTTCTCCTGCCCCCGGATGCCGACCGATGAGTCCTGTGCACATCAGTGTCCCCTGACTGCACGTCATTTTCGAGCTTCCTTCACACTGTCTTTAGAACCCGCTCCTTCCTTGCCCACGTGGCAGAGCCAGGCTAGATGTGCAGCCTGCCCCTCTGAACATGTGTGTGTTCCATCCCAGAAGGGGGTCCAAACATGTGGTGACTGAGTCCTGTCCCCTGCTTGTTCTGTCTGTGACGGGAGGTGAGGATGTGTGACCCCACGTGTGCACCAGCTGGTGCTCCCTGAACGTGGCAGATCCTGGGTGACCGCGTCCTGCCTGTTTGCAGGGACGGCAAGAACCAGTATCTGGAGGCGTTTGGGGTTCCCTCTGACGAGCTCTTCAGCGCCATCTACAGGTAACGCCGAGCGCCCACGCGTGCAGGGTGACGCTTCCTTTCCACACACTCGCTGGGCGGAATACATGGGTCCAAACGGAGCAAAACAGAGGGACGTTGATATTTAAAATTAAAAAAAAAAAAGACGACAGATTTGTTTGTGTTGGTCAGTGTGCTGAGCAGGCGGGAATCTGTCCTTCCCCACAAGGCGCTCTACGTGAAGCAACAGTGATGTAGAAAAATGAGGAATGGGTTTTGCTTGGGCCAGAGTTACCCAGGTAGTAGGTCAGCTCTACGCACGCACTCGGGGCTGCTGTTGGCGTGGGGTCTGGTACCACAGTCCCCAGGTGGCGATGCCCCGATGGCTCGTTGCAGGGTTCCTTGCTGGCCGAGGGCTGGGAAAGGGGAGAAGGACGTGCACGGGGTGTGGAGTCCTCAGGGCTGGTGCCTGTGCTTTGCCCAGTGCCTCCCCTTCCATCCTGTGCTTTGCCTGTTTCCAAGACCCCTGCTCCGGCCACAGCTTCTCCCCTGATTTGGGTATCCACACGATCTTGACGAGGGTGGTTTCACATGCAGATCTGAGGGCGAGCGGCTGCAGGTCATGCGAGGTCTGCAGGACATCTGGAGCATCAGCGGGAGGCATGTGCTGGCCGCCTTTGACCTGTCCCCGTTCCCGCTCATCTGCGATATTGGTGGTGAGCATCGGCCCCACGCATGGAGCTGTGTCTTAGGGCTAGGGAGGGAAGACAATGGGGATCCCATTTAGGATCGGGGACAAGGCACCCCGTGGGCGTCCCACAGGCTGTGGGGGTTCCAGCTCCTCCCCGAGCATGGCGCACCCTCTACGGTTCTGACACCGTGCATTGGGGCGGGACCAAGAATCTCTGCTCCCAGGGACGCGGATGCTGCCGAGGCCCGGGCCACGTGGCTGTAGACATTGGCATTGCTCAGCGTGACAAGGGAGGCTTTAGAGGATGGTGGGGTGCAGCCGTCACGGAGCTCCTGGAAAGCAGTTAGCAAAGCCATCAAGTCAACCTTGCCACGCTGCCTTCCCGAGGCAGGCAAAGCGCCGTGTGGGGCTGCAGGGATCCGCCAGCTTTTCTGGGCTCTGAGGGTCCTGATGCTAACACGGATGAGGAGGATGCCCACGTCTTAAGCATCTCCTGTGGCTGAAGGCTGCGCATGGCATATCCTAGAGCAGACGCAGGAGTACTGGGTGTTGGTCATCTCTGTCCTAAAGGGTGGAAATGTGGGGTTCAGTGGAGGTGGAAGTGGGGGCAGCCAAGTCTAACCCCTGGTCCCTTTCAAGCAAACGCTCTTGCCCTGACCATCCCATGCTGGTCCCATAGAGGAGGCACGGGGAGCATGAACCCCACTAGATGGGGATTCAGGGGCTCCCGACACCATGTTTGCCTGGGTGCATGTTCTGGGGGTGATGCCAGCCCGATGTGGCCCTCCCGACGTGGGCATGTCTCCATCCTTTGAGCAACACAATGGCTCGCTGGTTTGGGCCGAGCTGCCTGGGATGCAGACAGGCTTCAAGGTGCAGCTAAGGGGCCCCCAGTCATTGGTCCCCAGATCTGAGATGCTCAGACCCGTAGCCAACATCAGGGCAACGTCCCCCCACCATCTTGGGCAGCAGGACGCCATGACTGGGAAACTTGATGTGGTTTATTCAAAAGCGGCCCCTGTGCCTGGCTCGCTGTGTGACTTTGGGCACGTTCCGTGGTCTCTCTGTGCCACAGAATCCTCGGGTAATGGGGCAGTCCCCGCATGGGACAGTTGTGGTGCCCAAGTGTGTGTCTGCCTATGAGTCACACAGAACGGGGCCATAGTGGTCAACGGGTTGGTCCAGCCAGGAAGATTCGTAGATTCAGGTGCTCATAGGTGATGATGGAGCCATGAAGACCTCCATGGGGGGCAGAACCACATCCCCCATGTGGATGCCCCCTAGGGGTCGATGGTGGGCCAAGGTGCATCTGCTCACACCTTCCTGTCCGTCTGTCCTGTTCCATGTCCACTTCCAGGCTGTTCTGGGGCTCTGGCCAAGGAGTGCACCTCTCTGTACCCTGGGTGTCGGGTCACCGTGTTTGACATCCCTGAGGTGGTACAGATGGCCAAGAAGCACTTCTCATTCCTGGAGGAAGCACGGATCAGCTTCTGTGAAGGTGGGTTGTTTCCATGGGCTCTGCGTGTGCACGGAGAATCATAGACGCATCCCCCGGGGGCTCAGGTCTGGCCGAGGATGCACCGCGGGCATGGCTTCCTCCGCCCTGCAGGCAACCACCCTCAACTTAGAATTATTATTGGTGATGCTTGGAAAACGGTGTACAGCTAGATAGTTTTCTTACACTTAGTTCTTTCTTGAGTATTCGGCTGGATTGCAGAGTGTTTCCTCAAAATTTGTGTCCACCCAGAATTTGTGAATGGGGCCTTATTTGGAAACACGGTCTTTGCAGATGTGATGAAGTGAAGGATCTGAGATGAGCTCATCCTGGATCAGGGTGGCTCTAAATCCAATGACAGGTGTCCTTGTAAGAGGACAGAGGAGGAGACACACACACACAGGAGAAGCCACATGGAGATGGAGCCAGAGATGGGAGGGACATGGCCACAAACCCAGGGAATACCTGGAGCCCCAGAAACTGGAAGAGGCAGGGAGGACCCTCCCTTAGAGCCTCAGAAGGGAGTATGGCCCTGCCCCGCCTGGATCTCAGTGGTCCTGTCCCGCCTGGATCTCAGTGGTCCTGCCCCGCCTGGATCTGAGACTTCTGGTCTCCAGAGCTGGGAGGGGATGAATTCCTGTGGTCTAAGCCCCAGCTGGTGTTGCTTTCCTTGCTCAGCCCCCAGGACGTGCATGCAGGTGTCTAAATCCAAAGCACCAGTGGATGACAGTACATGAACTGGGTTCAAGGGAAGCTCAGGGACATTTGCTGACTCAGAAGATCAGGGAGACTCGGCCATTCTGAGGCTCAGATGCTACCGTCATGGCTGGGGTCGTGCACCTGTAGGGTTGAATACTGTCTTTATGTAACATTCCCAAACTTTGACCATCAGGGATATTTTGGGGCCTTAATGTTCATTTTAAAAACATCACATTAAAATATTATAAATATATATAATATTACATATATATATTTTATAAAAATATAAAATCTTATATTTTAAAATATAAGAAACCTGACCAGGTTTGGGGCCCCTTAAATTTTGCACACATGGAGAGTGTCTGACTCGCCTTACTCCTAACCTGGCCTCCGGGAGTCTTTATCACACGTCTTGGAGAGGATGATCGGACTTACTTATGTTCTTTTCTTTTTATTTATTTATTTATTTATTTATTTATTTATTTGAGAGAGAGAATGAGAGAGAGAGAGCATGAGAGGGGGGAAAGGGTCAGAGGGAGAAGCAGACTCCCCGCCGAGCAGGGAGCCCGATGCGGGACTCGATCCCGGGACTCCAGGATCATGACCTGAGCTGAAGGCAGTCGCTTAACCAACTGAGCCACCCAGGCGCCCACTTATGTTCTTCATCTGGAAAATGGGAGAAATACACTGACGTCAGAGGTTGGGGGTTCAGGCGAGAGAGTGGATTACTTTGTTATTACACAGCTGAGCTGGGCTTTTGGTGTCTCTGCCGTTGCTCACGAAGGGAAAGGTGGTGGAAGCTTCCCGTGTGTTCTTCATCTTGGGGTCTGGATTGTCTCCTTCACCTGCTGCACACAAACAGATGGCCCACCGAATGTGGCCCTCAGGCCAGAGTTTGCCAGTCCCTGTCTTTTGTCACTGATGGAAGAAAATCGGTTTGGAGAACTCCCCCTTTGCTCTGCCCTATCTCATGGGGGCAAATGTCTGTGGGCCCTGGATTTCCTGGGAGCCTCAGAACAGGGCAGAGTGATGGACTGACCAGTGCAGCATCCAATGCATACTCTTCTCGAATTCCTGTGAATTTGTAGAGTTTGGACAACATTCGGCTGCTGGTTGACCCAGCACAGCACAGGGCTATCCAAGATTTTTTCCAAAATTGGTACTTCTTGCAGGAAAAATGTTACAAGAGTTGAGTGTTTGACACCATGTATGCATGGAGGGTCCTTCTTGGGCATTTTTTTTTTTCCAATCAGGAAAACATGTATTGACTGTTGATTGACTTCAACTCATCAGACAGGAACTGCTGACCATTGCTTGGGGTCTCCTGAAATCCATGGCTTAGAGAGTCGTTTACTTGCAACCTTAGGAAATAAGATAAAAAGAAAATCATTTTCCAGATCTGAAGGACAGAAAGGGACGCCAAACACCATTCCGAATTTTCTTGTCTTCACTGAGACTTCCTTTTGTTCAGGGCTAGGTCTTCCTGTCACAGCTAGGAAGATCTGGGGACAGGTCCACACAGCTAGGTGACTTTTCCATCCTGGGTGCAGGTGTAGTCAACGCGGGATTGAGTAGCAGGCTGACCCCAGGGCACCTGCCTGTGTTATAGGAGATTTCTTTAAAGACCCGCTTCCGGAGGCGGATCTGTACATCCTGGCAAGGATCCTGCATGACTGGACCGATGCGCGGTGCTCACACCTGCTGGCAAGGATCCATCATGCCTGCAAACCAGGTAGGTCATGGGGCCGTGTGTCCCCACGCGCTTGTGGTACATTCAGGGTGGGATTGTGCTAGAATCTTCATTTGGAGGCTAGGTACTGAATGCACGTGACAGGTAAGCGGGGTCATGCTCCCAACTGGCTTCCCTTCTGGATAAGTCATTAAAACAAAGCAACATTAGTACCCATTCTGTAACTAATCCCAGGTAAAGTTGCAGAACATGGAAGGCTCCCATGGTGCACACCTCGCTGGGTCGAACCCCCATGTATGATTAGGGTAGGGGGCATTTTGTGCACTTGCTCTTCTCACTGTGCAAACTTGGCTGGTGCCCAGGGGGTGTCCTGTGTGCGCCCATTCTACAGATGAGGATGGAAGGCACCCAGGACAGTGGGAGAGATGGATGGGCTGGGGGCTGGGGCAGCCAGCCTGGAAGGTGGAACGGGGTCCTCAGGCTGGCTCGTCCCTTGCTCACAGCCGCCTCTCCCTGTCCCAGGTGGCGGTGTCCTGGTGATTGAAAGCCTCCTGGATGCAGATGGGCGGGGCCCTCTGACCACGCAGCTGTACTCGCTGAACATGCTGGTGCAGACGGAGGGCCGGGAGAGGACCCCCGCCCAGTACCTCGCACTCCTGGCTCCTGCCGGCTTTCAGGACTTCCAGTGTAGGAGAACCGGGGGCATTTACGATGCCATCCTAGCCAGGAGGTAGCTCCCCGAGGGTCTGCAGCGACTGGCCCAACTGAGCCCCCTCACAAATGGGGGGTCTCTGTTAGCTTCCTCATTTCTGGGGGGCTGACAAGGGAGTGGAGGGTCTCTGCTGACTGTTGTCAACTGCCCATCACTCTGTGGATTTTGTCTTGTTCTGTTTTATTCTAGTCTATGTCATTCTATTCTATTCTATTCTATTCTATTCTATTCTATTCTATTCCATTCCATTCCATTCTGTTCCATTCCATTCCGTTCTGTTTCATTCTGTTCTATTTTGTTCTACTCTATTATGTTCTTTTTAAAAAGGTTTTTATTTATTTATTTGACAGAGAGACTGAGCAAGAGCGAGCACAAGCAGGGGGAATGGCAGAGAAGGAGAAGCAGGCTCTCTGCTGAGCAGGGAGCCAGATGTGGGGGCTCCATCCCAGGACCCTGAGATCATGACCTGAGTCGAAGGCAGATGCTTAACTGAATGAGCCACCTAATCTACTCTGTTCTATTCTACTCTACTCTGTTCTACTCTACTCTACTCTGTTCTACTGTTCTACTCTACTCCTATTCTATTCTATTCTATTCTACTCTATTCTTTCTATTCTATTGTATTCTATTCTATTCTATTCTGTTCTACTCTACTCTACTCTGTTCTATTCTACTCTACTCTGTTCTATTCTACTCTATTTTGTTCTACTCCATTCTATTCTGTTCTATTCTATTCTACTCTGTTCTGTTCTACTCTATTCTATTCTACTCTACTCTATTGTTTCTATTCTATTGTATTCTATTCTACTCTATTCTGTTCTATTCTGTTCTATTCTATTCTACTCTATTCTATTCTATTCTACTCTATTCTGTTCTACTCTACTCTACTCTGTTCTACTCTACTCTACTCTGTTCTATTCTACTCTACTCTGTTCTATTCTACTCTACTCTACTTCTATTCTACTCTATTCTGTTCTATTCTATTCTACTCTGTTGTATTCTACTCTACCCTGTTGTATTCTACTCCATTCTGTTCTACTCTATTCTGTTCTATTCTACTCTACTCTATGCCTAT